>NW_024351730.1:29993671-30474478 GCF_902729225.1 Pteropus medius | reverse complement strand
TAAGTGGCCTGATCAGAAGCATGAGGGATACAGCAGAAAAAGAGTTTTGATTTCTGGATTATAATTACATACAACTTCTGTGACACACAGTCTCCCTCCAGCAAATAAATAGAAAACCCTTCATTCCTGGTGACAGTACATCATAAATATGATTCAGCATTAGGCAGCATAAACATGAATTCAAATCCTCTCATTCCCCACCACTTTATTTTCCCATGGAGGACAGAGAGGTTATTTGAAAGAGCCAGGTGTCTATTTTCAAGCTCATGTGATCTAACAAAAAGAGCTCTAATTTATTGGTGAGTTGAGTCCATTAGCTATTCTCTTTGAGACTGTATGCTATTTCACATATTTGTGCCTGAGTTTGCTTGAGGTGCAAAATGTGCCTTTTCCCATCAGATGGAAAAGAATAAAGCCACTGGTCAACAATTTTCAGTTCAGGATGGACTTTTGTGTACACGAAGGAGATATTGTGCTTATGATCTATATCAGCCTCTGATCTGACACCTGTGAATTTGGTCTCAGCTTGGAAAGAGAAGAGATTTAAGTGGCAGCCAGTAGTGTTGCATGTAGCTGGTTTGCCATTGTTGAGGACACTTTACTCCTCTCTGACTAATTACTGACACCTAGGACATAGTAGCCTCTTCAGAGAACAGCAGGGGCATGGCCTGCAACTGCCCAAACAGTCTCCTCTCCAGACCTCGCATCCATACTTTGTTTCATTTTTTCTTCTCTGCAGAGGAAAGAGCTCTACTCAGGCTTTGCCTTGAACTGGGCCCCAAAGTGAAAGAAGCTTAGCAGCTTAACAAATCACTAGCCATATTTATGACTAGAGTTCTCCAATAGGGGGAGGGTTGCAGTGAGGAAAAGTATCAGGAATCAATGATCAAAAGACAATAGCAGCCCTGAAGTTTCCAAATGGATACCCTTTTGGCTTGGAGGAGCAGAGTCAGCCTCGGGCTGGCCGTACCCAAAAGCAAGCTCTCAGTGATTTCCCAAAAGTGAACATGTGGGGTACAGATCTATCCATGTTTTCAATTAGTGCAGCCAGCGCCTTGCAAGTCGAGCAATGGGCAGCAACAGATGGAGTGGTTTCTGCGGCAGCCAGCCTTTATTTACGTATGAAGGCTCCCTCTTGTGTGAGTGTCGACCAGCCATCTCCACTTAAACAATCCCTTTGCAGTGAATGGTTGTACAACACATAACACCTCCTTTGTCTACGAGCCTCCCAAAAGCTCTCTGCCTGTCTGCTCTTGGCCTGTGCATTTTTATGGTGACGATCAACACAATTCCTCACTCCAGAGACACCCCAACTTGGTTGAAAGGGTGGCCTTTATCCATTGAAAAACGAAGTTTTCTCGGGTAATTGAAAACTAAAGGGAGTCAGAGTGAATTGTTTCAGTCTTTAACAATGAATTATGTCTATTTATGACTTTTGAAGGTTAGAAATTTTATCTTTATGACTTTAGAAAGTCAGAGTAAGGAAATGAAAAGGAAAAAACAAAAGAAAAAAGAAGAGAGAAAATAGAGTTTGGGTAAAATTCAAGAGGTTCTTTAGGTGTGTAATTATTTTTTGCATCTGAATTGAAAGCTTTCTTTGAGATCTCTGTTTCACTTTTCTTTGAGGAGGTTTGAACATGTCTCATTCTGTTCTGTCCCTTCAAATGGATGTGATCTCAGGCAGGCTGTGGATGAACATGAGTGTGCTAGGCTTGCGAGTAATAATGATTCTGCCATGCTGGGGTGGGGCAGGTGACAGGTTAAAGTAAAGGTGACACCATAGCTTTAACAACAGAGAATCTTATCCCACACTGCTTCAGCTCTGCCTCCCTGGAGTCCTGCCACAGAGCTACCCCATAACCAGAACACCACAAACAGTCACAAATGCCTTTTTGTGGAGGCTGATTTTATCAAAATAATTGGTCAATATGCTTGATTTTTAAACACCAAAGCGAATGATAGTGAACAAAGACCAACTATGTACTAGAACTGACATCTTCCAAGGAGATTAAGTGAGATAATCCACTCAGCATCCTGATATGACAGATGCTTTTCTCCTCATTTTTATAGATGAGGAAAGAAGGTCAGAAGTTCAAGTGCCTTGCTCTTAGGTGTAAAAATAGTCGAGAATCATAATTTCATTAATATGTGGGATATAAAACTGAAAGCAACAAATGAACAAGACTAGCAAAACAAAACTTCATAGACTCAGACAACAGTGTAGTTGTTACCAGAGGGGAAGTAGAAGAGAGGAAAGGCACAGTGATGGTTTAACATATGCAAATCAATTAATGTGATACACCACATAAACAAATTAAAAATAAGAATCATGTGATCATATCAATAGATGCAGAAAAAGCCTTTGACAAGATACAACATCCATTTATGATCAAAACACTCAACAAAATTGGTAGAGAAGTACCTTAATATTATAAACAAACCCTCAGCCAACATTATACTTAATGGTGAAAAACTAAAAACTTTCTCTCTAAAATCAGGAACAAGGCAAGGTTGTCCACTATCTCCACTGCTATTCAATATAACCTTGGAGGTCCTAGTGAGTGCAATCAGGCAAGAGAAAGATGTAAAAGGCATCCAAATAAGAAATGAAGAAGTCAAACCGTCATTATTTGCAGATGACATGATTCTCTATATAGAAAACTCTAAAGACTCCACAAGAACACTACTAGAAACAATAAGCAAATACAGTAAAGTCTCTGGATACAAAATCAATGTTCAAAAATCCATAGCCTTCCTAAACGCTAATAATGAAGCATCAGAAAAAGAAATGGAAAAAATGATTTCTTTTGCAATTGCAACAAAAAGAATAAAATACCTAGGAATAAATCTAGCGAAACATGTGAAGGACCCATATAACAAAAACTATAAGACCCTATTAAAAGAAATCAAAGAAGATACAAAGAAATGGAAAGATATTCCATGTTTTTGGATTGGAAGAATCAACATAGTTAAAATTACCATATTACTTAAAGCATTATACAGATTTAATGCACTCTCCATCAAAATCCCATTGACATTTTTTAAAGAAATAGAACAAAAATCATCAGATTTGTATGGAATCGCCAAAGCCATCCTGAGAAAAAAGAACAAAGTTGGAGGCTTCACTCTGCCCGACTTCAAATTATAGTACAAAGTGACAGTAATCAAAACGGCATGGTATTGGCAGCAAAACAGACACACGACCAATGGAACAGAATTGAGAGTCCAGAAGTAAACCCATATTTTTATGGGCAAATAATTTTCAACAAAAATACTGAAAACATACAATGGAGAAAAGAAAGCCTCTTCAATAAGTGGTGCTGGGAAAATTGGAAGGCCACCTGCAAAAGAATGAAATTAGACTGTTGTCTATCACCACACATCAAAATTAACTCAAAATGGATTAAGTACCTGAATATAAGACCTGAAATAATAAAATGCATAGAAGAAAACATAGGAACTAAACTCAAGGACCTTGATCTTAAAGAGGATTTTATGAATTTGACCTCAAATACAAGGGAAGTAAAAGCAAAAATAAATGAATAGGACTAAAACAAACTGAAAAGCTTCTGCTCAGCAAAAGAAATCGACAACAAGGTAAAGAGACATCCATCTCAATGGGAAAATATATTTGCAAGCAATGCTTCAGGGCCTAATATCTAAAATATATAAAGAACTGATACAACTCAATAGCAACAACAAAAAAAAACAAACGATCCAATCAAAAAATGGACAGAGGACCTGAACAGACACTTCTCCCTGGAGGATATACAAATGGCCAACAAACATATGAAAAGATGCTCAACATCGCTAGCTGTTAGAGAAATGCAAATCAAAACCACAATGAGATATCATCTCACACCTGTTAGAATAGCTCCAATCAACAGTACACGTAATAATAAGTGCTGGAGAGGATGCAGAGAAAAAGGAACTCTCATCCACTGCTGGTGGAACTGCAAGTTGGTACGGACACTATGGAAAACGGTATGGAGGTTCCTCAAAAAACTAAGAATTGATCTACTGTATGATCCAGCAATCCCACTGCTGGGTATTTACCCCAAAGACTTGAAAACCCATATCAAAAAATATATTTGCACACCAATGTTCATAGCAGCATTATTCACAGTGGCCAGGACATAGAAACAACCAAAGCGTCCTACAATAGATGATTGGCTAAAGAAGCTGTGGCACATATACATAATAGAATATTACTCAGCCATAAGAAGAGATGAAATACTGCCATTTGCAACAGCATGGATGGACCTCGAGATAATCATGCTAAGCAAAATAAGCCAGACAGAAAAGTTGAAAATCACATGATTTCACTTATATGTGGGATATAAACCTAAAAGCAACAAATGAACATGACAAAGAGAGGCTTAAAGACATGGACAATGAACTAGTGGTTACCGGAGGGTAGGTGGTGGGGGAGGAGGGGAGAGGTAGACGGGATAAAGGGGGTCAAATATAGAGGAGTAGGAGAAGGGCGAAGTGGGTAAAGGGGATCAAATATATGGTAGCTGAAGGAAACTAGACTTTGGGTGGTAATCACACAATAGAATATATAGATGTCAAACTATAATGTACACCTCAAAATTATATAATTGTAGTAAGCAATATTACCCCAATAAACTTAATAAAAAAAAAAGAAACAAAAAACACATGAGCCATGAACAAATGAATAAGTAAATAAAGTCTTAAATAAATACATTTAATTTAGGAGTCCGTGCGTTTTTCTGCTTCATTTTTTTATATTAGCCGAAGTCAGGTTGATATGACTCTTACATTGAGACTTAGGAAGGAAAAGTCTTTAAAAAGCTTACTGTTTTTTCCTCACAAACTAGACAATTGTATACAGTCATGTAACCATCATTCCAATCAAGACGTGGAACATTTCCATCTCACTAAACCATCCACCCTCCTGATTCCTTTGTAGCTGATTCTTTCTTCTGGCTCGCAGGCCCAGACCACCACTATTCTGCATTCTATTGCTCTAGTTTCGTCACTAGTCTTGTTTAGTTTCTTTTACCTACCTCGGGACATTTTCACATGCTGGTCTCTGTGTGAGAAGGCCCCCTTTCATATCACGCACTTCTCTTCCCTCAGCTAATGTCTAAGAAATTGTTCATCGTTCAGCTTAAGTGCCACTTCTTCAGAGCCTTCTTTGATACCTTCTCCCCACATATCCAAACTAGAAGATGCCTATTATTTTCATTTATAGCACTTTTTTCTTTTCCTCCACCCAACATATGACAACGTATATATTATGGAAGTGTTTATTTGATTACTATCTGCTTCCCTCACCATACTTTATATTCCATGAATACAAGGGAAATAATCTGTTTCGCTCATTATATTCTCAGTTCATTGGGTCGTCATCATTTTACTCATACATCAGCTATATTCTTAGACCATAGTTGTTGGACTTCACATATTTTTTTTTAAATGAATGAATGATTTTATATATAAAAATTCTGTCAAGTCTTTCATAGTGCCAGTGGAAACTCCAACTCCTCCTCACCATCCACTATTGATGTGAGTCCTACCCACTCTGCACCTGAGTGCCCACGATGAATCTCACAGTCCAAATGCTCTGGGCTTCAGTTCACTTGAGATTTTTAACCAACACAAACAAAAAGTAATATTCTGATATTAGTTAGCACATGAGTTGTAGGTTAATAAGGAGTAACCACTTTACAAACTGCCAGGAGATAGGGCAGGAAGGTAAAGAATAGGCAGATATTGAAGCTGGGACTATCTCGTTGATTTGGGTTGCCTTGGGTATGTCTTTGGCTGCTCTGGGGGGGGTGGGTTGGAGAGGAGGAAATAGGGGAAGGTGTAATTTAGGACTCTGGGGGTGCTACTGTAAAACCACTGTTTGGTGATGATGTTGGTGGAAGTGGTATAAGCAGTGATGGTCGTGCGAGAAACAGTTATGTTAACAAGTGTGTGCTTCACATGTTAGAAACCTTTCTCTTTTCATTACACTCATGCATTTCATCATTGCTTACCCCACATATGGGTGCTGTGAGTTCCGTTTTCATGGCCCAAGGCAGACCCCTTAGACAGAACGAAGCTGACTGTAAAGTGGGGTGAGAAGCAGATGGGAGTAGGAGATTAGGCCTGCCATCTCCTCTCCCCCAGGAGTGGCTATAGAGTTTCCCTCGTCGGTTTACAACAGCCTGCCCTTTGGCCAGTGTCAGAGGATTGGGATCATCATGGTCATCATTGTAATTGTTACTATCTAGGAGCTTTTATGAGTCACTGAAGCTAAGTGTAAAAGTGAAAGGGATGTAGTTGGAAGAAGCGTACATATAAAATTGTGCGTAAATCAGCTCGGGGGTGACCTCGGCATTGTAACTCATGTAAGGGCTTTGGTCCTAGAGGAAACTAGAGTCATTTATAATGGATCACTGGGCACTGGGAGCTAATCTGCGAGACATAAGTGTTGGTATGTCTGAGTGGTAGTTCAGACCCTTGGAGCAGTCATGTACTCACATCACTATTTCTTTCACCTGCCCATTGGAAGGCCCCTCCCGCTGAGTAGGTGGTATCCCAGAATTATCATTTTCTCAGTATGTTACAGCTGTGAACCTACTCCTTTTCTTTTCCATTTCATAGGGGATTGCTTCAGTTGCTAGTAGCTGCCATTTTCTAGATGATCTCATCTAAGCTCACAGCTGAAAATACCATCTATACACTGACAACTCCCATATTTATATCTTCCTCCCAGAACGCTCCACTGACTACATTCAGTTGCTTCTTCAACCTCTCTACTTGGATGTCAAATGGTCATTTGTAACCAACATCCAAAACTGAGCTGCCGAAAACTGTTCCAAAACCTGTATCCTTCCCCATTCTAGTTAATGACCATCCTATTTTCCAACTGTTCAGGCCCCTTTTTCTCACACCACATATTTGATCTTTCAGTTGATCCACCTTCAAAATATAGCCAGAATTTGAACAATTTTCTCCACCTCCACTGCTGCTAGCATTGTCTAAGCCGCCATCGTTTCTTATCTGGTTTGTTATAATAGCTTCGTAATTAAACT
This sequence comes from Pteropus medius, assembly GCF_902729225.1. NCBI lineage: Eukaryota > Metazoa > Chordata > Mammalia > Chiroptera > Pteropodidae > Pteropus > Pteropus medius. The sequence continues at coordinate 30,467,426 of NW_024351730.1, read as the reverse complement.
CCTTCCTTCTGTCTTTGCTCCCTTTATGTCAAATTTCAATATAGCATTTAGAACATACCTATTAAAATATGTCGGGTCACACCACACCTCTGCTCTGCACCCTCCATGACTTCTCATCTCAGGATGAAAGCCATGTCCACATGACGACGTACATGGAAGCTCTACATGAGCTTGTCCTGTTACCTCCAGCACAGCCTCCACTTCCCCACTCCACCTTCCACCAGCACGCCTCCAGCCTGGCTTGCTCCCTTGCTGTTCCTTCAGCTCCTGCCTTTGGATTCTGCATTTGCTATTCCCACACCTTGGAATGCTTTCCTCCCAGGTATCTCTGTGTTTTGTTCCCTCACTTTCTTTGGTAAAAAAATATGAAGTTGCAATTTTAGATGAGGGAGCTATGATAAGGGGCTGAGTGGAGTTATAAATGGTGAGTTTTACATGAGGGACCATGGAATATTTAAGAAAAGAGTGTTATAGCAAGTGACAAGTCCCTGAGGTAGGACCATGCTTGGCTTGTTTAAAAAGACCAAGCTGACCATTGTGGCAAAAGGGAGAGTGGTAGAAGATGAGGTCAAATTTGGTAGGGTGGCCAGACCATGAAGCACCCTGAAGGACTCAGGCTTTTATTCTGAGTGAGACAGAAGCCTTCTCTGACCCCTCTGACAAGGTCAAACTTCCTCTCAGGGAACCATGTTCTGCTCCCTAAGAGAAAAGATCACAGTTGCAGTTTGCCCATTTAATTTATTTTTGCTTTCTCTCTAGACTCTAACTGCCAAAAGGGGTGGGAGGCAAGGCCTATATCCTTTTTTGTTCTCTCACCATTAAGCATTGCATCCCACCACTTAGTGTTGTGCCAAGAACATAGTAAATTTGTTAAATGAGTGAATGAATAGATATTTTCTGTATCAAATGGGGACATTTCTTCTCAACATTTCTCTAAACATTCATCTTCTCTCATATTTCTTTATCCGTGACCTGTTGTGCTGATCAAGCTCCCAGCTCTAGTCTGCAAAGTGGCCCCACTCCTTCATTTTTGCTATTTTGTTATAGATCTCAGTTATGCCAAGTGTATGAGCATGAATGACTATAAGAAACTGAGCAGGAGACTTTAGCAAAAATTTGGGTGGCTTTTGAAAGAACTATATAGTGATTTATATTTTCTGAAGAGCTTCCATAATTTAATTCTTACAGAAATCCTATGAGGCAGAATGATAGGAATTGTACCCATGGTGATAAAAAGAAAAAAATTGAATGAAGACACCTTTATTGAGGAAGCTTCTTTGCTTCTGAGCAAGGAAAGAAAATTGTTTGATGAGAAAATTAAAGCATTCCTTACTACACTGTCCAGTACAGTAGCTATATATGGTTATCGAGCATTTGCGACGTGGCTAATTCTAGTTGAGATGTATTATTGTAAGTATATTTAAAAAGCAAACTGGATTTGGAAGATTTAGGATGAAATATTGGTTACACATTGAAATGATAACATTTTGGATATATTGGGTCAAATAAAATGTTATTCATAATAGGTTGACTAATGATCCCCTAAGATATCGGGCCCTAATTCTTGGAACTTATAAATGTTATTTTACTTGGGAAAAGAATCTTTGTAGCTCTGATTAAGGATCTTGAGATTGAGTGATTATCCTGGATTATCTGGGTGGGCCCTAAATGCAATCAACTCGTGTCCTTTTAAGAGGAAGGTAGAGGTAGTTACACGTATACACAGAGGAGAAGGTGATATGAAGATGGATGCAGAAATTTGAATGATGTGGCCACAAGCCAAGCAATGCCAGCAACCACCAGAAACCAGGAGAGGAAAGGAACGAGTCTTCCCTAGAGACTCCAGCAGGAAAGCAGCCTTATTGACACCTTGATTTTGGCTCAGTGATACTGATTTTGGACTTCTGGGCTCCAGGACCCCAAACTTGTTAAGCCACCAAGTTCGTGGTGATTTGTTATAGCAGTCGTGGGAAATTAATATATTATTAAAATTAATTTCACCTGTTCCATTTTACTTTTTTAAAAAATGTGGCTAATAGTTTATTTAAAATTATGTATATGAATCACATTATATTTCTCTTGGATGGTGCAGCCTTCGATTGTATGAAGGATAATTATAAAGCTGGCAATGACCAGCTGTTCTCTAAATCAATAGTGGACAGAATAAAAACTAATGGGTTTAACATGCAAAGAGAGTTTGAATATATGAAAAAGGTTTAATGGTTATTAAATATTGAAACTGGCAGAGACCCTGGTATAACCATGCTTACCAGTCTCAGAAAATCAGATCAGCAACCATGTCAGTCGATATAGAACTATCGCTATTGCTATAGAACTATCTGGAAGATAGGAGTAGGATCAGGAGACTTGGAGCCTGGTCTCCACCTTACCTCACACTAAATTGCTGAAATTATAAGGCAAGGCAAAGTATTTTCAATGATCAGATTTAAATTCCACCATTTCTATTTCTGTCTAGAACTTTCATCTTGCTCAGTGGTGCTGAATAAGCAGATGAAGGATAATGAAGCCAGGAATAAACTAAAGCTAGTTAGAGGCATAAGGTAAAACATGAAAGGACTGGGGGAAGATAGAGCTAGGGTATATCAAACAACTTGCAATGGTGAGACCTCTGAGAGATAGCCTGATTTCCCTGAGCCTCAATTTTATCATCTCTAAAACAGACATGACAGTGTCTTCCTTATATATTGTTCTAAGAATTGAAAATAATATATATAAAGTACATACTACGTTATAGGAATGTAGTAAGTGGCAATTTTTATTTATTTATTTTATTGAGGTTTTTTACATTGATATCAGTCAATGAATAGACGTGATGATTCAAAACAGACTCCCTAAATGGCATTATATTTTTTAGTATGGTCAGAAAATGTAAAGGTATGGCTTGTAAAAAGTTTTAAGTCAGTAGTTTCTGGATTTGTAATAGACTGACATTGCAACTAGACTTGGAAAGAAGCACGAAAGATCAAAATTATAAATGTTTTATCCATGAAATTAGAATAGTAAGGAGTTTTGTATTTGCCTGCAATAGTCCACATTCTACAGGAGCGAAGGTCTTTAAGTCTGTTTGGGAAGAGCAGGTAATAGCTAATGTTTATTAGAAGATAGAATTAAAGCACTTTCTAAGTACTTTCAATGAGTAGATTAATTTAATCCTTATAGCAATTCTATGTGGTAGACGCTATTATTATCACTTCCATTTAATAAAGAAATTGAGACACATCCTGATGAAGTACTTTGCCTAATGTAAAGAGTTATGGGCATTTCAACTCAGGCTATCTGGCTTTAATACCCTAGTTCTTACGTATAATATATACTGCCTTTCACAGAATATGGATCTTTCAGACAGACCAAGACCTTTGTGAATGCTCATTGCAGATGGCTTCAGTTCACACACATATTAATAATACATTCAGAACACATTTATTGGACACCTACTGTTTGCAACATATTGTGCAAGAAGTTAAAGGAATAAGAAGACAAATAAGACAGCATCTGGCCTTAAGAAGTTCACGATGTAACAAGGAAGATGGTTATATTAGCAATAAACTATGAAGCAAAGATAAAGTGACAGTAAAACAGAGGTATAAGCAACTGCTGTTGGAGAAGAGTTTCTCCCATGGGCTCCAGAGTGCCATGTGCACACCTTTATTGCACGTACCACGCTTGAATGCAATCATCCGCCAATTCTCCGTCTTCCTCACTAGACTGTGACAATGGTGACTGTGTCTTATTCATCTTTGTTTCCTAGGCATCTATCAAACTCCCTGGCTTCTAGCAGATTCTCAATAATTGTTTATGAAATGCATGAATAAATGGAGAAATGTGTGCAGAGGAGAAAGAGATCAAATCTGACTAGGAATATCTAGCAAAGCTTGACTGAAATGTTGGCTTTTGAAATGCAGGGTACAGGGTAGATGAGACAGAGGGAACAGTATAAACAGAAGCTTGATGATGTGGAAGTGGCTTATTGGACCTAGCGTATTGTTCGGTGACAAGAGCCTGTGGCTTGTTGACCAAGGTCAAGGTTAAGGGCGGAGCTGATATAGTTCACCAGATAATTCAGCCAAATCTCCACACAACTTGGTATGAAAGAGCTTGATGGGTGCAAAATAATAAACATAATATCATTCATTAAGTACTTATTGCATGTTTGATATTTCACAGATATCCGCTTATTTTACAGATGAAGACACTGAAGTTCAGTGCAGGTAAGTGATCTGCCCACCTAATAAGAGGCGGAGCCAAGACTTGAAACTCAAGTTCTTCTGAGTCTAGGACCTTGTTGTTTTCTCTAACATGTGACCCTAAGACAGCTTGAGTACATTTATCCAACTTATGTATTTGATTTACTTTTTATTTCTTCTGCATGCACCTAAAGTCTGCATTGGTTAGCAAAGGCTCAAAAATGCTTGGGGCTGAAGCTGAATCGGGGAAGCAAGATTTCTTTTTGTAACCCTTCGGCAAAGCAGAATGCTGCAGCTCATTGGAACTCATCTTCCTATATACTCAAGTGCCTCCAGAGAATTCTGAAAGCTGGGCATGAATATGTAGACATGCAAGAAATAAGCAAGGCAGATGTTACGCTGCTCTCCACTGGGCCATTTTAGATCATAGTAGCTAATATACAGCACCTTTTTTGGCTGCCAACATTTTTTTGTGTCCCTGTTTATCAACCTCCTTTCCTCCTTCTCCCCCACGTCAGATCCCTGCACGTACATCTTTCTGTACCCAGAAAAAGCCTACTTTTGATTTTTTTAAAAAAGCAAGTTAATTGAAGCCTGTCCAAAGATTGAATCCAGTTGGCAGAAGAACTCACTGGGTTCAAACTGCTGTGACATATAAAGTTCAGATTCCCCCACCCCCCACCTCACTGACATCACTGACAGGTTTCCTTGGTAGCCTGTACACTGTGGGTGACTCGATGGCCATTTCTTTTAGAAAGACACAGTTGGCCAGTGCATTCTCTTTGGTTATCTGCAATCCAGGGCCAGGGGAGTATCAGTGTAGGGTGGCTTAGCTTTTGTTTCTTCTTCCTTTATGTAGTGGTACTACTGAGCTCTGCCAGAGGCTCAGGTTCTCAAACTTTTTTTCAACAGTAATGAATCAACTCTTTTAAGATATGTTCTTGGATTTGACTGGGTCCATTCATTTATTCTTCAAATATTTATTAATTGCTAACTATGTGATAGGCACTGCATAAATCAATAGGGTCAGAGTGGTGAATAAGACCCATGTGGTCCCTGTCTTCATGGACCCTGCATTCAAGTGGAGAGAGGGAGAGTAAACAAGCAAACCATTGTGCGACATTATTACAGATTGACACAGCTGCTGTGACAAAATAACCAGAGGAATGGAATAGAAAAGAGCTGTGGGAGGCCGCATTAGAGAGCTGGCTGGTGAAGACCCTTTTGAAGAGGTGACCAGTGGGCTTAAGCTTGAAGGGAGAGAATGAATCAGCCATGAGGAGAGTTGGGGAGAAAACATTCTAGAATAAACATGTGAGAATTTGGGGTAGTGGGAATGGAACATTTAAGGAACTTAAAAGGAGCTCAGTGTGGTCAAAGTAGAGAGAGCAAAGGAGAGGATAGTGGGAGATGAGGTTGGAGAGGTCAGAAGGAGGTGAGACCCAGAGGACATGGTAGGTCATAGTAAGGAGTTTGCACTTTATTCTAAGAGCAATGGGATTTATTAAAGGAATTTAAGCAAGCAAGTGACATATTTACATGTATGTCCTGTGTCTCCAGGCAAAATTTGATGTCATGCAAATACTATAGGAAGTAAAATGACGTTGTGTTCTAAATAGTTTATTTGTAAAAATTTCAGTAACATGTTCTAAGTTGGAAATAAACAGGTGGTCCTTGTTTTTATGAGACTGACTATGGTAGAGATGGCTAATGGCCAAACAAAATTCATGTTCCTCTTACCTATTGTGGAATTGTCAGTAGAAGGCAGCTGCCCAGGTAAAAACTATATTCCCAGCTTCCCTTGTATATGTGTTGCCATATGACTAGTTTTCACTAATAGAATGTAAGTAGAAATGATATATGATTTCTGGTTTGGGAGTTTTAAGAAGTGAGTGGGGCCTATTTGTGCTTCCTCCCATATATGGATAGATGCAGAGAACTCTGAGTCCTAGGAAATGGTGGATCTCAAGGTAGGAGAAAGCTGCCTTCTAACTTGAAGTAATAAAATGATTTTTATTGTGCTAAAAATATAGTGGATTTGGGGTTTCAGGAGCTAGCATTTCCCTAACTAAATTGAGATCCTATTCAAATGTTTCATTTCTCTTCCAAATTACCCAAAATCTGTATCAAGTACCTACATCTGCTTTTCATTAAGCAGAGACTACTAGCTGTCCAGCAAATATCAGACCCTCTTATTTGGGCACAGAGCTAGATTTTATTTCTCAACTTCCTTTGCAGTTTTTTTCCTTAGAATGTGAGTATAAATGATGTGTGCTACTTCCAGGGGCAGTCCATGAACACTTCTCCCAAGTGCTCCTCCATGTTCTTTCTTTTTTTGGAGTGATTAGAATGTGTGCAGCCTTCCAGGATGACTTTAGAAGTCATACATTGAAGATGGCACAGAAGCCATCAGCCTGGGCTCTTGAATGAACTCACAGAGGAGCAGCTACTCTGCTGAGGACATCATCAATCTAGGACAGTCACAAGAACAAGAAAGTAAAATAGTGTTCCATGATGGACAGTTACTGGGCTGTTACTTTGGATTAGGTGCTCAAGGAGGGCCTTTAAGGTAAATAATCAAAAGAAGCCAACCATGCAAAGAGCTAGGAGAGAAAGCATTCTATCAGAAAAAGCATATTTGCAAAAGCTCCTAGGTGGAAAGGAGTTTCATGTGTCCAAGGTGACAAAGGATAAGGAGGATGAAATAGGATGTTATAAGATTGATACACAGGGTACACACTTTGAAGTTTGGATTTTATTCCAGGTGTGAAAGCAGAGTTTCGTTGTTTAGTTTATTTATTTTACACAGTGTGAAAAAGTTCTTTGGACAGTGGATTGTGGTGGTGTGAGAGTAGAAGCCAGTGGGCTTATCAGGAGGCTGTGCAGTTGTCCAGGTGACTTGAGGATGGCTTGTACCCGCTAGTAGTTATTGAGATGGAGAGATATAGACATATTTACATGTTTTGGAGGAGATGTCAATAAGACATATGGTTTAGGAAGCATCAGGAGAAGGAAACTGATGTGGCCATGTTCATTGCCGTGGTCTGCAGGATTACACACAGGGTAGGATATCTATACAATCTATTTGGAATTCTTCTGCATAGGAAATTTATCTATTCCACCCAATTTATTTATTCATTAATTAAGTCATTTACATCAATATGCAGTCATAGATATTTATTTTCTATTTTGGGTTATAATCTGATACTACATTATTCCAGCTTTGGTTCTTGGGAGTTTGTTCCATTGGCTCTTATGTTCATTCAATATACCCCCATCATTGTAGTTTTTTGAGCATTTTCTAAATTTCCAGCAGGCTCCTGTCTCATCTTGGTATTTCTTTCCCTAGTCCTAGAATTGGCCATTTCTCCAAGGAGCCTTGCTTTCTTTTATTGAAGATTCATATTAGAAATCAACATCTGCATTCAAGCTGTACTTGTTGCTACTGTGGTATCATTGCTTCTAGGCCCTCAATAGAATTTATCTAACTTATAATTGTACATATTAAGCATGGGCTGAGTTCAGCTGAGTAGTTCTTCTGGTCTGGACTAAAGTCAGCTGATGTTAGCTGGGCTTGCTGATACATCTATATGATCATTTGGAGGGTTTCCACAAGTCTTTATGATAATTTTGTTGGGATAGCTGGGAGGGCCGTGACCTCTTTCTACAAGGTCTTCTATCTTCCAGCATACTTACCTGAGCTTGTTCACATGATGGCAGGATTCAATAGCAGCAAGAACAAATGTGAACAAAGTACCTTGAGTTCTAGGATGAAAACTTACTCAATAATGCTTCTGTACATTCTATTGGCCAACACAAGTCAGAAGGCCAGCCCAGATTCAAGGGGTGGAGAAATAGACTCCATTGCTTGATAGGAAAATCTGAAAACAATTGTAGTTATATCTGTATTTTTCCACATATAGGTTATATATATAAATGGAAAACATTGGAAGAAATAGTCTTGGGAGCAAAGATGGGAACAGTCAGAATGGAAATAATCATCAAGGATTAAGGTAGGATGTTTAATGTTGAGAGAGGAGTATTGTACTCCTAATAAGAATAAAAATAAAGTTGATTCTTGTTAAGCTTCCCAACATAGTTTGGGCTGGAAACGTAAGTTTATAAGTGAGAAGAAGAGAACCAAGTATAGCAGATAGGATCGGACTCTTCAAGAACTTTGATTCCTTCCCCCCCCAAAACAATATGCACCCATAGTTCTATACAAAGCACAGCCATGATTAAAATTGGCAAAGGTAAAAGAGGAAGTAGGGACAAGGAACATGATGCACCTCACTGACTCAGGAGAGCTTGAAATCTTTTAAAAGACTTACCTTCTGCAGAATTACAACTTACAATTTTGAAGAATTGTCCGTGTCCATTGATAACCATACCATTTCCACATCTTTTTCTCTCATTTCACTTTGAACATTTTGTAAGGTGGTTCATGATGCACTCTTTGATATTTATGTCACCAAGAAAACAGTCCAAAATGTAAGTAGACTGGCTATCTGCAATATCCCTAACTTGACATGAACTATCAATTAATATTTAGAGTATATAACATTTGCTTAATGCATACCAGACATACTTCTAAACTGATAACCTGGGACCCCCAAAATCCTTATTATACCTTCCTATCCTTCTTATTCTATTTTCCTAAAGAAACTGTATTTCAAGGAGAATTTATCCTTGAGATGTCATTAAATCTACCATTATGTGATTACTTCTAAGACAGTGAATATATTATAGGCAATTATTTCTAGTACATAGTGTTCTTTTGACAAAATTAGAAAATTTTGTCAGTGGTGTTTTGATATTAACATTGAAGATATACTGAAGCTCAGAGTTCTGAATACATGTAGCTATGAACCATCAGAAACCCTTAACTGCCAAAATGTTAGAGCTTTCATTGGAAGAGATAGGAACTATGGTTCCCTTCGTGTGACTATTGTGTAACCACCTCAGTGTTTCAGAGCTGCTAACTATATAACAATAATGAACAACCCATAAAACAGCAATATCTCTTTTCTATTAACAGCCACTTTGGATCACTTCACAATTATTTTAAAAACTATGTGATCATAAATAAGTCACACCAAGATCTGCCCAGAGACCCTCTAATTCTTCTGTATTGCCTTAGCCTTTCCTACTTCTCAATTTTCTTAAAAAATACATAATTCTATTAGAATTTACATTTGAAAGTCTTAAATTTAACTATTAAGCATAACTAAATTTTTAGATAATAATTTTGGTGAGGAAAAAGGAATGCAAATTTGCATTGTTAGATTTCTGTTTTATCCTGACATTGAACAACATAGATTTAACTCTACTGCCTCCCATACTTCAACTAAATGATAAATAAGAAAACAGGAATTAGAAGAGGATATGAGCAAATGATATTTTTTAAAAATTTAAAAGATGAAAAATCAATGGGCAGGTGGATATTAAATTATTTTGCTCAGCTCTTTTGCTCAGTTTATATTTTAGCTTCACTAACTATAAATCAACAGACTAGAAAATAATTACAATTATTTTTTTCTTAGAAATCCCAATCTGCAATACTGTTCATACTATAAATAAGAAAATTGAGCCACAAAGAGGCTGAGGATTTTAAATTATGTAATATCAACATGTTTAAGAAAATCATAAAAATCTCATTGCCATTATAAAAATTTTTGGTATGGAAACATCAAGTAGGTATGGACATGGTTAGAACTAGGATTCAAATTTATATACCAGAAGCAATAAGGAGAATACCATGGGCAGTTGTGTAATTGAGAGGTTAAGCTTGATGCGTGTAGTCACAGTGAGTATTGATTCAATATTAAGAAGAACTTTTCAACATTTGGAGCTTTCTTAAAATGAAGTGGCTGCCTTCTGGAGTAGTGAGTGTTTGATTACTGGCATATTAAAAGGTATTGTTGTCATCAGTGGGGAGCAGGACTAGATGACCCATAATGTCCATTGTATAATTCTAATGTCAGTGGTAAAATAAACACTAGAACTTAGAGTTTCTAATCTCTATTACAAAGCAATTCTCTTATATCATCCTGTCTCTTACTTGACCAAGTGGTTTAGTTAAGATGCCCAAGGATTCTGGTATAGAACACCTTTCCCAGCCTCTGTATATGAGCTATGGTGTGGTACTGGAGTGTACCTGTTTTTCTTCTTCCATTTACTTCCCATCTCAGTAGCTCAGACCAAAGCCTAAGACACATCTTCGATTCTTCCATTTGCCTCATCCCAACATCAATCCATAACCAAGTCTTGTTTTTCTTACCTCTAAATTAGAACTCACATGCATTTACTTTTTTCCATTTGTATTCAAACTGCCATCAACATAAATATGATCATCCCTTCCAATTCCTGGGTTCCAATTAATCTCGCAATAAAATTTTAGTTTAAAAGGTTCTGCATAAACTGGCTCTTCCCCTCTCTGTCCAGCTCCTCTCACATTGCTTTCCTTCACGTTCACTCTGCTTTAACCACATTGGTGGCCTTTTTTCAATTTTTCCTATTCTTCCCCATCCTTTGGCCTTTGCATTTTCCCTTCCCTGTGTCTAGAGCATTCACTGCTTCTCCATTCTTCCAGGATCCTTATCTCTTCTCTTGATCATTTTCATCCTTTAAGTCTCAGCTCAACCATCACCTTTTCTAAGAGGCCTTCCCTGGTAACCTATATACCATAACCTCCCTCAGTTAGTCTAGCTCACCATCTTACTTATTTTTCATAACAAAATTATGTACATTTTTGTTAATTTGCTCATTTATTTGACTAGTTTTATATCTCTGTCACTTGAATGTAAACTTAAGGAAAACAGTGACCTTGTTTATCTCATTTAATTTCAGATTTAGCTAAGTGTCTGGCGTATAATAAATACAATATACACATAAATGATGTTCATATTTAGTAACAGATCATTTTCTAAACTTAATTTATAGTCCATGCCTGGCCTTTAATTCCCAATAGTGACATATTTCTAAAGTATTCTCTATTGCCTTCCAAAAGATAAGGCTTTACAGAATGTATCCTTGAAGGTTTTCAGATTCAGTGGGGGTTGAGTAAGAGAATAGAGACTGAGGGATAAAGAAAAGGCAGTGGGCTGGTAACAACCAAATATTTGAAATATTAGCCATTCTAAAGATCTCAGATAAATAGGAGCCACCTATTTGTATTCTATTTCCAGTATTCTTTCTAATTTGATTGATTTCACCCTTATTGCTTAATTTGCATCATTATCATTACTGTTGTCTTTGGACAGAGAATGGTATCAGCACAGTAGTTTGTACAAGCTGCTGTCTACTGTCAAATTTGTTAATGTCCTTATTACAGGCATATAAAAACTTCATCCTCCACTGAGCTATCAAAGACCTGCTATCTGTCAATATGTCATCCAAAACAAAGTGACAAGGTCTTTATTCTTGTCTTGCAACTTGAAGAGCCATTTCATATAGAACAGTCCACTCAGCCTGTATACTTTGTTTAAAATCTTTTTCTTTCACTCTGTTTTTCAACCCTTTGTGCCTCTAGATATATGGAAACCTCAGTATGTTCTCCAAAGTTGAGACACAGAGGGAATGAGTGCCAATCACTCTTTCCCTTGATTTGCTTAAGGATTCCCCTGGAAATTTTGATTTACTAATAATTTCTGTAATTTTAAATAGGTAATGCGAATGCAAAGTTCAGCCCATCCCTGTGCAAATAATTTAACAGTGCATTTCACTTAGTTATTATTTAATAAAATTTTACTGTAGTTGTACAGACTTGAAAGAAATAGACGCTCTAAACATTAGCCTTTATGATTCTCCTTTTTTCAAAGAAAAGCCTCTCATATCTGAGTAACCAAGTGATGCAAGGCAATTTGACATCTTTAATCTCGTCAAGGGGTGAATTGTTTTATTTTATTGGAGTTTTCAGTTTGTTGAGGTCTAGTTTATTTACACATGTTTTAAGTTTTAATATCAACTTAATAATAACAAATTATAAAACATGTTGGGTACTTTCTAAAATAGAGTATAGTTTACTGAACATATATATTAATCTTTATCTGTAACTTGCAATCACTATTAACATTAATTATTCAGCGTTTTTATAATACAGTGATGCTCTCAGGAACCACTAATGAATTTAGGGCTATTTGCCCTGATGAATGGATGTTAAGATGTTTTGAGTTTGTCTGCCATTTGTTATTTCTTTACATTCATTATTGTTGGACTGCATCCTTCATTGCTATCATTGTGACTTAGTGGCATTCTTCTTCCTCCTATCATTTAGCTGCTTCTATCTTACAAGAGCTTAGATATTTATTAGAAAGGAGTCAAATCAAATGTACAGAGATATTTGAAGCAGAGCTCCAGAGCCTCAATGAAATAGTGCATCAGCTCTAATAGGATGGTTGTAAGGATGAAGGGAAATTTGTACCTAAGTGCTCAGCCACAGAAGGTACTCAGTAACTGGAAAGTCTTTCTTTCCTGCCTCCATCTCTGTTTCCTTGACTTTTTGTGCTTCAAATGGAGAGCTGCCCTATCTTAAAGCACTATTGGAGGGCAGCTCCAAGGACTCAAGAGGCAAGACATGACACTGGTGTCATATCCTGGCCATGGGATCCCAGCATCCCACCTCTGCTCACCCCTGTTCCTACAAGCAAAAGAAAGATGACAGGGAAGATTTGCTGGATTAACAGAAGCAGGGAGAAGCCATTGTCAAGTTCCCGTATGTGGAATTAACCAGGCAGGACAGCATCACCTGCCTCATGTGCCAAGGGATAGGCTACATTCCAACAGAGCAAGTAAAAGAGCTGGTGGCTTTGATCCCACACAGTGATCAGAGATTGCACTCTCAGAGAACTAAGCAGTATATCCCTCTGTCTGTCTTGCTCTGTCTCCTGGCATCTGGTTTGGTGGTTTCCTTCCTGGTTCCACATTAAGTCCTTGTGGATGATGATGACATCGGAGTGGTGAAATTCACATTTAACAAATGGGACTCCCTTGTAATTCTCATTATCAAGGCCACCCTGAAAATCAAGAACTCCAACTTCTACTCTGTGGCAGTGACCAGCCTGTCCAGCCAAGTTCAGTGGTTGGGTCATATATGACAACTAACATCTCTCCCTTTCCACCTCGGAGCGAGCAACTGGTGAATTTTATAGCACAAATTGGGATGGGAGGACCATTTTCCTATGTGTACTTCTGCACGTTACCTGAGATCCAGGTACACAACATAGTGATCTTCATGAGAACTTCAGTGAAGATTTCATACACTGGCCAAGTGACCCAGAGCTCTTTGGAGGCACATCACTATGTGGGTTGTAGAGCAAATTCCACAGCTGTTTAGAAACTGCTCTTGGTTCTTCCATGACAGCACCTGTCAGAAGAGTCACAGCATCTGTTCTTAGGGCCTGAGTTCCATACCTGCTCCAGGTGGTAGAAGTAAAGGAGAAACTGATTTTCTTAATCCCAGCAAACATCCTCTTGCTCTGTAACACCATTTATGTTTCTCTGACCCAGCAGAATCACTGCCCAATGCCCAACCTATACCCAGAAAATAGCAGGCACTCAAAGAAGGTTTGAATAATTTAATTTGAATATTTTCAGCTGTTCTGGAGCATTATAAATTGAATGCATACCATGATGTGGGGTTATCAAACCATAGAGTGACATGGAGATAGAACTGTTAGTGCAGCTGCATAGCTATTATCAGGGTGTCACCTGTGCAGAAGAGGCAGCAGAGAGGGAGCAGTTGAATACATGAAAGAGAGAGCACAGACCATTCAATATGTGATTTTTTTTCATCTGCTCCTAAATGCCTAGGAACTTTATTTTAAAAAAGCAAAACTTTTTTTTTTTTCCTGTAGAAAGTTACAATTGTTTTTTACCAAGAGTCTATGTAGTGCTTGATTTACTCTTCATTCATTGGCTGAAACATGGATTGGGTATTTGATAGAATGATAAACCCTGATTTTTTTTATTATATGTTTCAAGTATACAGTACATTGGTTAGACATTTATATAGTTTATGAAAAGATCCCCTTGATTACTCTATCTTCCCTCTGGCTCTACACATAGCCAATACTGCTGACTGTATTCCCTATGCCGTGCTCCCCATCCCCGTGACCCTCTATCAACTACTAATTTGTATTTCTTTAACCCTTCACCCCTTTCTCCCAGCCCCCCAACCTCCTCCCCTCTGGCTGTCACCAGATTGTCCTCTACATTTGTGAGTCTGTTTTTGATTAGTTTGTTCTTTTTGCTCCTTAGGTTCTGCATATAAGTGAAATCATATGGTATTTATCTTTCTCTGTCTGACATTTCACTCAGCATAATAACCTCTAGGTCCATCCGTGTCGTTGCAAATGGTAGAAGTTCATTATTTTATGGCTAAGTAATATTCCATTGTATATATGAACTATAACTTCTTTATCCAATCACCTGTTGATGGGCGTTTAGGTTGCTTCCATATCTTGGCTATTATAAATAGCGCTGCCATGAACGAAGGGTGCATAGATCTTTATGAATTATTGTTTTGGTGATCTTTGGATAAACACCCAGAAGTGCAATTGCTGGGTCAAAAGGTAGATCCATTTTTAATTTTTTTGAGGAACCTCTAGACTCTTTTCCATGGTAGCTGTACAAAAAACCCTACTTTTGATTTAAAAAAAAAAAAAAAAAAAAAAAGCCCTAGTGAAGTTACTGATCAAAGAGAGAAAGGCTCTTTCCATGAAGGTGGTAAGAATTAACTGCATTCAGTGGGCATCAGAAGGAGGAGAGAAGCAATTCTGTACAACCTTTTCCTCCAGGGAGGCTGCCCTGAGTCCCATTCTCAGCTTATCCCAGGAACAGGCCGGGGGAGGGGATTGAGAGTGAGAAGCTCATTCCCACCTTAGTGTGCCTCCATCTATAAAATCCTTAGATCCCTGTATTAGTGTGTGTTAGGCAAGGGGGTTCCGCTTCAAGGTGCATGCAAATTTTTAGTATTTATACATTATAGCCATTATTCATTATACTGTGAAAATGCAGTAAGTAGACTCTTGCTAAACATTTATTTACTCATTAATTCAATAAATACTAACTGCCAGGTACTGAGCGGTAAATGACAGATAGAAGAAAAAAAGTTCATGGCCTCAGAGATTTGCGTTCAAATGAGGGAAGTGCACAAGGTGACATTAAAGTATGACATGTGCTTAGAGGCAGAGCGAAGCGGTGTGTTATGGAAAACCCAAAGGAAGGCATCTAAACCAGACTGCAATGGGCAGTGTGTGTGCATGTGCACGTGTGTGTGTGAGATTCCTGACCTGAATCTTGAAGAATGAATGAGTTATCCAGGCAAAAAGAAAAAGAAAAAAAAAAAAGCTAGAAGATTACAGAAAATATTTAGTGTTAAATTCAAAATAGGCTTAGAATATTCTCAAATTGAACACATAATCTTTTGTTACACTTTGTATTCTGTTTGCTTGTTTATATCTTGCTATTGCCTTTGAGTTTTTTCTTTCCTTGTGCTTTATTTTTGCTTATTTTATTTCAGTAAAGTTCTGTTAGAAAATGCTAGGCTTTCTTAGTTGTGCTAAGGGAAATTTTTAAAAAGTAAAAAATGAAGGAGATTAATCCACCTTCAGTTCATAGACTGATAGCTTCTGATATAGTGATGCTGTAGGGGCAACCCAAGTAAGAGACTCTCATGAGGCAGGAAAAAACTCATGGCCAGCCCTAACTTAGGGTCCATTTCTATATTTGTAAAATGAGAGCAATGTATCTAGCAAGGAAGTAGGATAGGCTCTGTAAAAAGGTTATTCTGGTTTTTATCCTAGCAATGTGATTAGCTTTGTGCTCTTGGACACATTACTTATGATCTTTTTTCCTCATTTTCTAATACATATTTTATAGGATTTATAGTAAGGGTTAGATGAGTCGATATTTGTAAATATTTGTCTAGCATTCAAAAAATAAAAGCATTAAAATATTAAATATTATTATTGTCATTGATATGAGTTAAAAAATGTATGTCAAGAACATAACCCAGTGTCTAATACCTAGTAATGACTTAACATATCGTCTTCCTCCTCTTCCTCTCCTCCATTTTCTCTTCCATTTTTTCATTTTTCCTTTTCTTTTCAAATGAGTATTTTCAGCCAATATCTTGTACTTTCTATCTTAAAAGAACCATAGTCATGGGTCAACATCATTGCTTAATATTGAATTGTTCTCTGATTCTTTTTTGAATTTCTATCTTATCTTCCTAACTAACTAACTACAAGTTACTTGAGGCTAGGAACCATGCTTAATACATATAGTACAGTCCTGAGACTATATTGGATGCTTTATAAACATTTGTTGAATGAATTATCAAATAGTTAATAATAATCAAATACTCTTGACTGGTTAAGATGGGAAAATAATCTATAACTGTGAAAGTTCTTTAATTTTTATGTGCTGAATATTCATCCAAGAGTTAAGAAATGTTCAGGACTGGATGGAAGATCTCCAGGTTGACAGCTTTAGTTTTTATCTACATCTCATAGAAATGTTGGTTTCATCTTTAAAAGAAAATGTTTTTTATCGCTCCTAATATTCCTATTTAAAAAATAGATGTTTGCCTTCTTTGTTTTAGTTTTTGATCATATACACAGAAAATAAGGTCTTCAGAAAGATTAAAATTTTATATATAACGCACGTTTCAATAAGTTCTTGTTTTGTGGATTAGTAAACCCACACATTTAGTTATCACTAAATTTCAGTGATTAATAGTTTTTTTCTCTCATGTAACTGTTGCTACTTTAATGCCACACATCTACTTTCTTGTTATAAAGTGCAATTCTGTCAAGAAAGGTACCTGAAAGTACTACACACATACATCACATAATTCTTTGTTGAATTAAGTAAGCATCAACCACTCTTACTTCCATTTTCCATATGAAAAAAAGGCATAATTAACATGGAAACCTGCAGTTGGGTGCTGAATGTTTCCTTGTTCTTCATTCTTGTTCTGTACCAGATTTCTGAACTCATTCTTGTGCTTTGATGCTTTCCATTTTCATTACTTCCAGATAATCATTTTGATTCATCCTGGGTTTAGTAGTTGGTTTTCCTTTCTACCAGTTTCAGTTTTGTTAGTAGGTTGAGATTGGCTACTTTTAGACATTTCAGGCATTATCCCTCAGATCTTGCCCAGTGATTGCCCATACACACCTTGCTCCTCATTCATTAAATACCACAGAATCACCTACAAATGCACAAAAGTCAGCCTAGGTCCAGTCTTTGCTTCTTCTCATCCTAGTTCTGATCATCCTTCTTGTTTTGTCAGCTCTCAGTTTTAACTTCCTGATCTTGAGGATCTATTTAGACTCTCTTCTGCTTTGGATGCCTTCCCTTTTGCTCTTGTCCTTGTGCACATCTAGGATTTTGATTATTATGTAACTTTAGGTGAAAGACACAGTCTCCTAGCTCTGCCCAGAGAATCCTACCAGCATATTTTACCGCTGATTATCTCCCCCTATACCCGACAAATGAAGATTTAGACACATATGTCATTCTTCCTAGTTGAGTTTCTATGTAGTTAAGTATATAACATCATTTCCTAACTAGTTGCAACCCTTTGATACATAACTAAAAAAATGTATTATAATTCCTTTTCTTTTCTAATCTTTTTTTACATACAAGCAAAAATTATTTTCACATATACAAATAGTTTGGCTCAATTAAATAATAAATTGGGGAAATTGGTAAAAAGATATTCACACTTGTTCTATGACATTAAAGTAATAAAACAACTCATGACTTACTGATTTAAAAAAGCTCTCGATCAACTGTATCTAAAGACTAATCATGTAGTGCGATAATCATAAGCATATATAAATGAGCTTATAACTT
The DNA here is from genome assembly GCF_902729225.1 of Pteropus medius. Classification (NCBI taxonomy): domain Eukaryota; kingdom Metazoa; phylum Chordata; class Mammalia; order Chiroptera; family Pteropodidae; genus Pteropus; species Pteropus medius. Next base: position 30,449,358 of record NW_024351730.1, on the reverse strand, counting down.
AATAATTCAACTTTTTCAAGGCTGTCTTACCAATAATAGTAGATTGATCTAAAAATTTGAGTTAACTTTAGTATTTGTGTCTTTTCATTGGCATTTAATTTTAATAACGGAGAGCTTAATATTTCTACAGAATTGCTTGCACCATACGGAGTGATAAACAGCTCAAATATATGACTTTTCTAGTATAACATTTATTTTAATTGACAAAAATGGTTGAAGACTTTTTTCCAATAATAGTAGGACACGTCTTTTTTTTCTTTTTGGTACATATTAAAGTAGCATTGTGTCTGTTATAGATAGATTATAGATAGATAAACATAGAAATTTTTTTCTACTTGGGCTAATTCACACCATGTAATAATTTGAGAAGCTAGCATTTTGTAACGCACTTTACCTGTCCAAGGAAAATATAAACCGTGTGCTAATGAAGATATTTGGAGAAGAAACTTGTATTTTTTTCTAAGAGAGAAAGTTTCATCCATTGAGATTTAAATGATAACACGTGACAATGGATGTTACAATTAAAAGTCATTATGGGTGTCATAGTAATAAATTAGCATTGAGCAACATTCTCAGGAAAATACTAACCAAGCAATATTTGGATGAGAGATTTGTCTATGGAGTTAAAGGTTGGGGAGAAGAGGTACAGTCTCCTATTCCAAAGACTAGAAGACCAATTTGAAAGAGCTGGTTCTGACATAGGTGGCAGACATTTTTTATCAAAGAAAAGCAAGTGGTATCTTCTGCAATATTAGAAGTACTGTCATTTTACTTTTTGGCTTAGAAACTTGTATACTATACTCATTTGAATTCATTTTGCCTATAGTATCTTTGAATTCACATGGAATTCTTGAGAAGAATTTAGAAATATGATTAATGGTGGACTAGTCTTACAGCTGTAAATTTAAGCAATATACAAAGCCAACATAACTAATTGGAAAAGTAAAAATTTTCGTCAAACAGTACCCTTGAGTGGCTATGGTTTTGGAGAAGTGTTAGGATAATCTTTAAATTCCATTTGACTGAATAGATAGGATAACATGACCAAATTCCGTCATGCATGCATAGTTTCACAGTTTTTCTCTGGAACTGGTCTCTTGCTTTCTTCGAGTCTGGAGGGAGTTGATTAAAAGAAGGAAACTTTGCTTAAATTTCATCTGAGAACATGTCTAACCCTTTGAGATTTTCTTGGTATCAATGCATTTTATTGATTTCCATTCTTATTGTGGTTGTCTTCATAGCATTATTATTTTATTATCTTATATTAATAAAAGTATTCATCATTGTTGAGAAAAAAGTGTTCAAATATGTCACTCTTAGACTATACATAAAGATATCATTTTTACCCTTGTCCACGAAACATCTAAACATTGTTTGTACATTTATAGCTCTTACTGATTCTGATTATCTGTTATAAGAGAGTCCAAACTGAATGACTCGTTTTATTATCTTGGCTCCTTTTTCTTAACCATTTTTGCCTCACAGACCACTTGGAGAAGCTGATAAAATCCTTAATTTCCTTTCCAGAAAAATAAACATGTACTCATATATTTCAAAAAAAAGTTTCCAGAGGTTAGTGGACCATTAAAATCCAATCATGGCTCATTAGAATCCAGTTTAAGAACTCTTGCTTGGTGGATTTGGGGCTCCACCTATATTTCCTCTGCACTTAGCATTCTCAAGCCCACAGCTACTTGCTATAAGTTCCTGTGAATTCTGCAATACAGTGCTCAGCTCCCGTGTAGGGCAGGTCAGGTGACTGGATGTTAATATCCGAGAACTCCTCTTAAACAGTGATACATAAATGTTGATGGGTAAACATCCCAGTTTCCTCTCCATGAGGTAGGACAACTTGGAGGCATTTTCCACACTGCCTTCTAGCGGTCCCAGCAGTAAAGGATCTCACGAGAGCACAATAGTAACCTGCTCACCAACATACCCATCTTGGCTTTCTTCCCTTCCCTGTCCCACTCCCTTATTCTCCAGTTGATGCTTCCTGGGATCGACTTCAAAATAATCTACTTGCAATCAAATCCCAATATCAGGATATGCTTTTGGGGGAACCAAACTCATCCAATTATTACTGCCATTATAATAAATCACCCCAGAACTTAGTGGCATAAAACAAGAATTTATTATTTTCTTACGCTTATGGATTCTCTGAGTTAGAAATTCAAGCACAGCACAGTGAAGATCGCTGCCTTCACTCCGTGATATCTGGAGTCTCAAGTGGAAATACTCAAAGGCTGAGAATGACAGCTAGAGTCTGGAGTCACCTGAAGCCTCCTCACGCACATATCTGAAGCCTAGGGTGGAATGACTCACTTGTTGAGCTCAGCTGGCAGTGGCAACCTGAGAACCTACAGGTAGTCTCTCCAGTATGGAAGTGTCAGGGTGGTCGCTCTTCTTACATGGTGGCTAGCTTTCCCCAAAGTGAATTTCCCAAAAGAACCAGGTAGAAGCTATCTAGTCCTTTTGGATCTAGACTTTGAATTTGTGCAGCACCACTTTTGCTACATTCTTTTGGTTATACACCAGTTACTACTAAGTTGGCCCAGATTTTATGGGAAGTGTATCAGAGAATTTGCATACACACTTTAAAATTTTCATACGAAGTTAAACCAAATGTGAGTGTGTGTGTGTATGTGTGTGTGTTTTAGAAAATGTTACTAAAATATAGGGGTTTTTTGCTGTGATTTTATTACATTTAAAAGATTATTCTGGGAAAGATCCATAGCTTCACAAAATTGCCAGGAGTCCACAGCAGATAAAGGGCCAAGAATGCATTTACCTGATGTGTTCCAGACAGAGGCTGCTCCACTAGCTGGGTCCGGGAGAGAAGCCCACAGGCACAGAGCTGTGACTGAGTTAGAATGAGCGGTCTTCGGTTGTCAGTAAGATTGATATTGTTATCATGGCCTCATCTACTCCCCTTCTCCATCCTTCGTGTGGATTTTTAGGTGGCAGTCCAAATATTTCATGCCATGAACAGTTTTGAAATGGCAAGCTGGACAGCAGTAGTTGAACGTCCTCTCTCGAAAGGTCGTTGTTTGTTGCTTTGACTCGGAGGGGAGAGCCATGACAGGGGCTTTCTGGGTATCACCGCTGTCAGTGGAGGGACCAGTTGGTTTTGGAACATCATCATCTACTTCTGAAGTCGGTGCTCCCGCTACCTCTGGGGCCACTTCGGCCAAGTGCTGGTGCACAGGCTGCAGCTGCTGGGAGCAGAGGTACTGGGGCTTGGCCTGCTTGCACTGTGACGTGGCGTGAGAATCGGGCCCCCGGGGAGTCCCTACAAGTGGCCTACTTCATACAACCACTTCCCGGAGTTTGGAAACTACCCCACACCTCCGCTCCTCCGCCTGAGCAAACACAAAGTAAAAAGATTTTGTTCCTAATCGAGAAAACTTTTCCTGCTAAAGTTTCAGTGAGTGTATTTGAAAAACTAGATTTATAATTTTTGTTTTTCTATTATTCTACCAGGTTAATGATTTTTATTAACATCGGTGAAGCTATAAATCAGCTGAGAACTGATATGTGATTAATTTTTGTTAATTTAATAATTTAGAATGCACTGAGAGCATTATTTAAATAAATATTTCAGTAAATTATTTTTTAATGGAAATATTAGAGTGAATTTACTTATATAACATTTTCTTGAAGTTGCTCATACATGTAATTGCATTTTTGGACATCGGTTGTAATTTGATACTTTAATAAATATAAATCTGGTCTTGAATTCTAAGTTAGGCAGAGAAAGCATGAGAAGGAAATACAGGACATTATTTTATGATGAGTAAGAGATAACATACAGAGGTCTATGGATATTCAATAATACTAAGTTCATGTGAACAGAAGCTTAGAGAATTGCTTCCTCTTTTGATAGATAAATCATAATATATAGAGTATCTAAGGTGAAATAGCACCTGACATTCTTTTAGTTCAAACTCTTAACCTTTTTTAGATGTCTTGCAAGATTATATATATAGACTTTTAATATACATAGATTCAGAAGTTTTGCTGTTTACTTGTCTACAACGATCAAAATAGCTAGATAAAGTAAAACTAGAAAGACTAAAATGATCTGTGGTTGTGGGAGGTTGAGGAGGAAAAATGCAGATGAATAAGTGAAGCACAGGGGATTTTTTAGGGCAGCGAAATTATTCTGAAAGATATTATGCTGGTGGATACAAGATATCATGCGTCTGTCAAAATCTATAAACATGTACACCACAAAAAGTAAACCTTAATGTATACTGCTATGAACTGAATTGTGTTCTCCCCCCATTCATATGTAGATACCCAGACTATTTATGTGACTATATTTGGGGATAGAGCCTTTAGAACATAATTAAAGTTAAATGAAGTCAGAAAGGTAGAGCCAGAATCCAATAGAATTGGTAGCCTTATAAGAAGAAGAGAGATATTTCTCTCTGTCTCTCTCTCCATACACCAAGGAGATGTCATGTGAGGACACAGCAAGATGGTGGCCATTTGTAAGACGAAGAGAGCTCTCGCCAAAACCTGAATCCTGTAAAAACTTTGATCTTGGACTTTCCAGTCTCCAGAATTGTGAAAAAATAAATTTCTGTTGTTTAAGTCATGCAGTGGTATATTGTTATGACAGCCCAAGCAGACTAATACAGAATGTGGTACCAATAAGTGTACTGCTGCTATAACAAATACCTAAAAATGCGGAGGCACCATATGGAGAAACTGGGTTATGGGTAGAGGCTGGAGGAGTTTTGAGGTGCAAGCTAGAAAAGGCCTAGATTACTGTGAAGGGTTTTGTTGGTAGAAATATAGAGGTTAAACACTGAGAACTCAGAAAGAAGAGGAGAGCTCGAAAGAAAGCTTTTATTGCCTCAAGGAATATATATTAACATGAACAGAATGTTGGTAGGAATACAAATATTAAAGGCCATTCTGTTGGAATGAGAAATACACTATTGGAAATTGGAGAAAAAGTGGTGCTTACTATAAAATGGCAAAGAACTTGCTTGAATTGTTTTGATGTTTTTGTATTTTGTGTTAGGTAGAACTTGCAAATGATAAAATGGAATATTCAACCGAGTACATTTCTAAGCAAAGTGTTGAAGAAGTGGCTTGGTTTCTCCTTATCTCTTATAAAGAAATTTGAGAGGAAGGAGATAAATTGAAGGAATTACTCATCAAAAAATAACCAGAATTAAGAGACCTGGAAAACTTTCAGCCTATCCCTATTGCAAAACAATGAGAAAGAAAACACTGAGGGTGCGGCTGAACAACCATTGGATAAGGAGGTTAATATGGGTGTGAACCACAGATCTAACCACAGAAGCCAGGAACAGAGATGAGATTATACCAACAGAGATGCTGCTAGTTTGGACCAAAGGGAACAGGACTAGACAATAGAGCTACTCGGCTGTACTATTCTTCAAGAAAAGGGAAGACTGACCTTAAAGGGGATTCCAGAGATCACAAGGGCTGCCTCCTTGGTTTCAGCCACTGTTTTGAGCCTTGGTGGGGAGCAGAAGTTTTTAAAAAGTTATTTAGAAGGTTAGGGAACTCAGGAAAGAATGCAGACTGTGACCAGAGCCTCTAACTGTAATACAAATGTGTATGAAACAAGCTCACTGAAGGGGATGGTGAAAAAAATGTTGGTTTAATTATCTTTGGAAATGAATGCAGTCTGTAAGACCAAAGACAAAAGGAACTGTACATAGTACTGTACTCAAGTTGATAAAGTTGTTTTCCATAGGAGTACAAATTAACAATTTGGATACTACTATACATGTACATGGAAATGGAACAGTTAAGAAAATCGATGGCAGATGGTGGGAGCCAAGTTTCTCACTGTTGGAGTGAGAAGTTTACCAGTATGCAAGAGGAGAAAGCTAGAAGGATCCATGTGGTCATGGATTAGCATTGGAGATATCAGTTGGACTTACGCTTCACTTAATATAGATATATTTATAGATATCTATATACACATGAGTTAGTATAAAAACATATATATTTTTTGCTTTGTCAAATGAATGGACTAAAATAAATGACGCTACAGGAGCAAGGTGCACATCCAGTACCCAAATCTTGGTTTGTAATACCAACTGCTGATATGAGGAGTCAGGGTTCCACAGAGAAATGACTGATTCTAGGACAGCAACCAGAAATATGAAAGAGGATCCTGGAGCATCTTGTAGTGCTGAAAAGGAAGGAAGGATCGGAAAGCAAGGAAAAAAGAAAAAAGATAGAAAAAAGGAAGGAAGGAAAGAAGGAAGGAAGGAAGGAAGAGAGGAGGGAGGAGGAGGAGGGAGGGAGGAGGAGTGAAGGAAGGAAGGAAGGAAGGAAGGGCTGAAGGAAATGAAGGAAGGAAGGAAGGAAGGAAGGAAGGAAGGAAGGAAGGAAAGATGAAAGAATGAGAGAAAAAGGAAGGAAGGTGGAGGGAAGGAGGGCGGGAGGGGAGAAAAGAAGGAAGGAAAAGAAAGACTCTACAAATTGATGGATGTATGTCAAAGTAGCAACAGGAGGTAACTGAAAGAACACTCAAGGGCCAAAGCTTAAAAAATTGGGGGAAAAAATGTATCTTTGGATTATAACCCAAAGTATAAAATAAATATCTATATGTTCATACTGATATAAATAAATGATTGGATAAATTAATAAGTGTGGAAGAAGAGACAAATCTCCCACACAGTAGTAATCCAAATAAACTCTGTAAATACTCAACTCTCAAGAGAGGGGAGCAACACTCTCCATTCCTTAGATTTGGGCTTTACGTAGTGACTTCCTTCCCAAGGCCCATGGTACGAAAAAGAGGAAAAGAGTAACTTTCCAGTGGAGAAACCTGACAAATGCTACCTCAGCCAGGTGACCAAGGCCAACATCAATAGTCATACATTATATTGTTAGCATGTACCTTCGATATAATGGGATAATGGCACTTTATCTCTGTGGTCTTTCTCTGCATAATCCATAGCTCTAGTCTTTCTTTTTCTTCTAGTTTTAGTGAGATATAATTGAAACATAACATTGTATTAGTTTAAGATGTACAACATGATGATTTGATATATATATGAAATGATCACAATAAGTTTAGTGAACATCCATCATCTCATATAATTTTTTCTTTTCTTGTGATGAGAAATTTTAAACTTCTTTAACTCCAGTCTTATCATGAGGAAAATATCAGACAAATTCCAGTAGTAGGGCATCCTACAAAATACCTGACCAGTACTCCTCAAAACTGTTAAATCATCAAAAATAAGGAAAGTCAGAAAATTCCACAGCCGAGAAGCCTAGGGAGACATGATGACTAAATATCATGTGGTATCCTGGATGGGTTCTTGGAACATAAAAAAACATTAGGTAAAAACTAAGTAAACTAATTAACTACATAGTTAATTATAATGTATTAATACTGGCTCTTTAACTATAACAAATATATCAAAAAGTAACTAGATAATTGATGTATTTATCATTCATTTTGGATGTTCTAGAAAGACTTAATATTAAGCTATTGTTTCTACTCAGCTAAAAACTGATGAAACCTTGAATATTTAGTCAAATTTGATACACTTTCTAAATAATGTAGTGATAAAGATATTTGCAAATACAGGAATAAGTGTTTTTCATTTTAATTGTCTTTTCTTTTTGGCATTGTAGAGTCACAGCATGTATACACTCAAGGAAATGCCCCTTTTATATTATACCTTGCTCTCTAGATATGTTCCCTTCTTTTCTCTCTCTCGTGTCCACGGAATTTTTTTGTTAGCCAAAATTCTAAGACCTTCCTCTAGTTCTGCCTCCTTTTCAAATGTTCTCAAAGTTCAGTTCTGGCTATTTCAATCTAGAACAGATGCTCTCGTTGAATAAGATCAATCAGGGTTGGGCATAGACCCTGGCCCTTTCTTTCTGCCAGATCAGCAGAGAATCTTTGAACTCCTGTCTGCTATACTCAATTAGAAATGAGACCTTGTGATACTATTAACACTTTAAAAACAATGTGACTTAGGAAGAAAACAAAGACCCATAACTAATGATGGTTTGAGAGAAAACAAAGGGGGAAGCGTTGGCTTTCAGACTTGGTCACCTTTGGGCAGGGGAGATGCTGGGCAAGTCTACTTACGTTCTTTGTTCCTCGGTTACTTATCTGTGAAGTAGAGGAATCTTTAAATATCATAGAGAATATTGTGAAGCAATGTCTCAGCAATTACAGTATGAGATGGCACTTAGGAGTGAGTATTTATAAGAAAATAAAATAATTTAAGATGATATGTATGAGAATATTTGAGCAATATCTGTTGTCCTTAATAAGAAAACAACATATATTTTGTTACTAACCTTCTTCTTATAGGATTGATAGCAATACAGATATTCCCTATTAGAGAGGAGACTCGTTGGACTTAACGACATCCTGTTAGGTTCCTTGAACAGGATTTGACAGTTTTGCAACATTAAAATATGTTCATTTGCATCTTCCTCAGGAACATCTGGAGAGGGGAAAAAAAGTGGTTTTGGAAAGCTGTTCAGCTCACAGAACACTGAGGCTGAGCAAACATTCCAGCTTTCCCTCGCTGGCCATCACTCACACCCAATGTATTTATTCTTTTTCTCCGACAAGAGAGTAACATTTGGAATAGCTCAAGCTGCTGAGTTAATCATCAGGATGCCATGGGGATGTTTTAAGCCATGGGCCTACCTACCTCGTATAAATTGGAATCAGCATAACCACCAGGCTGAGCAAGGCATGCCCTGAGGCTTGTCTGATGCAGGGGAATCAGATTTGCTACTTTTCAAATTTCCTATCTCTGTTTAAAGCATCATTGCCAAGGGCAGGACTTGCTATTATTTCAGTGAGTCATTAGCTTCAACTCAGTGTTGGTCCTAAAAGGTTTTTACCTTACAAGGGTGTATGCTGCTTCTCTTTCATCTTGTGTAATTTTACTCTTTTTATAAGTATACTAAGACTCAGAAGCTGGATTTTACCTTGTCATTCTTTAGTTGCTGTAGCCTTCCGAAGTTATTCTCTATACCCACAACTCCCTCTCTCCTTTGCAACCCCTACCTGGGTGCTCTAAAACCAATAACACTTCACTACCAGGGAAATCCTACCTCCTACCCACTCCTTTTGGTCCCAGGTCCCAGGCTTTGAGGTCTGCCACTCAGGGGAATTGTTCTTTACCTTGTTTTTAGTAGACAAATGTATATCTTTGCTTTGTTCCATAGCAGCAGTTATGATAGATTTATTATTTACATTCAATCAGAAAGTCTAATTTAAATAAAGGCATGAGCAGGCAAGTAAAATGTTGCCCAGAACATGACTTTTTCAGTAGTTAAAAGTTCTGAAAGATAGTCTAGTTGGGGAAATAAGTCAAATAAGATGCTGATTGTCTTAAATTGGCTGGTGTCTCCACCAAGAAGTTAAGAAATAAGTTGAGATCAAGATATGTCTAGAAAAAATACTTTTGCATGTTATGTTTGAAGAGTATGTAAATGTAACCCTTTTCATTTTTGCTTGTAAAGCACAATTACAGTAATAGCGATAATAATGTTGATGATGATTGGGGTTTGTGGCTAGGAAAAACTTTTATATCCTAGTGAAACCATGGGCAAGTATTCATGGAAACTGACATCAAAAATTTTGAAAGTTCCCTATAGAATTCTCAGCATAGTTGAGGTCAAAGTGTGTAAGAGGCTTCAGTTATATGGGTAGTTGCTCCAGATCTTTGCTTTATTTGGTAAGGGCCAAAGAGTCAGTCTACATTTCTACCAACAGGTGATGGTCAGAAAGACCAAAATACCTGAAGTGTCAACTGAAAAAAGAATTAAAGAGAGCATTTCTATTTTTCCCTTCCAGGTAGTGATGATATTGGAAAAAGTTGTTTAAAGTGCTTTAAGAAAATTTCAAAAGCATTTTTCTTTTCTCTTATTTCTCTGATGGCTTTTGTCTTAAATTTCTCCTGCTGTAGCACTGTTATTTAAGACACTGGAATTAAAGGATTATAACAAATAAGGGCATGCCAGCTTTTTGCTGTTAAAAAATGGTTTTCTTGTTTTGGTTCATCTCAGTTAACTGAAAAGGTCCTCACCTAATCATGTCCTCTTGTCATTGAAAGGCAGGAAAAGACCTAACACAGCAGAGAAGACTATTTTCAAAATCAATCCTTCATATTTAAAAGAGAGATCCATCCTCTCTAGGAGGTGCAAACATAGTCATTAGAACAGAGACCTCCATCTTCTCAAGTGCCCTCCCATTTTTTCGCACTGAGAGGAGCTTTCAGGTGCCTGCTGGGCTAACTAAAATAGATGGCTTTTTCCCTTTAATGGGGTTCAGTTTGATTTTCTGTCATTGTGGTCAATGACACAAGACCTGTTCCACTGTCTGAATGCTAGAGGAACATCATTTTCCCTCACATCATTTGAGCTGCATTATTTTCACTCACCTATCAGCTCTGTGTCCTTTTTGGCTTTTTTTTTTTTTTTTTTTTTTTAAATACTGGCCCTAACGTTTCACAATTTCCTAAGAATGCAATGTGCATGGGATTCATTGGATAAAGGTACCTCTTATTTCTGAAACTCTTTTAAGCTGTAAAAGAAAACAGTGAGTCTTTGAGCTGTCTTTTCTGCTCTGTGTTTGATCTCTGAGACAAAGAAGAAATTGTTCTCCTGCAATTTTCTTCCATTACGGTTTGTGCAAGGTCTTTCCATAAAATGGCCTAAAGATCCCCACCCCCATTTCTGCACGGAATATTGGAATCAGCTGTTCATCCTTCCATCTCAAGAAGAAAGCTCTGCTTAACTCCCAGTTCTCAGGCATCATATGATTGTCCTTAAATACATCCTTAAAATGTCCTTGGTACCAGCTGTGTATCAGACTCAACTGTTGGGCTCACCAACTCAGAGACATCAAGACAGGCACCTTCTGTATCCTAAACAACTAAAATCACACTCACAAAATCATAGCTTCCACTCACAACACTCTAAATACCATATATTGAGTACTTAGAATGTACTAGGCATGGAGCTGAGTGCTCTCCAATTGAACCCTAGCAATAAGGCTAGGAGCAAGGTTTAACCTCGTTTTTCACATGAGAATACTGATGCTCAGTGGGGGAAATTACATATTTCTAAAATTACCAGTAGTGGTAGAACCACATTTCAAATTCAGATTTTCTGTCTCCAAAGCCAAAAACCTTAACTTCTACCACATGTCACACCCCTTCCTCCTGTACCCACCCCATGTATCTGAATGAGGTTGGACTGGGGAGGGAGGTGGAGATACACTGGTTGGAAAGAGACAGCTTCTTCCTTGAGACCCTCTTGGAAAGCACAGAAAATGCATTTTCCCTGGAAATAATTCTCTGGAATTATTTGACCTTGGCCGCTGAGAGGAGGAAGAATCTCTTTACCAAGTAAGTCTCTGACTTTCAACATTTTGGATAAAGCTCACAATCTTTGTGTCACAAAAATGTCAAGGGTATGGGAACACCATGGCCATGCATCTCCCTCATCTCTCTTTTGTGGCTGCACACTTCTAGTGGGTGTGTGCAGCAGAAATATCTACTCTTTAAATGGCTCTGAGTAATGTTGCCAAGAAGTACACTTACATTATTTAAAGACCTTTTAAAAGAGAATCCTCCCCCCTTTAGCACGCTCTTGGCTGATAATCCCCATTGAACAATCTGCGGCTATATTTCTTGGAGACATTATTTAAAATCCTTTTAAAGTGCAGTTCTTCCTACTTCCCGACGATTGATACCTGTGAAGGGCTTAATAGTATCGAGGAGGGGGGTGATAGGGTAAGGGAGAGGAGGATGACTGCTACTTAAAAGGATTTAAAAGAATGTTGCTGCCATATTTCATAACCATGATGCCTAAAAGCCTATAGTAAGGGAGAAAAAAAAAGAGCTGCTGCTTTTTTTTTTTCTGGCCCTTTAAAAAAAATTGGAATATATTCCAAGTTTTCTTCACCTTTTTGAACAACCATCAAGCCAATGATTGACCAGTCTGTAGTAGTTTCACATTCAGAGCCCAGTGCTCATCTGGAGAAACTAGAAGAGACTTTAGAATTTTCGAAGTAAAGATTGAAAATGCAAATGTCTACAGAGGCTAAGGAGAGTAAAGTGGGCTGGATGTAAGACAATAGGGACTCATGTAGACTATTACACACACACACACACATACACACACACGGTATAAATGTCATACAATATATATATATAATACATATATATGCATATATATAAACATACGTATACCTGGCTTTCAGGTAGCTTAAACAAGTAATACATTTAACTGATATTTATTGAGTGCTGTGCTCTAGATACTCTTCTTAAACTTTATGTACAGTATTTCATTTAATACTCATATTATGTGAATTATATACTCTTATTATATCTTTAAAAATCAGAAAACTTCATTCAGCAGCATCTCTAAGGTCAACACACCATTTTGAAGCATCTGTAAGAGCCGATAATAGATTTCAGTTCTTTTTGTAACATGTGAGTATTTATTTGCACAGTTGCTCTAAATGCCATCTAGCCTTCTGAAATGAAAGGATTGTGGGAATTTAGAGCTTGAATGAAATCTAGGAATTATTTAATCAAATGCTCTCATTTTACATATGAGAATACTAAGACAGAGAGAAAGAGTAAGTGACATGGCTAAATGGTGGCAATGTTCAATATATGTTATTTACTACTCTATCAAGATTCTCCTTCCGTTCCTGTTTCTGTGCTATATGGCATGCAACTCAGCCATATCCTTCTACCATGTCCCTAGACTTGGCCACCTGATTTTGGCCAGTGAAATGTTAGCAGATGTTTTATGTAGAGTTATGAAAAACACTTGTGCCAGGAAGCTTGCTTGCTCTCTACCTTTGCCATTTCCATGGGCAACATGAGAAACATGAAATCAGACCTTTTCGGCTAAGCCCAGCCTAGATCGTTCAATCCTTTTTTGACTCACAGACTCATGAGAAAGAAACAATTCCTGTTTTAAGACACTGAATTATGGGTTGGCTTATAATAAAACAATAGATAAAATTAGGTTGTTTTGTTATTGTTGTTGTTAAGGTTTCCAGAATGTTCTCTGAAATCAGGATGGGAGCTTTAAATGATAGAGACTCATTTTATCTTCTCTAAAATGTTCTACACTAACACTCAGTTAAAGTGAAAAACCAAAACTGATATTGAGAGACATGGATTTCAGCTCAAATAATACCTCCCAAGAGAAGCTTTCTCTTGACAACTGATACAGTATTGTGCCTTATCTCCCTAGTTACTCTAACACATTACTGTGTTCACATATCTAAAATTATTTATTTATTTTTTACCTATGTGTTTATTTTCTCCACTACAGTTGACATGCCAATGAAATGAAACTTGTCTTGCTCACCTCTGTATTCTTAGCACCTGTTACAGTTCCTGGTATATAGTTGGCCCTCACGAAATGTTTTTGAGGGAAAAAAGTTATCAAGTATTTGCATTTTGCCTGTTATACAATTTTGGGTCTAACATTCTAAGGGCTGCTCAGTGAGTAATCGGTCTAAGGAATTAGGGAAGGATTTGGAGAGGAGGTGACACTGAGCGAGGCTTGAGAAATAATGTTTCACCAGGTTGAGGTGTGTGGAATGACACAGGTGCAGTGGCACTCCAGCATAAAGAAAGACATGGAAGCGTGAAAGCTCTCAAGATACCTAGAGCAGTACAGCTTGGCTGGGGTGTAGACTCATGAATTCCTAGTGTGAACTGGAAAAGATGCCACTGCAATATTTCTTGGTTCTAAATTGGAAAATGTCTTGAATGCTACCCTAAGGATTTTATATATTCTGTCTTTTAGATTATAAGGTTTTTAAGCAGCAGTACATTTTGGGAAGGAAATTCTGCTGGTAGTGTGGAAAGTGAAGGTGACATAAGAGAAAGGTGGAGGCTACAGAGGTCTCCAACCTTTTGGAACCAGGGACCGGTGCTCCTATGAGAATCTAATGCCTGATGATCTGAGGTGGAGCTGAGGGGGTGATGCTTGCACTGGGGAGCAGCTGCAAATACAAATGAAGCTTCACTCACTCATCCACTGCTCATCTCCTGCTGTGCGGCCCGGTTCCTAACAGGGCACTGACCGGTACTGGTCCATGGCACAGGGGTAGGGGACCCCTGATTAAAAGACTGTTGCAAATAGTCCAGGTGTGAGATGATGACTAGTAAAACTAAGGTAGTGGCAGAAGTGGAAAAAGAAGGGAGGGAATGGCATTTAGAGACATCGAAGGGAGAGGATTGATGGGTTTTGTTGACTAATTTGAAAGAATAGGTGAGGAAAGAAGTCAAAGGAAGATGCTAGTTCTCTAACTCAGTGACTGAATGGAACGTGATGTCAAACTGGAGAGAAAAGGAAGAGAAACAAGTTTATGAGAAGATAATGAGTCTTGGATATGTTGGATTCGAGACGTTGAAAATTTCATTTCAAAAACTCATTATATTCAAGGCTTATGTCTGAAATGCTCCCTCCAAAAATGCAATAAGCATGTGCCTTCTGAAATGGTCATCCATTACCTTTATTTTTAAACATCCTCCTATACCTGTGCACTACCCATAAATGGATATCATGGTAAGTTAAAATAAACACTTTTTTTTTTTTTTTTTGCCTTTGCTTACACTATAAGACAGAACCTCCTGGTGGCAGGATTTAAGATATTTTGCATTTAAGTTTTTGACAGAGGAGGGAGATGAAAAGAAGTGGATTTATTCTGTGGCTATTTTACCACTCAGCATTCCTGAGCCAAATCATTTATAGTCATGAGAAATGAGCTGATTGCTGAGAAACACAAGGTGTGAAGATAAACTTGAGTCTATAATGCTGAGGGATCTTTGGGGAGAGACAGAAGGCTGTTGATGTTTGCAGAAATTCGATGGGCTGAGTAGGTGCTGTAGGGAACATGTCTTCTGTGCCAGACAGCAAAAGGTCACAGGAAAGATCAGAGCTACCTAGTTGTCTTGATGTTCTTAGACCCCAATCACTTGGAAGCTTCAGATGAACTCAGTATATATAATTCAAGCCATATGCATTCTAAAGATTTATTGTTAAAAACCCCACAAATTTGTAATCTCTCTTGATAACCTACACTGCTTGTTATAATCCTTACCATCAAGAAATTCATTTTGAGCTTTAACCTCTTCTCTTTTTAGACTACTTCTAATGAAGTTATACTTACACATCAAGTCTGCAAATATTTCTATCTTGGTTAGACTTATCTCCTGTCTCTCCCTCACTAAGCTATTAGCTTCTTGAGAACAAGGAAAATACGTCAGGTATGTTTATATCAGAGTGTTTGGCACTCAGTAGGTTCTCAATAAATGTCTACTGAATTTAAGAATAGATGAATGTAGCCCCCTTTGATTGCTGTTTTTGCTTTTCATATGTGCAAAGGTTGCCATTAAATCATTCTTCTGACCTGACATCTCATGTATCTTAGAATCCCATTCCCTTTAGTGGGAGTGTAAAGGCATGCTTCTGAATATGGTACAGAATAGAGAAGGGCTGGTGAGAGGAAAGTTTTTATATCAACAATTTGTGTGTATGTGAAAAAGACTGTATTAATGGAAAATGCCATCAATTTTAGCCCAACAAAACTCTAAAGTCATCTCAGTATAAAAGATTGAGAAGTACATGTAATAGGATAGGAGTTTCCATTAGAGTGGATGTGTTTGGATCTCTATTGAGTGTAGCTTTCTCAAAGTAACATGAAGGGATTGCTTGTGACAACAAATTATCTCCACTCTGTACTAACAGTTATTCATTTAGGCTTGCTGTCCATGCTAAGATGATATCCGTATAGGACAAACCCAAAAAGAGCAACATTGACAAAAGTTTCTTGTAAATTATGGTAAATAAAAAGAATAGCCTAAACTTGATTTCTTTAAACCTTTTTATCATATTCTTGTAGCATAAATTTCTCATATAAAATATATTTAGAGTCTATCATACCCTACTGTCTTGATAACAAAGGGAAAAAGGCAAGCCGCACTAAGTGTTTTTATAAAACTCTAATTATACGCATAACTCCTAAGGCTTCATCTTCCCAAACAGTTTAGTTTACTATACTAAAAAGTAAACTAATAATTACTGTTGATGTGATATTAATAAGGTAGGACTTTACTAATTGATACTAATAACTCAGAATTTGTGACTATATATGGTTATTGTTAGTAAAAAATTAGAATTATAATCATTGATGAATCTGTGTAAAATTAGTCTCAAAAACCAAGATATTAATGTTTCCTTATGTGACTATTTAGAGTTTTGATTATGAAACAGTTCTCTTTTCAAAATTAGATTATCTAAAATTATTTGTAAGTAGCCATTTTAGCTTTATTGTGATATGTGGTGGGCTATTAGAATTAACGACGATAATTTTTTACAATCAGATTAATAAAACTACAGCCTTTTGTACTTTAGAAATATCACTAATAAAGGCCAGTTTTTCCTTCAAGTACTTGGTTTTAATATTTATCAGGGTCAGAATATAAATCTTTAGAAATGGAAGGGTTACCATCCAGTCAAGGAGACAGAATTACACCTCATGGCATACGCTCTATTGCACATTATAGCTGGTGACCTCAAAGGACATCACGAAGCTTATTTTAATGGAACAGATACAGAAATTATACTCAAAATATGACAGCTTGCATAGATTATCCTAAAGTAGTAATGTTTTAAGGAAAGATTGTTTTCACTGGGGCTGTCTTACGTAGTCATAAACATTTAATAAGTGCTCCATACAACAATCCGCTTCCAGTGGTGCCACATCTGACAAGAATCCCAGCTCTTTCTTCTTCTATCATAACCACAGTAGCCAGAGTGAATCATAAGTTCAATAACCGAAGATGGATCTTTTTGCCTCTACTCTGTGATCCAGTGTCCCTCCTTGGAGAGTGACGTTGAGGGTGGGGAGGAGGTGGCGTTGGCCATAATGTGCTTAGCTGAAATTATTGGTAAAGGACATAAGGAGGAACGATTCAAGGTGATGGTGGAGCCAGTCTCCTGAATTCTGCAGGCTTCTCGGCTCATCCTCTGCAGTCTGCTGCATCAATTGGCAAGACTTCCCAGTGCGGGGTTTTGGTGGGGAGAAGAGCCTTAACTTCTTTTCAGATTTAAAGGCCCAGACTGCTGCATGATGGATTCTCCCCTAATATCATTAGCTGCACATGCTGCTAATTGTAGTGGCTGCTAATCCATCTGAGCAGCCAAAATGATATTAGCTTTCAATAGGATTTACATATATCCAGGCTTGTTTCTGCATCAGCTAGCAATTAAAGTTTAAACTGTTGAACATGCAGCTTGCTGTACGCTAAGTAATATTTAATAGCATTAACAATGCATTTCCCCATTCGCCTCTGAATCTCTTTATAGGCTCATCAATTCGCCATCACCTTTGTGTGGCATAGCCTACATTAGCTCTTATCCTGACAGCTTCCAGAGGAGGGCACTGTCATAAGAGACAAGACAATAGAAATGCCAGCTGCACATATAAGCATTAGCAGCACAATTTATGTTTCTATTCTATTCTGTCTCTCTTTCACACACACACACATGCACGCACGCACATACACTAGCACAGTTATTGGAGGAGGTGTGGTAGTTTATTCTTTCAGGTAAGGTTTTGAGAAACTGTAATCAACATATTTGGACTAAAGTGTTTACAGAAGATGAATATTAACTAAAAGTCTATGCAAATCATCTCAAATCATATGAGAAGTCCAGCTCTTTAAAGGTTCAGTGTAAGCAAGATTAAACTCTCTTGATTGGCTTGCTTAGTAAAGATATATTTGTATGACACTGAGTGAAATCAGGCTAGAACATAAACCCAATGAGAGTGGTTTTGTTGTCTTGTTCACAGCTGCATCCTTAACCATCTAGCACAGTGAATAACACATAAAAAGTGATTAGGAAATATTTGTATTTGCTAATTGTATGATATAAGTGACAGACAGTTGTATGATATAAGTGATTGTATGATATAAGTGATAGAGAGTTCAAAAATACAAAAAATATTTGTATTTGCTAATTGTATGAAATAAGTGATAAACAGTTCAAACTTCCTGATTCCAACCCCAAGCCTCTGATACCGCCTCCCTTGCTCACTGTTACATGCACATCCACCGCCCACTCACTCATTCCTAGGCCATTCACCAATGGGTGCACAAGTCAGGAGTAGGATGAAAGGTTCAACTTAGAAGACATTCTGCAAACCTTCTGCAAGAAAGGTGTCCATGTCAGAACCAGGCCTGGGATGGCTTGATACAGTGATATCTTTTCGGCTGTAAATCTTCTTGCCTGGGCATTATGTTGATGAATATTAAATGGTTGTCGTTATGTTGCGATTTCAGGATGAGAGAGCGAATTAGTTTCTTAACATTGCCATAACAAAGCATCAAAAACGGGGTGGCTTAAAATAACAGAATTTATTGTCTCACAGTTCTGGAGGCTGGAAGACCACAATCCAGGAGTCAGTAGGACCATGCTGTCTCTGACAGCTGTAAGGGAGAATCTTTCCTTGCCTCTTCTAGCTTCTGGTGCTCACCAGCAATCCTTGCCATTCCTCGGCTTGTAGACGCATCACTCCAGTCACATGCCTGTCTTCTCTCTGTGTCTTCACAGAATCTTCCCTCTGTGCATGTCTGTGTCTGCATCCAAATCTCCCCTTTTTATAGACACCAGTCATATTTGATTGCGGCCACCCTAGTGACCTCATTTTACTTGATAATCTCTGTAAACCTGAGCATTTCCCTGGATTCTTTCCAAATGAGGTCACATTCTGAGGTACTTGGAGTTAGGACTTACACATATCTTCTAAATAAACAATTTAACCCATAACAAGGGCTATGAACAATCTGGAAGATAGTAATGGAATGTTTTCAGGCCCAAAACCCTCCATTTTGGAGAAGCAGAATAATTCATATTCTCTGGGCACAGAGCTCCATAATAATTGAATTATTATTTCTTAGACCCTGCCACCTTGTAGTTCCCACCTTAACCGACTTTGATTACATACTGTTCTCCAACTATTTCCCTGCTTATTCCTTGTGTTTAGTAATTCCTCTCTCATCCATCCCTTCAATGCGGCATTCTATCAAAACTGCCAATTGCTCCATAGTCTTCTTCCTGTGTTCGGCCAACAGGCAACTGCTTTAAATTACACTTGCTCTTTGGTCCTACTACACAGGGATGATTGAGTCTATGCTATGTAAAATTGGTGAGACAGGCCAATTCATTCTAAGAGTTAGCTGTTTTATTAGGAACAATGATATTTAAAAGTCACATTAATTTTTTTGGTTATTTTCTTTCAAGGTAATTTATTGTTTTGGCATTCACATAAAATAAGGAATAAAAGTAACTATAGTTCTTATTTACATAGGCATCATCTATTTTCCTTTGAAACACAAAATGCTGAAAACATTCAGCACTCTCTTGGTTACCCAGGATATATTGGCTTGAGATGAATGAAACACATTTGCCTTTTGTACCTTATTTCTCTCTCTTTGGGAATTAGTATAATTATGATGAGTTTGGTAATTTTTATGGTTTGCAAAGCATGAAGTCTCATCTTAGAAAACCAAAAAGTCCCTTGTAATGACATGGATTGGAGCATGTCCCCATAATCTACTCTACATCCATAATTCAACTAAACAAAGAAATATAAAAATAAGAAATATTATCAATACCAATAATTAAAATTTTTTAATTAAAAAAATCTTATTATGTCTTTTGAGTTTTATTAGTTCCAGCTCCAGAGAAGAGCTCCATGTAGATGTCCTCAGCCAAAAGGGACAAAAACAGATGAATGACTTTCTTCACGCTTCTTGTTGGGCGAATCAGTCATGCTCCAGGGTCATGTTAAGTTTGCCATTTTTGTGCAAAATCACTTAATAAATTGATTAGCACCTTATCTTGGTGTCAATGCCACTCCAGTTTTAGAGATGTCCAAACTGTTTAAATATTAAAAACAAACCTTGGAGGACAACTTAGTGAGAAGGGACTTGTGCTAGCTGAAGATCAAAGGGAAACAGATAATTGCTGTATATATTTGATGTTAGCAGAGAAGTATAGTGATTTTGTCAGTGCACATGGTCAGAGCTTCTTGGCTGGCCTCATGAACAGTGGAGGCACTTGGAGAATATGCCAGGACAAGCATCTATAGAAAATTAGAGGGACATGTTCTAAAGAAAACAAGATTTTTAGCATTAAGAAGGTGACTATTAGACTGTGACTTCATGTAAACTATATTTTAGAAAATTAATGAACTCAGTTCTGGATATGCTAAAGGAAAAAAAGAATCCTTCGAAGTAGACAAATTTTAGAATGTATGAAGCAAAATATCATTACATTAATAATATGATATTTTAAGCTGGCATAGACATGAATTTTAAGAGAGCTATCGATAAATTATCAGTTAATCCTAGAAAAAAAAATCCCGTGGCCAAATGTTAATTTATGAGTATTTTATTAACTTAGGCTCAGTGTCTGAGTTTTCCACACATGGTCAGTTAATGAATGTGTAATGTATTTGGTTATATAATTTATTGCAGATATGCTGGGGAAGATTTAGGTAAAACATGAGAAAAGAAGAAATATGAGAAACAGCATTTTTCTTTAACCTTATATGGAATATTCTCTTGAATGATTTAATTATAAACTATGGTGTATACAGAAAAAAATTTTAGGACATAAGTTCTATTCAGACTGAAAAGCAGGATTTAACTATAACTTTGTTTTTGTTTTTGTTTTTGTTTTTGCTTGCTTGACATTCTTCTTGATGAGGCTGTAGGGTGACATAGTTCACTCTTGTTCTTTTCTTTAAAGCAGTCACTTTAAAAGCATAAAGCATCCCTATAAGAAGCCTAGCCATGGAAGCAGAGATTGGGTACATTAACTTCAGACCATGTTCCAGCCATGCTTATCTAAGAGGATGCTCAGCCCTTGGGTTAGGAAAAGTTTAAAGTCATAACAAAAGCAAACTGTGAGCAGTTGTTCCCCAAGTGATTATGTGTTTGGTTTGGACTTCTACTTCCGTGAATTCCTAGGGTTCATTTGCAAAATGGTAAGTTCATTTTGTATTTGAAATATGAAGCATCTAAGGAAAAGAATCTTAAAAGTAGAGTGACCTTGTTTTATATAAAATCCCCAACCACAGAATCTGCATGCCTGCACACCATCCTGTAAGCTATGTTACTTTAGTTTTTTAATGATATTAGTACTCTTCCCCAGATGATATAAGCTATGAGGGCAGGGATTCTGCCTGTCTTATTTACTCTAGCATCTATTGCAGCGTCAGGAACAAGATAGGTGTTCAAAAACAAGTGTCAAATATTCGTCACATAGGTAATTATAATTTAAGATGACTTTAAAGTTTGAGCTAATGGATTTCTTTTCCCTCAAACCTTTTCTTCTAATATTTCTTATTTTAGTAAATGTTAACACTAATTAATTACCCAATTGCTAAACCAGAAACCTGAGCATTTCTCTGGATTCTTTTCTTTCCCTCATGCCCCATATTTAATAAGCTCTGTGGTTGTTGTCTTAGATCTGTCCTCCACTCCGTATTAGCGCCACTGCTGTGCAAGCCTAAGACACACTGTTTCTTACCTGGACACTGCAATGCTTCCCCTACCTGTTTCTTTACTTTTACTCTCAACTTTCTTTATTCTCTTTATAGCCCCCGAATGATCTAAAAACAGAAATGGATCGTGGTATTCTATTTCACAAATCCTGAAAAACTTCCCCCAGACATCACAGAAAACCCACGTCCTTACCAGGGTCTACAAGGTCCAAATGGTCTGGTTCTCGCCTCCCTCTCCAATCCAATTTTGGTCTATCCTTCCGCTCATTCATTAAAATCTAGCTATGCTGATTTTCCTTCAGTTCTTAAAGAAATGCTATGCTTTTTCTCGCCTCTTGGCTTTTACTTGTATAGTTTCCTCTGTCTGGAATGAACTTCCCCTGATCTTTGAATGGCTGACTTCCTCTCACCCTTCTGGTCTCCTTTACCCTCTGTTTATCCTCTGAGAAAATGTCCTTGAACCCCCTATCTAAATAAGTTTCCTTCACAGCCCTCACAGCCTTTCCTCAGAGCACTTTATCTGTTTTGCATGTTTTTATAGTCCCATTACTATTTGCAAAAATTAATAATTTGTTTATTATCTATCTTCTCTAGTACTTTGGAATATGTCTGTTTAGTTTACTATAGCACCCAGTAAGTGTCTGACATGTATTGTCATTAGTAAATATGAACAGTTAATTTATTGAGTGATAGAACACCAACTAAATTATGCGTTTGTGTGTGTGTGTGTGTGTGTGTGTGTGTGCGCGCGCGCATGCGCATGTGTGTGTGTGTAGCATAAGGGAGATAGATGAAAAAGTTTTATTTTCTCTATTAATCCACTTACTAACTAAGCACCAAACATGTGAAAGCTGTTCCGGCACTCCTGTGAATTCACAGAGACCTGGTTTCTGCCCTCATGCACTTATATGTATATCAGTGACTATAATTCAAGAGACAATTAATAAGAGAGATATTCCGGAAGTTTTTTCCATTTATGTACTATTTATACTTAATCTATTTTTAAAAAATTTGCATTAGCACTATGTTGTACACCTGCAACTAATATAATATTGTATGTTAACTATAAATGAAAAAATAATTTTTTACAATTATCATTAGACTATTGACGGGCGTTTAAAGGAGAAAAAAGTCCTTATCTGTTAGTGACTCAGGGAAGGCTTCACGAAGGAGCCCCTGTTTGACTTAAATCTTGATGAATAAAAGATTTTGAGGTGCAAACATAGTGGGAAAAAGCAGTCACCACACATGAGCAAAGCAAAAAGTACACAGTTCACATGGCAGCTAGAAGAGGCCAAGCTTACATAAAAGAGAACAGAGGGACTACACTTGTAACGTGAGGTTGTCAGATTGTGTGGTGCTTGTAACTGCCTGGTAAAGAGTTTGTATATTGTTTGTATAAGCAGAGGGGAGGCTCTGAAGGTTTTCAAGCTGGGTAGTGATTTAATTCAAACACGATTTAAGATGGTTAATCTGGAAGTGCCATGTAGGTTGGATAAGAACACGGAGGAAATGGAAGTAAGGGCGTGTGTTGGGAAACTTGCAGTTCTATGAAAAGAGAAAAATATGATCTATGGTGAACAGAGTAGGAATGGAGAGAAGGGGTAAATTGGAGAGGTACTGCAAAAGAGATATCTACCTGTTTCGACAACTCATTGACAGGGTTAAGGTGTAGGCAGCGGAGAAAAAGATACCTATGAAAATGACAATAAAAAAATAGAAAATAAGAGCAAAAGTCTGGTTTCATACAACAGTTAGAGGAGGAAAACCAAGAAGAGTTCAGTTTGAATAATTGAGTGTGAGATGGGGGGTTGCACATAGGGGTAAGGATTATGATGATAAGGTTTTATACTTTATGTCCTGTTTTCTACATTGGACAGAGGAAAGATAATATCTACTAATTCACTCCTCTTTAAGGATTTTATGAGTAGCAGTCTGGGAGATAACCGATTTCTTATTTCTGTGTAAATCTGAGCAAGTGGGGTAAAGTGAATGACCTTTGGCATAGAGTCAGCCTACATAGGTTGAAATTCTGACTTACTGCTTATTGGTCACCATGTGACCTTCTCAAACCATGTGAACTCACTAAACTCCGTTTCCTTCCCCATGAAACAGAAACAAATCTACAATTATTGTAATCTCAAGGACTAATGGAAGAATTTGACAAGATTATATATTTTGAAGAGCTTTGCAAATCCTCTTGGGAGGGCAGGATTGGCAAGGAAACTCTAGGTATGTGTCTGTGATGGGCGTTGGATATCGAATATATTATATATTATAAAACTGCTTTAAATAATTGTCACTTTTAATAGCTTTTATAGTGTCATTGTCCCAGAACATGCAATCATTTTTTAAAAAATTATTTTTTGTTTTGTTCATTGGTCAGGTAATCCAATCTTTTTCTTTAAAATTCTTATCAGGATGATCATTTCATAAGTCATATAAATGTCTGATAACTGTTGTACACTTGAAACTCATATAATATTGTATGTCAACTATAAAAAAAATAAAATAAAATAAAATGCCAAAAAAATTCTTAGATAAAAGTTAAACAAGCAACCGAAGAGGATTTAGGACTTTACAATGGAAAAAGGAAGTAAGTTTGCAGCAAAGTTCTCTCCACTTCTGACTCGCAAAAGCCAAGCTTTCTCGCACTGCCTCCCTGTGTCTGCTGAGAGAAGCACTGGTGTGAGCTCCCACTACTTAAGATGCTGTCTCTGTCTGCTTCGGGACTGTAGACCTGTGGGGACACTGACAACTGACTGTCTTTGAATGCCAGCAGCAAAGCTCTGTGCCAGGCTCAAAAAGCCCACAATACTCCGTAGAGGAAAACAAAATCCTGCTGACAAAACCTTCCTAAAGCTCAGGCTGAACTTGGAGTTTATATTTATTAAACACACACATTACTGCTTGACACACACACACACACACACATTTAGAGAAAAGCTCATTTCTAAACCTCCCTTACTGCTGCAAGAAATTTAATTTCTTTTGAAGTACAAGCATTCCAAAATGAGGGATGCGAAAAGTTATTGCAATCATTAAATATGGGGTAGAGCCTTTAAAATAAATAAGCACAACATTCACTCCCAAATAAATGACTTTTGTTTGAATATTGGGTGGGTTTGATAAGAATGGTGTTACGACATTTAATGAGGTGCAAGGGAAAAATGGCTTTCATAAGTTCACATGGTTGTCATTATATTTTCTCCTACGTTCTCTTTCCCCAAAGCTTCGCCCTCACAGACCCACTTCTGAATCCTTTGGCATCCACTGCAGTAGAAGTCAGGGCATATGTTGATAACAGTCTGCATTCACCGTGGGTATATATATACATCTACTTTATGTACCAAGAAAAGCTACAAACAAGGGGGAGGAACAAGAAAGCTGTGTGCAAATTGTTTGTATTGGCATGTAGTAGCCTGCTGGAGTCCACACGAATTCTTTTGAATGAACTAAACATTAACACACACACACAAACACACCACGTGCACACACATACACACACACACACAATTTCCTAGAGCTTTAATCTTTTTTTCTCTCTATAATTCTTACCTCATGCAGATTTTATGTCTCGGTCAATTTTTAAAAATCAATAATCATCTTGTTGATTTCTGTCTCCCTTTTAAATCATCTCTTTTGGTGGCAACACTAGCTGAACATATCCCCAATTCCATTCCACTCATTAGTATTAATGCAGTAATCATCATTCCTTCCTTGGCTCCTTACACTTGTTTCAATATTTACGTATCGGCCGAAGCTTCTCAAGCAGGAATAATGAGCCTGCACAAAGTAAGCGAAGACTTGTTTCCACTGGGGGGAGTTTATGGTGGAAGAAATGATATGTCTTATAATGATCAGTGAAAAGGACAGGAGGTGTCCCTGGTACTTGTAACACTTGCCCAGCACTGTGGTGGCGGCTGTGGTATCACCCTAGCTGGACTGATTCTCTGCCTCTCAAGTGACCATGAGAAATGGAATTGCCCTTTAGCTTCCTCCAGACTTGACTCAGATTATTTCATTCTTTTTAAGGGAAAAGTTTCTCTTGGTCAGAGAGCTTTTATAAGGACGTATCAGATTTTCGAGGCCTCTTGAAAGTACAGTTTTATACGAAAACAGCTTTTGTTAGATTTTTTTTTAATTTATTTTCCCAGAAAATAAACAAGTTAACTTTTCTGCCTTCATCAAACACCTAATTCAACAGGTATTTATGGAGCACTTGCTGCTAGCCAGACATCGTGCTAGGAGCTGGAGCCCCTTCTAACTTACTCTCTCCCCCTAAGATGAAGTAAAAGTAAAAATAATATGAATTGAAGATAGAGTTTTTAAAACATGGAGACATTCTAGAGGGCACGCATCTGTTTGCTTGACCTAATTTCAGAGGAAGAGGAAAATTGAAAATATCTTCTATGTCTTAACAAAATCCTAGTCTTCTCAACCAAAATGTTCTAGAGACACAGATTATTTTTTGAGGCAAGCAGAGATCCTTTTGACTAATATTTGCCCCATAAGAGTGGGATGTTTGTATATTTAGATATCTGTGCTTCCTGTCACGGGAGAACTAAAGACTTGTTCTCATTGCTCTAGGTTTCGGAGATTTGTTTTTGTCATTGGCAGTCCCCCGCTTTACCACTGGAGCTGCAGGGCTGTCTTCCTGCTGAGAGTTCACAATGTGTCCCCACCACACAGGCACAGGGCATTCTAGAATACATCTATATTCAGGGCTAATTGTGGTTAATCCCACATTCAATACCCAGCTCTGGCTAGGGCTTTTGCCCATTTTTGTTTCTGTCAGCAGCTCAGAAAAGAAAGATTGGTCAAGGGGACAGTGCAAACACCACCTTCAGGCTGGAGATACTGACCCAGGGGAGCAGAGGAACTTGTGATGCAGTTTTATTCACACATACTGAATAAAAGCTGGTACAAGGGAGATTAAAAAATTGGAGGAGGAGAGAATACAGAAGAGGCAGGGGAATGGAAAGGTGAGAAACCAAGCAAAAGAGCTCTGGGTTCACAAAGTTGAAGCCTGGAGACTGGGCACCTACAGGGGACTCCTGACGCTGGCAGAAGATAGGGGATAGGGAACTCTGCTCAGCGATTCTGAGTTTCCTAATAGTCTAGCCTCGCCAAGGATAAATACTTTGTGGAATAATCTTCTAACTTTAGAATCAGCAGGGATGTTAATAGCTGTCAATTCTAACCATCTCTTTTCAAGGGTAAGAGTACAGAGAATTTTAAAAGTTCATAAAATGCACAAATTTTCAAAGCCAGACTCCCTAGAAAGACCAGGCGCTGTAGGCATAAAAAATAAAAAATAAAGGATTGTAAACTACAAGGTCTTTGCAATCTGTGAGGTCAACCAAGGGTTGCCTCGCCTAAAAAAAGCCAGATCTCTTGACTCTCAGGCCAGTGCTATTTAGTTGTTAGGGCAAAAAAAAAAAAGATGCAGGTTTCTGTGAGGTAGATAGAGTGATAAGCAGGACACCCTAAATAAGCAAAGTAGCTCATAGAGTAAAAATTCCAAGTGCATCCAAGTTCCTTGGAGAGGGACTAGACCAGGATCATAATAAACCAGAACCATAAATATAAACTGAAAAAGAACTGACCTGATTGTCTTCATCAACCTTCTGTACTTTTTGACAGCCTCTTCAGCTAGGATATTGGGAGACATTTTATTTTATTTTATGTGTGTGTGTGAGAGAGAGAGAGAGAGAGAGAGAAACCCTTCTCTGCCCTCCAGGTAACATGATTAGCTACACTGATTGATTGATTCCTTTATTTGTTCAGTCATCCATTACACATCTGTGCAGTCCTTGTTTCGTTCAAGTTCCTGAATTACTGAATTCTCTTCTTTAAGAAAGTCATCTCAATATTAGATATATTTCCAAACAATTAAAATCTGTTTCAGTACATCAATTATAAAGTTAATGTAATTAGCATACCAGCACGCATTTTTCATTTCAAATACCTTAGCTTGCTATATTATTTTTTAAAAGAAAGGGAGAATTAGTTAGGAATCCTCTTCCTGCCCCCAAATTTCTTAGTAGAGAGGGTTTCAGTTTATAGAAGATCTAATCTGCTGAGCTCTTGAGGTGAGCTAGGTAAAGTGGTAGAGTTTATTATTTCACTTAATGACTCATCATCCTCCAAGATACTTTAGCCCATTCTATAGTTAAGTACATGGATGCTCAAAGAGTCGAGTGACTTTCCCATGACCACTAATTTAAAGTGCCAGAGTCAGAATTCAGATCTAATGAGTCCCATTTTCCTATCTGTCCAGCACCAGGTCTCGGGGTAACCAAGGTTGACTGGTGATCTGCTGGTTGCATAAGTTGGTGATTGTTGTCTCCTTCAAATGGTAGACTGGCAGTATTTGTGAAGATTGCAGTGAAAAACTTGCCCCAAATTAAATGTTTTCTCTATGTTAAAATAACTTATTTCTTCAATATTAAATGCTTTAGTTGTGCCATTCCTATATTATGTGTTAATTCAAAAACAAATAAGATATTTTTCTTTCTCTTAAGAGTCTCATGGACTACTGGGAGTGGCAGTGACATGGGGACAAATAAATGCAGCACAGTGTTCTATGACTCCAGGATATATCGACATGTATAGTACTGCGGGTGGACAAGGGCAGGAGTGGTCAGTTCTGCTTAAGAACAAGGGTGAATGTGAAGATGACTTGTACAGAAGTACATGAAAATAAGAACATGGATTTGAAAATACCTTCACGGAGCCTAGCCCATACATTTTCATATATGGTCATTATTTTTGTTGTGAGAATCAGAAAGAACTGAAATGAATATATTACATTAATTTTGTTCTGTTGCTTTATTTTCATGAATTCTACATCTTCATTTCTTCTCGGCCCATATTTGTTTCTATTTGAAGCTATGGAGATGCGATCTAGATCTTTTGTCGGGGCAGCTTTACCTGCTTCTAGCTGCTTAGCACCAGGAACAGGAGACACAGGAAGTACCAGCTTCTCCAGAGTAAATCATTAGCTCGAGGTTTGCAAACTCTCCTTTCCTGTTCTCTTGTTTCATTAATTGGCAACCTCCTTCGCCTATATCATAACCTCGTCTTTGACCACATTCACAAAGTGAAATGATGAGACTTGGGAAAAGAAAACAACCAGCTTCCAAAGGTGAGAGAAAGACCCAACATGGCGGAACCACTCTCGTGCTGAGCGCCAAGTGAGAGTATGTGTGTGGTTCTTTAAGTCACTGGGAAAGTTTTTAATGCTTGTAGAAACCAAAGAGCCCTGGAGAGTTACAGCAAGCCCCAGCGGTCACCAGCTGACACTTGAAAGAAACCGAAGCCATGTATCTACCCCAGAAAGAGATGGGGAAAGGACAACAGCAGGGGGCCAGCTGCGCTGGATATTTTTTGTTTTTGTTGTTTCTTCGCTTAAAAAAGTACATGTCATAGACATATCTTCATCAATCATTCTCCAAACATGATTACACAGGCCTGTTGGTAACTTATTTTCACATACATTCCTAGATACTAACGTGTACACAAACACACACACACACACACACACACACACACGCACACCACTTTCTCTCAATTTCTCTCTGTACTCAGTCCCATCAACTTTCCTTGCAACACTTCATCCTTCAACAATTACTCAAATCCACAAAAGCTTAAAAGTTGAAGATCTGTCATCTTTAGGTGTTCAAGCATCTTAGAATGCAACTTGAGTCTACTCTGAGAAACAGATCTCATATCATCTCTACTGATGTTGAAGCCATTTGCCATAAGACTTTCTTCAAGGAATTAGAGGTGAGAGTGTTAAACTTACTAAAGGACAAATGAACCCAGTATTAAGTGTATGTGGTAGAAGATGGTACACACACACCACACACATGCGCACACACACACTTTATTGTCTTTCCTATTTACTATGTACAAGATCACTAAAGTAATCCCACTTATAAACATAGTGTCCAGAAGGTGGCTGATCATCCACATCTAAGCTTTCTGCTCTTCATTAGAAAGACCATCTTGTTTGAGAAAGTAAGTTAGTATCTCTGTGTTCCAAATCCAGATCCCTATGGGAGACAATTTGGGCCCCAGGTTGGGTCTAATAACCTTCCTTGCTTTAATCAGCTGTCATGAAGAGACTGGACCCATAGAGAGGAAACAGAGATATCAACTTGCACAACGTAGATGAAGGCAGTTCCTAGTGGGTGGCAGTTCTTTGGGACCCAACCAAAAAACATTTGCCACAGGGACATATTAAGAGAGCCCTGACTTTGCTTCTAATAAACTAAATATCTTTGGTAATTTATTCGCATCCTCTGTGCCTTGTTTTCCCCATATGTAAAGCAATAATTTGAAATAGATGATATTTAAGCTCCCTTTCAGCTGTAAAAATCTATGAACATGTCCTATGACTTAACTGCTTGTTGTCAGTTATAACTGTAACTTCTGGTGAACCAAGTCAGATCGAACTCAAGAGTTTATCTCAGCTTCCTTTGAACTCCTACAAAAATGATCATGAAGAATAAGACAGTAAACACCCGAGTTGGAAAGGACAGCAAGTGAGAGATGCCAGCAAACTCCAGAAGCTGGAAAGCTGATGGACAAAATTGACTTGGCAGAGTGGAGGAAGACAAAATCTGAGTCCAAAGAGGCCAACAAGAAGGTAGCCAATCTATCCACAGAACACCTGAAAGTCTCAGAATTTAGAGACACCAGTTACTTCTGAAGAAGACGGTGCATAAAAAGGTTGAAAACATGGGTGTTGGTTGAAAGTTTTTATAAAGAGTTGTGAAAACCCCAAATCACCCCTGGATATATATCACAGACACTCAACTCCCCAAATGACTATCAATTTACTTTCCGAAGAAACTGACCTGGAGAGGCCCTAGCTTCAGACCTTCAGCAGGCAGCAGGCAGGGCTGCAGCACTGTACTAAAACCAAGATCTACTGAGAAGAGCCTCTTCCAACCCAGACTCTTTTCCCTTGGCATCCAGAACACTGGTGACCAGGCGGGGATTAGAAGATTACCTTCTGGAGAAATTTAATGATTTAGGATAAAAGATCTACCCTGACTAGGTTTCTAACTCCTAACCACTGTTTCATAGACTCCACCATGCCTCGGAGGTCCAATCAGCTTAGTTGTTTTTTAAACCATATGAACAGATTGACAAGGATCTAGAGACATGTGAGAAAAGCCTTTAACACAAAAGCCAGAGACCAAAACCAGCAAACAGAAAAAGGAACTCAGGGGATTTGGAAACAATACAGAAAGTAGAAGAAAACAAAGGAGAAAAATATCGATATTTTCTAAAAGATGAGAAGATACTACATGTGAAGCAACAAGGGAGGTGAAAATAAATATTCGCAGAATAAAAAATAGCTCCAGGAAGTAATATCAAGTATGGCCAACACAACACATTCAGGGGAAGAATTGAAAGTTAAAATTAAAAATTGAGAAAGAAGAAAAAAATACAGATGGAAAGTAGAAGAGAATAGATAAGAAAATTAGGAGCCATCCAAGAGAGCAAACGTCAAATCGGTAAGCAATTATTAACTCCAGGAAAATAGAAATTGTATAAGAAAGGAAACGTAGTCAGCAAACACTAGTTGGTTCTGGAAGGAATGATAGATACTTACATAGCTATAATAAAATAAGTGCCTAATATTTATTTAACAAAAATAGTGACATAACTGCTTTTTCTGTATTCCGGTGAGGTTAGCTATATAAAAGTGTATTGTTTACCATTTCTTTTTCTTTTATTACAAGTTATTATTCATGCCTTTGCTTATTTTTATTTGTGTATTTACCTTTTGTTATTATGTAAATATTTTTGTTATAATAAAAATATGCACTTTTGGGCTATGATAGATGCAGTTTTGTTTTCAGTTTGTTCTTCTGAAGAAGGTGCATAAAAATAACTTTGTCATTTTATTTATATTATCTTTTTAACATGTAGAAGATTTACATTTTAAATTTTCTAATTTTCTTCTTGCACAGAAGGTTCTTTTTTGAAAATAAAGGACATTAACTTGTATTTTCTGTTTTGACTGTTATGGTTTTTATTTTCCATGTGTATGAGTTGTACTGTAACTTTTTTCTGCCATTAGACCTAACTCGTTGTCTTATCATGATTTATGAAATAATTCAACCTTTTTTCTCCTTGGTTCAAAATGCCATTCTTATCATGGCATATGCTTGAACTTTAAAATTCATTGTTTTATTCATACAGGTACAAAACATTTCCCATTAGAATGCTATATAACAAGGGTTTTATCATTGTGAATACAATTTTTTAAAATCATGGTATTCTCTGATTATTAGTTTTAAATAGGGAAGCCATTGCTATATGTATATTTATTTTGTAATATACCATCTTGCTGAACATTATTATTTCTTATAGTACTTGAATTAGGATAGCCAAAATATGATTACATAATTTCTAAATGGTTACAAATATGTCTTCTCCTTTCATTTTGTTTTTATGTCTTGGTTAAAACTTTCAGAATAATGTTGAAAAGTAATGGTCATTATGGACACTCTAGTTCCTGACTTTGATGGAACTGCATATAAAGAAGTAATGTGAACTCATACGCCTACAAAAGCCTGGAAGCAAATAAAAAAATGATACAGGCCAAAGTAAGAAACCAACAAGGCAAGTGGCACAAAAAATAGTCACTACCACCTGTTCTCCATGCAGAGGAAAGAGTAGAGAGTGCTGGAAACTGTGACAAACCCCAGTGTGCAGAGCTGCTCTGCAGTGAGTAGCCACTATTTAGCTACAGTTAATTGTCCTGGGGCATAATTTACCAGTGCATGTCACAGTTAATTGTCATTGTGGGCATAATTTACCAGAAGTTAAAAATATGGAAGTTTACATAATTTCTAAATGCTGGAAACTAGGGCAAATTAAAAACAAAACATGTTATGAAAGTATATTTTAATTTATTCTTTACTAAGAAATTGTATCAAGGATGAATGCTTTCCTGATTTTGTAGAATGGATACTGTATCAGTACTGAGATGATTTACACAACTTTTATACTCCCAGAAAATTGTGCTTTTGTTGAAATTTTAAAATTTATTAGCATTAGGTTATCTATATTTTCTTGATATATTCTGAATTGAAAATTAATCATATTTTCTCATTAATATTTTATTAGTCTGCTAGCACTGCCATAACAAAATACCCCAGACTGGGTGGCTTAAGCAACAGAAATTTATTTTCTCACGGTTCTGGAGGCTGAAAGTCCAAGATCAAGGTATAAGCTCGTTTGGTTTCTCCAGAAGCCTCTCTCCTTGGCATGTATATGGCCATCATCTTCCTATGTCCTCACACAGCCTTTCTTCTGTGCTTATGCATCCTTAGTGTCTCTTCTTCTTCTTATAAGGATACCAGTCTTATTGGACCTCAGTTAACCTAATTTACCTGTTTAAAGTCCTTATCACTAAATACAGTCACCTTGGAGGGGGTTACAGCTTTAATATATGAATTTTGGAAGGACACAATTCATTCTGTAACATATTGGTACCTATTTTTTCTCTTTTAGAATTACTAGCACTTTCTTTTTTATTTTTACTTCCCCATAGAGTGCCAAGCCTCCTTTTCTACCAGCGGCATATTCCTGTATGCAGTATTATGCCTGCTCAGTAAAGTTGGTAAATAAAACCAAGAGCAAGCACATGGGACTTTATACACAGATGAAAGAGTGATACCTTTGGGAGTCCAAACACAGTGCTTCTTTGACAAAGGGTATTTCTGAGGAGTGAGTGAGTCCTTTCCACATCATGATGAACAGTATAGACGCTGGAGACAAGCTTTCTAAATTCAATTGCAGATCTACTACATAACTGTGTAAATTTGGATAATTTACTTAACCTCTCTGTGCCTCAATGTTCGCACATGTAAAACAAAGTAGTAATAGCATCTACCACTGCAGCTGTTATTAGGATTAAATAAATTAATATTTGCAAAGTGCTTAGAAGATTGTCTGGAACATTCTAGTTGCTTTAGAAGTGTTTGTAAATAATCAACTGCTCCAGGTGTTGCAGGAATCATAGCAGTGGACAAGCTAGAACGTATAGGCTCTGTTGTCAATAGTGTTACCACACAGTGGGGCCCCAGAAACCGGTGCTGATAAGGGTGCCGAATGGGATTCTATATTATTTCTCCCTCTAAGTCACTTACAGACAGATCTGGCCCTTTGAACTGAGTGAACTTCTTTCAACATAGATAATTTGGAGACGAGGATATAACTACAAGTGATATTGTACTTGTGCCGGTTTAGCTCTGTGGGTTTAAGCCATGTGTGATTTATATTCCAACCTAGCAGATTAATTCATACCAGTTAAACATAGCAATTCTTTGTCACATTTTTAGAAAATGTTCTTTCTTGTCTTTCAAGTTGTTTGACTTTTGTTTGTGATTTTGACATATTTAAATGCATTTTAAATGTTTATGATGTTAAATCTTAATTTTTTCCTTTTGTGATTTCTTCGACTGCTTTTGGGCTTTGGCATTTCTAACCATTTTAAGATTAGGAAACCTGTTTCCTTTATTTGCTGGGCAAGACATTCTCATGCAGGCCACGATACTGGCAAATATATAAATACAGTAGTGATGGAATCAAAAACAGAAATTTAGCAGAGATGGGATCAAATATGAGCTGGAAATCTCATTTATTTAGAGAATCAAGTAAATTTTTGCCTTGCTAACAATTTTATTTCTCGGATAATCAAGGAAGTGTTGAAGAAGACTACTATTATCAACTTAGTTATCTTTACTAGTTGCTTAGTAAAGTCTAAATTTGGGGAAAAGTGACTGTGATGTCTTAGAATCTATGATAGGGTAGAGAAAGTTTGACAAAATAGTTGCCTGTTATAGACTAGAAGTGGCAAATATACAATATGCAAGCACCCTCTTCCTCATCCTAGGCCAATGGCTGCCATCAGTAATTAATAGAAAAAACTTATTTTCTGCTGAGCTTGGAAATGTTTTCTAATCCTTCCCAACCCAGTTCTTTAGAGAGTCACTATTAACAAATCAACTTGACAAAGAGCTTTATTTTCTATCCCTTTTCCATATTATAAAGAAAAGTGTTTTTAAAGTTTCAAAAAAATATATAGGTTAGGAGCTGATAATTACTGTGATAAAATTTATGACACTGTTTATTAATATACTCATATATCACTTGTCACATCTAATTATAATAGACTCCTTAAATGATGATCTCTCCTGCTGGATCAATAAGGCCCTCGATGGTGGGGACTATTCCTTCTTCCTCTATGTACCTGTGATGTCTTATGAAGTGCCTAGTGGCATATCAAACTGATTCAAGAATGCTGAATTGTATAGTGCTACTAATAAATATGAAAACATTATATATATATATATATATAATATATATATATATATATATACACACACACACACACACACATACACACACACACACACACACACACATATATACACACGCTTAGAAATTTGTATGTTTGAAAACTATTTTTGTACACATTGTTTTATTTGATTATATAGCCTACTTTTTCCAGGAGGGAAAAAAGCTGCATCAAAATAGTAAAATGAAGAGTCTTTGAAGATAATTTTCAATTTAAGATTAAAGTAGGGCATGATCTTTTTGTGGTGACAATTGATTTTCCCAGAAAAACAAGATTTATGAAGGAAGGATAAGCTGTATTGGCTAAATGCTGAGGAATTCCTTACAATGCGAGTGGCAAAAATGAGTCTTTGAAACCATGTCAAGCTTTGTGGCTTCATTTCCTCTGATGTGGGTCAACTTGGTAAAGGTTTAAACATAGTGCTTACGAGGAAATTAAGGATGTCCACTTAATTGAAAGAAAAAAATTGTATACTGCTTTACTAAGTAGATATAATGATTTTTTTTCTGCAAAAGGAAACAGTTATAACCCAGGTCAAAGCTAGAAAACTCCCGAGAGCATTGCTGGTCAACTGTTCAGCAAGACCATGTTTCTACTTGCATGACGAGTGAAGGCAATTCATTCTCATGACAATGTCAAGACAGAACGGCTAAAATGAAAACAGTGGTGAGTGATGTGGCACTGCTTGACCTTTTTCACAGGGGAAATGTGAATATAAGAGAAAGTAATTTAAACAGAAGTAAAATGGGGGTACCTTTAGTTAGCAAAATCCCTGAAGCCCCTAGTCATTCTTCTGTACCACACAAATCCTATAGTTACTCTGCCCTAGAGCAAAGTTATTTGGATTGGTAAACACAGACCAGAAAAAAAAATTCAAAAAACAGGAAAACAGTGAAGGGATAATAGCCTTGACATCTCTCAATAACAAGTCAGAAGAAGTAGAAGTTAGAGATTCCATTGATGATAACTTTATGTTGAAATGGTATTTCAGGAAGATTAATTTAATGGGTGTTTTCATTTTCATGGATTGAAAGGGAGAGAGAGAAAATCTAACCAAAGATTAACAGCTTAAAAATCTACTGCAAAGATCTAGGTGTAACTTTATCATATTTTGAGTTACAAGAATGGCAGTTTGGATGAAAGAAAGGATGGCAACGAGGACACTACAAAGAGAGTAGGGAGAGTATTTGAGGACTGCGTAGATGAAGTGTGGACAAGAGGGAGAAATAAAATGCATGATTTGCACTATCAGGTGGTCATTTTAGTATCACATAAATTATTCTAAAGTAAGACTTTGATTTTAAAAAGAAAAATTTAAAAAGAAAACATGCTGTGTTTTTTTCCTGACTTGGTACTAATCCCTTTTCTCCACATTCTTTCATCATTGAGAACATGTAATTAAAAGTCAGCACAATGTAGCGGAGACAACGGTGAATTGGGTCAAGGTTATCAAGTCCAAGTTCCAGTTCTCCTCCTGAGTAACTCTGTGATTTACCCTTTCAAAGCCTTCGTGTCCACAGCTGTAAGATGATGTAGGGCCAGGCAATCTTAAGGTCTATTCCATTTCTAAATTTCTGCATCAACTTTTCTACAGGTTGTAAATATTTTCTTCTAACAAAATGTGAAACAGTGGCATTTCTATAAAAGGTGTTGCCCCTTACAGTGTACAATTTTCCTTTGACCTTTATCATTATATTGGCATCTACCTTTAGGTTTAAAGACTTTCATAAATTCCAGTTTGTGAACTCAGGGAAATGGAAAGATCAGAAGAATAATTTAATGCTGTTACAGGCAGTTGAACAGGCCAGGAAAACAGAAAATGAAACTAAGTCAACAAGCAAAATGATGGATGCCACACAAGCCAAGGGGTGTTTTAGAAAGGAGAGAGATGCCACTGCAGCATACCACATGGGGCATTAAAACCAGGGAGGACATCAGCGCAGGCCTTGAATATGGGAGGAATTCAGCTCATTTCTTTTTTTAACCCTCTAGCAAAATCTCCATTTGTCAGACTGAACCCAGATTAAAGTAACAACAAGGTGAGTAATGAGAGAAAGAAAGATAAAACTTGCCTCGATGATTTAACCTGAAACTACAGTAAGTCATATAAACACCTTTGAGTGTTTTTATTTGTGCCAACCTTGTGGCAGAGAGATTTGAGACTGCAGTAAAGTTTCCTTCTGTCTAAATTCTGTCCACTTCTCTTATAGAATCATCAATAGCTAAAATTCTTTTAATCTTGGAAAACATATCACTTACTCCTAAATTAGGACTTAAGTTAAAAAAAAAAAAGGTATTCCTGGAGATGATGACATATTGACTTAAATGCATATGAAATTGTGAGTGAACGGTAGCAGATTTTGCCTAAAAATAGATTTTGATAGCACAGAACCAAAGAGCTGTTTCTGAAATCAAGAAGGCTGCTATACAGATAAAAGATCATTCAAGATAGGAGAACAGAGGCATTGAGCAATCAACTTGCCTCTTGCACTTTACAAAAGCTAACTTATCTGATTCTCAGTCATTGTAGCTGCCCTCAGGACTCATATTTGTGTTGATGGTTTCAGTTAATGGATAATGGTTTCTAGATCTTTGCCCACTCTTTGAATTCTTCT
This sequence comes from Pteropus medius, assembly GCF_902729225.1. Lineage (NCBI taxonomy): Eukaryota > Metazoa > Chordata > Mammalia > Chiroptera > Pteropodidae > Pteropus > Pteropus medius. Next base: position 30,411,758 of record NW_024351730.1, on the reverse strand, counting down.
GCCCAAGGCCTCAGCCTTGTTGCTTCTCTGTTGCTAGAAATACAATGGGTAAAATGACTGCTAGAAAAAAAACTGGGAGAAAGAAACCAAAGGTGTGTCTCCAACTTAGTAAACCTATGTTGTCTTCCCAAACTCCTGTTTCTCTGGGCCTGACCGGATGGAGCCTCTTCAGGAACAAATACTCCCATGTAGAAGGAAATGCCTGAGAATCAAGATTATTGAAAAATGAACCCACAAATGCACTGTTTCTGGGGGAATAAATGTGTGCCTTTATCAGAAACAACTTAATCACTGGACTTAAAGATTTGCTTTGAAAGCACCAGTTAAGTCTTCCGAACATTGCACACTGCTCTTTATTATTATTGCTAATTGAAAATCCATAATGTGAACTAAGCACCTTTTTTTAGTAACGGGAAAAAAGATGAGTTCAGCTACTGTGGCTTGACAGGCAGCCCGGATGCTGCTTTCTAATGATGTCTTAATGTAAAATTATCCATAGAAGAGAAAAAAGAACATATTTGTGTCATGCATTTACAGAAATGATGACTCAAGTGTGCAGGGCTTGAATGAATAGTGTCTTCATTTCTGAACTTCAGCAAACCTTGCTGATATTTTTAGCTGCCCTTAAACAGTCATGAGAATTAGCTCAGCATGTGAAAGAAATTAGGTCAAAGTTTTAAGGAAAACAGGATGAGGGAAAAATTGTTTACATGGAAAACATGAGCAATGGCACAAGTCCTGCCCTTCTTTTGATTGCCAGTGCCCTCAGCAGAGCTATTGCAGTGTTGATGCGGAGGTGGAGCATGGAGAAAGCCAGTCAACAGTACACAGGATGTTGCCTTGGCCAGCTGCAAAACGCGGTTTTATGGCTTAGCCAGAAGACAGGTTTGGAATTGCCAATTTTTGTTTCCAAAAATTCACTAATTTGGTGAGTGGGGAAGAAAATCAGACTTTTAAAAAACTTTTATTTTGAAATAATTTTAGATTAACAGAAGAATTGCAGAGATAGTATAGAGAGTTTCCATATACTTTTCACTCAGTTTACAATAGCTAAGAATTTTAGTTATTGATGATTCTATGTTAGCATTTTACATAGCCATGATACGTTATCACTGCTAAGGAAGTAACATTGGTGTGATACTATTAATTAAACAACAGGTTTACTCTTTTTCTCCAGAATTGTTTTTTTCTCTTTTAATTCCTTTGTCTTTCCATGTAAATTTTAGAATCAGTTTGTCAATATCTATGAAAGAGCTTGCTGAGATTTTGATGAGAAATGCATTGTATGTATAGATCTACAAACTAAACAATATTGAGTCTTAAAATTCATGGACGCGTTTTATTTCTCTAGTTAGTTCTTTGATCTCATTATATTTTGTACTTTATATGGAAATAGTGCACATTTTCTGTAATATGCTTAAGGATTTTGGTCCTATTGTACATAGTATTGTTTTTTAAATTTCAAATTTCAATTTGTCAGTGCTAGAACTAGACTATAGGAATATAATTGACCTTTTTTTATATTGACTTAGTATTTTCTATCTTGCTAAACTCAGTGTTTCTAGGAGCATTTTTATAATTTCTTTGGGATTTTCAATGTAGACAATCACAATGTCTGCAAATGGAGACAGTTTTATTTCTTCCTTTCCAATATGTATCCCATTTATTTATTTATTTAATTATTTAGTCTTATTGCACCAGGTAAGGTTTCCAGCATAATGTTGAAAAGGAGTGGTGAGAGAAGACATCTTGTTCCCTGTCTTAGGGGGAGAGAATTTAGCCTCTCATCATTGAGTGTGATGTTAGCTGTAAGTCTTTTGTAGATACCTCTTACTAAGTTAAAGAAGTTTTTCCTATTTTACTTTTACAAGGAGTTCTTCTTTTAAATTAAGAATAAATTTTGAATTTTGTCAAATGCTTTTAATGTATATACTATTACAATCATATGGGTTTTCTTAGTCTCCTAATATGGTGAATTTAATTGATTGATTTTTTTAACGTTAAGCCAGCCTTGCATTCCTGGGAAAAATCCTGATTAGTTATCATATATTATCCTTTGATTTAATTTTCTAATATTTTGTCGAGGATTTTTACATATATGTTCATGAGGAATATTGGCTTGAATTTTCTTTATGTATAACTAAAAATATTATTGCATTTTTATTGTAGAATATGGCATGTCTTTACGCGTTTGCTTTAGATATTTAGCTTGCTTATTGTTCTCTGAGCTTCTCAGATCTATTTTTTTCTGTGTATCTGTTACCAGTTTTGGAAAATTCTCATACATTAATTCTTCAGATGTTACTGCCACCTCATTCTCTTTCTCTCTTCTCCTGGGATTCGAATGATGTGTATGTTAGGCTGTTTGATGTCCCACATCTCTTGAATGCTCTTTTCTGACTTTTCAATTTTTATTTCAATTTGGATCATTTCTATTGACCTATCTTCAAGTTTACAGATTATTTTCTCAGCTGCGTTGAGTCCACCAACAAGCCTGAAGTCACAAGATTAAGTCACTCTTCATCTCTGTTACTATGCCTTTGATTTCTAGTGTTTCCATTTGCTTTTTATCCTTCTGCTGAAATTACCTACCTATTATTGCCTATTGTTTTCTACCTTTTCTTTAGAGTCTTTAAAATCATAAACCAGTTATGAGATTATTTCTTTCCTTCTGCTTGCTTTGAGTTTAATTTGTTCTTTAGATTTGTAAAATGGAAACACAGTCTGAATCTGAGTCTGATGATTGCTTTTGCCTTTCGGCCTAATTTTTTCCTTTTTCTATGCCTCTTAATTGTTGATAACAGCCAGATATGTTGTATAGGACAGCTTATACTGAGAGAAATATATTTTATGCTTAGAGATGAGGACACCTTTCCTTCTACTGGACCTTTAATGTGGTGGTTTGTGTTAATATTGTCTTGAGTTCAACTGGGTTTGAAATTTACTGTTGCTATGGTTCCCCTCAGCGAATCATGTTATTTTGGTGATACTGTGTGTCAAATGTAGGCTTGTGTACCATAGTGTTTTTCCTCAGTGTATGCTCCCCAGAGATAAACTGTCTCTTGAAGTTCTTTCAGAAATACCTCCCAGTTGTTTTTGCTCAGCCCGTTATTGTGCAGGTAGGAGGTATGGGACAGGGACTGTTCTCTCATGTTATAATGAAACCCTACTCTAAGGCAGACACTGGGCATTTGGGGTCTTCCCAAGCACTCCTGCACTTCCTCAAGCTCTAATGCAGGACTAAGCATGTATTTCTGCTTCTCCCAAAGAGGTGCAACATTATTATTTTTCTTGTTTCCTTACTCCAGATGCAATGGACTTCAACCAGTGTGCAGTAGTTTTTATTGCTCTTTGCAGATTAAGACTTCCCCCGCCACCCAGGGAGACAGGGGAGATGGACCTGGGAAGAGTTTTAGCAGGGGCTGCTATTTCCTTCTCCAAGCCAGCACTATGAGGGAAGCTTTTTCAGAATTCTCTATGACTACGTTGAGGAGTTTATGGAGAAAAAGCCTATAAGAGGGCGAAAAATCCCTGTATCTGCATCACCCAGAGACTTCACACTAGCTCACATTTGCTTCTAGCAATTTGTCAACGTTTTCACTGAATCACCTTTCTGGCTTATATATTATCTGGAGACATGTGCCATGGGTAAGCAAATGCTCAGTTCCTAGCTACAGGCATCTGTCTCTCTCCAGACTGATGATTAGCTGTTGAGTTTTCAGTTCTCAGATGAGTTCAATAAAAGTTGTTAATTTTCCGCTTGTCTGGCTTTTTTCTTATTTTAAGAGCTAGAGGAATGCTATTCCCAGCTTTATACATATATAAATAGGAAAACTTAATTAGTAGAATTTTGATGTGCTTTTCAGCTCTTAAATTCTATGGTATGTAAATTACTGACCTCCATGTGTTTTGTTTTGTTTTGTTTTGTTTTGTTTTCTCTTTTCTCTTAGGCACATTTTGTGCAAGATATTTATAAATCTTTTGAGGTCTTCTTATAAAGTCTTTTTAATTAGCACCCTGCTATTAGAAAGACTTCTTTCCATCATTCCTTCCTTCTTTCTTCCCACCCTCCCTTTCCTCCCTCCCTCCCTTTCTTCTTTCCTTCCTTTCTTCCATTCTTCCTTCTTTCCTTCCTTCTTTTCTTTCTCCCCCATCCTCTACTTTTAAAGTTTTGCCTTTTTTGTTTCTTTATATATTTTAGATCCAACTCTGTTGTCTGTTTCATACATTATGAATATCTTCTCCAAACTTAGAGGACTTAAAAGAAGTGAAGTTTTGAATATTGATGTACTCACATTTATCAGCCTTCTAAGGTTTATTCCTTTTTCTGTCTTGTTTAAGAAATATTTTATTTTACTAGATCATAAACGAGAGTATCACTTTATGTTTTAAAGTTTTACTTTTTAAGCACATTGGAATTTTGTATGTTGTGTATGGAAGACATGATTTTATTTTTTCCCATGAGGACAACCAATTTTCTCATTACTGCTTATCGAGTAGTTTATTTTATTCTCCTGTTGTAGTGCCAATTCTCTCATGATATTAAAGTCCAATAAATTCATGAGACTCCTTATAGGAGTTGTATTCTGTTCCATTAGTCTACTTGCCTATCCTTACATTATTTTAATTATTACCAGGTTTTTGATATCTGGTAGGGTGATACTTTTGCTTTATCCTTCATCTAACTTTTTTTTTTTTTTTTTTAGCAATTCTTGGCCATTTATTTTTCTATTTTAATCGTAATTTCAACTTACCAAGTTCTTTGGAAAATTTTTAAGTGTTTCGAAAATCCAGTAGGTTTATAGATTTATTTGGGGGAAAATTGAATGCTTAAAATATTAACTTTTCCATTCCAGGCACATTATATCCCTTTTCATTAATTGGGCTATATTTTATCTCTTTTAACAATAATTAATATTTTTCTTGATAAAGTTCTCATATATGTTTTCTTTTCCTTGCTTTATTACACTGTCTAGGATCATTAACGCAATGTTAAATAAATAGAAGTAATGATAATGAGCATATTTCTTTTTACCTTGACTTTGATGAGCATGTTCTTTACATTTCCTACTGAAGGATATTTGTGATATAGGTTTTTGTTACACATCTTTTTTCAGGTTCAGGAGGCTCCCTTCAATTTTTTGTGGGTAAACTTTTTTTTTTAATCATTAATGGTTGTTAAATTTTACATAATAATTCTTTTTGCATTTATCGAGACAATAAATTCATCTTTAATGAGTTAATGTATTAAATTACTTAATAGATTTCTTAATGTTAAATCATTCTTTTAGTTCCAAGGTGAATTTTCTTTGGTCATAATTAATTTAAAAATACATTACTGAAATAGTTAACTAGTACATTATTTAGGATTTTTGCTTCTATAATTGAAAATAGCTTATAAATTTTCTTTCGTGTACTCTCTGGCTCCAGTTTATTTATAAAGTATATATTGGCACTCACAAAATAAGTTGGAAAGCTTTATCTCTTTTTCTATAAAAGTAGAAAGTTTTTTTTTTCTCCCTTGAAAGTTTGGTAAGACATGCCTGTAAAATTTGTAAAATTGTGTGGGTCCTTTGCTTCTATTTTGGATCAAGTTTTGATGACTGATCTGATTTTGTTAATGGGCATAGATGTTTTCAGTATTTTAATTTCTTACTAGATAAATTTTGTAATTTGTGCTTTTTTCCACAAATTTATACATATTGTACACATTTTCAAATTTACTAGCATAAAATTATTCCTAATTGTCTCTTATCATTTTTCTTTTATCAGTGAATACGTCTTCTTTTTCATTCTTAATATTGGTATCTTTCCCTTTCCTGATGCTCTATCCCCTTTTTTCACCCTCAGCTTGGTCACATTTGGCAGTTTGTCTGTTTTGTTTTTCCAAAGAACAGACTTTTTTGATTGGTTCTTTTCAATTATTTTTATCTTATGTATCAATTTCTGCTTTTACTTTGACCATTTCCTCTCATATACATGCCTCAGGTTTAGTTTGCTATGAATATTTTTACTTCTTGAATTTGTACTTTGCTCATTAATTTTCAATTTACATTTAAATTGTACAATGTACATTTTCCAATGTATATTTAAAGTTATAAATGTATCTTTTAAATATTGTTTTAACTGTATCACACAAATTTTGATATATAGCATGCTTATTGTGCTTTGATTGTTAATATAATTTCTAGTTTGATTTATTCTTTGACTCACGAATTATTTGGCATTTTCTTTTTCTAATTTCTTTAGTTTTACTGTATTATGCTAAAAAATATTATTTATAATTATATTACTTTTTTGGTATTTTTTGAGACTTCCTTGGTAGCTTTGAAAGATTTTTTAAGGAAATGTTCCATATGCAGGTTTATATATGTCTTTAGACATAATTTTTCTAAAGTTTTTTCCTTATCTATTATTTGAATCTTCTATATTTTTCCTACTTTTTGGCTGCTATACTTTTGATATCTGAGAGAGATGTTTGAATCTCCTAATATTATTACATATTTTTCTGTTTCGACTTCTACTTATGCTTTTTCTTTTCTTTTCATTTTTCTTTTCATTCATTCATTCATTCTTTCTTTCTTTCTTTCTTTTTCTTTTTCTTTTTTTTGCTTTATATAGTTCAAGGTTGTAACGTTAAGTGCAAACAGGCTTGGAATTTTCATGTCTCCCTGGTATTTTTCTCTTTTCTCATAAAATTAAGACTCTTTCTCTTTTCTTCTCAATAGTACTTGTATTTTAAATTACAATTTTTCTAGTGCCAGCATGGCTACATCATTTTTCTTTTCATTTATTATTTTTTTATTTAATCTATTTCCATAACTTTATTTTCAAATTTTCAGTTTCAACATATTTTCTCTTATAAACAACATATATTTAGATTTCTTTTTAAAAACCCAGTGTTACTTTTATAAATAGCATATTACTGGATTTTTGTCAAGTTTAATTTGTTTACTTATATTATGATTAGTGATTTATTAGATATTATTGTTATTTTATTTTGTGTTTTCTAGTTATACTTTTTATTTAAAATTCCTATTCTTTATTAGACTTTTTATTTTTTAAATCTCCTTTTCCCGTCCTCTACTATTTGGAAGTTATATCTTATATTTCTATTACTTTTATGTCTTTTCCTAAAATTTTAACATACACATTTGCTTTAACAAAATCTAAAGTTAACATGTCTCTATTCCTTTCAAATAATAGAGCACTCTTATGTTACTCTAACTTTAGTCACCAACTCTCATTTTCATGTTATTGTTTTCCAGCATTTTTATTTTTCCTTATTTTAAACACATCCAATTTTGTCTTATTCATTTTTAAAAACTTAATGTTTTAATTTTAAAAATAGATTTGCTTTTTTACTAATTTGTTTACATTGCTTCACACAATTCACTCTTTTCTTTTAGATTAAATTTCCTTTTACTAAAGTATATGTTTTAGTAGCACTTACCGTGGATGTCTATGTAGTCAATTCTCTCAATGTGTCTCTAAAAATATCTTTTTTTCCCCCTTCCTTTTAATCGATAGTTCAACACTTTGGAGGATGGTATTTCATTGTCCTTTGGACTCTAATGTTGCTGATGAGAATTTTATAATTTTTTAAAAAGGAATCTGTCTTTTGTCTTTTACCGAGTTATTGTTTTTTCTATTTGGCTTTAATGTTTTACAGTTTCTTTGCTTTTTGGACTTATTTTTCCCTGAAAAATAAGTCTCACTGTGCTTCTATAATCTAGGAGTTCATGTCTTCCATCAATTCTTGGACATTCTCAGCCATTATCTCTTTCTGAATGTGGAAAAATATGGTAGGAGCCAAATTATGAGTACAGAGTCAAGCATCTTTCTCTTTAGCCTTCAAGAGCATGATTCATTAACATTTAAGAGTATCCAGGCTATAATAGTTTTGGGGGTAAGGGGCACGAGAAGACACAGGCTTTTCAAAGCTTAGCCATTGAGCCATCACAATTCTAATTTCCAATCTCAGGCAAATCAAGACATAGTTAAAGACTAACAGAGATTACCCAGCATTTTAGTTGATGGGTTAGAAGGAAGGTTAGAGGGCATATAATAGATTGGTTGATTGATTGGTTGATTGATTGATCGATCAAATGTTGATTTAATATTTTCTGAGTACCAAACAGTGAATTGGACTTTTTGAGATTTGGAAATAAATAATATTTATGTCACCTCATGGACATGAACTATAGACTAGTGGTTACCAGAGGGTAGGGGATGTGGGGAGGGGGGAGGTGTAGATAGCAAAGTATAAAAGGGGTCAAATATAGGGAGGTAAGGGGACCGCGAAGTGGGTAAAGGGGAACAAATATATAATAGCTGAAAGAAACTGGACTTTGGGTAATAAACACACAATAAAATATACTGATGTCAAATGATAATGTACACCTGAAAATTATATAATTGTGTTAACCAATGTTACCCCAATAAACTTAATTAAAATAATAATAATATTATTATTATTTATGTCTCAGCTTTGACTATAGCCTGAATCAACTGGCTAAGTATTTATCATTAAAACAAATTTTTCAGACATTCTTGGGCTTATTAAGATGCTGTTGAAAAGTCTTAGTACATATTTTCAACTCAAAATATTGGCTGCATCCTACATATATTTCTCTATACTGTTTATCACAGCCTGAATTGTCTGGATATGGGCTTTCAATGACCTGACTTACTAAAGTTAGGCTGTTATATTTATGGAAGTAGAACTCCATGTGGGGTAGTGAAAATATCATCTTTGGATGAATGCCTCTTCACACCTTCCCAAGGGTCAAGCTCTTTAATGAGGGACTCAATGACCTTGTGCAGTTTCTCTGGGGAGCTGTATTGAAAATTTCCCAGTTAAAGGAAAGTCTGAAATTTTAGATGTTATCACTAATGAATATGAAAACTAATGGGAGTTTCATTGTTTTAATTCTGTGTCCAGGGACTAAGTTGGATGGTCAGAAAGAGAAAATAGGATCAAATTTGAATTAAAAAGTTGTGTGTTCTTTTGTAGAGTAATGCAAAAATTTAAACTTTGAACATGTTTGGACGGATAAGAGGGGAAGTTTTGGAGAAAGAACTTCTGGAAGCAAATGTGCATTAGGCCTGAGCACACTCTGTTTTTCTAATCTACTAAAAATACATGGTAAAAGACTCTGTCTTAATTAAAAGTCAATATGAATGTAAACCTTAATTGAACCCAAGAAAGGCGGGGTATCAGAGTTTTGTTTTGATATCCTAATTGTTAAGAGCCAAACTTATCATCATTTTCTCTGAGGTGCTGCTCCTCCTCCAAAAACAAAACAAAACAAAAACAAACTCATGACATCCTTTCCCAAGATCCTATGACTAATTAGGTGATTATAACTCTTAGTTGTGAATTGTGGGTTGTTATTTGTGTATTTCCATTAGACAAAAAAGTTTGATGAAGCTTTCTTTTCTTTTAATTATAAAAGTAATAATTTAAAAATTACTTTTAATTTAAAAGTAAAAATTTAAAAATTTTTAAATCAACTAACACATTTACTTCCTCAGGGATTCTGATATGCCCCTTGTGGCATTTAATCTCCAAGGATGGTCTCTAATGAGCCATGCTTCCAGGTATTCACAGCCTTGCACATCCCCTCCCATAGTATATACTTCCCACAGGTAATTCATGACTATTTGATTTTGGAAGCCTGGAACTGCCATGTAAGAAGTCTAAGTACCTTGCTGGTGAAGCCACATAGAAAGAAGTGACCCTGAGGCAACATGAATAGGGAGGAATGCCAGCTGTCTCAGTGTCCCAGTTGATCCTAGATAAACTTCAGCCTCTTTCACAATCTATTTGCAACCTTGTCACAAACTCTTGAGTCACCCCAAAAGAAACCTGGAGGAAAATTCAACTGAGCTCAGTAAATCCAGAAAACCATGAAAGATGATATATATTTGTTGTTAGTTTAAGCTACTGTGGGGGTTCAGAATGAGTCACCCCAAGATGTACCTCTGTGGTGTGCAGATGTTTTTGAGCTAAGGGCAACTTTAGCCACAGGCTCAAGAGTAACTTGTGTTCCCTCTTTAATGACCTAGAAGAACTCGAATTCTCTTTTGACTTATCTTTAGGGCAAGACAAACTTATTTCCTAAACACTTGCTCTTTGAATGACCCTGTAACAACTCTTTGAAGCCCCCAAAGGCACCTTAGCTCATCTCTAGCTCAGAATGTCTTTTACACCTATGTGCCTTTCTGTCTCTGAACCTCTCATGCATGTGGGGTCTCTTATTCTCATGTATGCAGGGTTCTCACACATATGTATGTATTAAATTTGATTATTTTATCTTGCCTGTCACATGTCTATTTGGTTATTAGACCGACCAGAAGAGCCTCGAGGGTACAGTCAAGTTTGTTCCCCACACTATCAAGTTTTGGAGCAATAAGTAGCCAGAAATAGCCCCTAATGGGCAGCTTATCTCCTCCCTCTCTTCCCATTCCTCACTTCTTCTGAAAATATCTTGTACAATAAGATTTGAGGGCACTAAGAAGAATGAATAACTTTGACAGAAAAGTCATTCTAGAAAAAAATTTTTTAAATACCATACTTAAGACACTTTATATTAAAGAGCCAACATTATAACTCTGCTTTCAAATTCATATTTCTATAAACATTTATAGTCATACTTATAACTTTATATCTCAAGCTGAAGAAAGGAATCAGAGAAACTGATACCCAGCACTATACTATAGTATAATGCTCCCAAACTGATCTACAGATCCAATTTAATCTTAATTGAAATTTTAGAAAATATGTGTGGGAGGTGATAGATTGACAAGATTATTTTAAAGTTTATATGGACACGCAAAGGCCATGAAAAGCTAATGTTGAGAAAATTTTCAACTTAGAGGGCTTATACTGTGAGTTATCAATAATTATTTTAAAGCTATAGTGGTTGAGACAGTGTAGTACTAGTGCAAGGATAGATGAATAGACCAATAAAAAAGAATTCAGAAATAGACCTGCATGTACATAAAAACTTGATTTATAAAAAAAGTCTAACTATGCAGCAGTAGATAAAGAGGGACTTTTCAATAGGTAGTGCTGGGTCAATTGGACACCTACATGTGAAGAAATAAATCTTGACCCATACCTTACACCATATCCAAAATTCAATTGCAAATTGCAATGAAGACCTAAATGTGAAATATCAAACAACAATTTCTAAAAATTAACAAAAGAGAATATCTTCATGAACTTTAGATGAGAAATGATTTTTCATACCAAAAAATTTAATTGTAGAGACAAACTATTGGGATGTTGGACTTTATTAAGAATGCAGAGTGTAAAGCAAACCACAGAATGGGAGAAGATATTTACAACATACATTTTTGTCAAATGATTCATATACAAACTATATTAAGAATTCTTGAAAATCAATAAGAACTGATGAGCAAACTAATTTTAAAATGGGGAAAAGTTTTATGACTGTAAAAAATATATACATATATTTGGTCTTTGTTCCTGGTTCCTAAATTATTAGGTAATTTAGGATTATCAATGCTTGCAAAGGTATATCCCTTGGGTAGAATATATAATTGTAGAACTTAGAAATTTGGAACACATGAATGATCTAAATTATTTTCTTATCTCTAAAATGTATGATTATGACAATCTTATTATGAGAAAAGAAAACCTGATCCAATAAGTAATGAGAAATAAATAGAGACTTTTTGGTAAGTGTCAAGGCCATAATTCTGTGGAGTAAATTTTACATGCACTGAATAATTCATATGAGGTGATGGAACGTTTAGCATCAGGTGTCAGGAAAGATGAGCTTATGACTTTTTCTCCTTTTTTCCAAAACCTTTGACTTTATAAAATTTTTAGAATGGCTCCATTTCATATAAAATGTGCTGTGTATCTCCATCATTAATAGATGTTAAAGGGTAGGGGAGTGAGCAAAAGATAGAGAGCTGTGAACTTCAGCTCTAAAAGACCAGCTACCTCAGCAATAAAGACACGTAAACCTCAGTTGCCCTTGGCTGTAGTTAGCGTAGAAAACCAAAACCGGGGCCAGCAGTGCCCTATAACAGAAGGATCTCATACTGTTTCTCTAAATACATGTCACCCTCCCCGTATTTTGTGGAAAGCCTTTGATGTTGATTTGCAGATGGATGCCCTGGACTTTTCCTTTTGCTTATGCAAACAAAGCAAGGCGACTTGGGTTTTTCTGGCAAATACTGTCAGATGTTTTACACTCAGCCACAAAAATTAAGTGAAATTTTTCTTGCTCAAAATTCTGCTACTGACCATAAATTAAAACACATGCACATATGTACTCACGCAAAATTTTTGTGAGAAAGAAAAAAAAACTACAGAGCCAGCCAGCATCTGCACAAAAAATTCTTTAAAAAAAAAAAACCCAAACCCTGTGAAAGAATGTTTTCCCTAATCTGTCCTGTCATTTTTAAAAAATCGTATATTCATCATGTATGTCCCAAACTCTGGCCCCATTTAAAAATAGTCAAATTTTAAAAGTTTCTATTACTTAAAAACAAGATTCTTCCTAACATGTTTTAGCCAAAATTGTGATATAATTTTCAGCAGTGTTCAAATGAATTACTCCTAAGATTCAAAATAGTTCAATGGTCTGACTCTAAATATAATAGCAAGTCTACACTTGTTAGCTTTGAATTTAAGTATAATCTGAATATCAATAAGGATCACTTTGTACCATAAGATCTTGATAAGATTGGCTCAAAACGTATTCACTTTAAAAAATTTTACCACCCTCTTCACCTTCGGGGTGTGAAGAAAGAAGAAAGAAAGAATTAAAAGGCTTCTGTTCTCATAGCCCCTTCTGGCTTTGAGACTCTGCTTCTATCGAATTAGTTTATAAAAATTTTTTGCCATCTTACATGTGGACTCTGCTCCAAATAGCATCATCTCAAACTTGGAACGCAGTACTTTTCTACAATTTCGTAAACTACATCTTCTCTTATAGGTAGATAGAAGATAGATATAGATAGATAGATGTAGATAGATAAATAGATGATAGATTGATAGATAGATGATGATGATAGATAGATAGATAGATAGATAGATAGATAGATAGATAGATAGATAGATAGATAGATATACCAATAAATACAAATACAAATACAAATTGTAGACATTCTGTTTCTAAAATATATTTTGGCTATCCTACCTCAAGCCAAGCTATTCTGGAAGGCATCCTGGCTTTCTGCCACCTGATTACTCCTCTTTTCCCTACCTCCTCTCTTCTCATATCCTACCTCTTAACTGCTCATAGAAGTCTACATTCTGGTCACTTGATTATGAATAGCATTTTAGTTCCTCTAGATTTTCCAGCACCTTTCCATATCAGAAATGTGTTAAAGTGTTCAGCTGAACAACAGAGCTCTCTACTCCTTAGGAGCACAAAGTACTAGCAGTTACTTCTAGATTTTTCTCTAACCAGAACCCCTTCTAAGAAAGCAAGAGTAGTTTTAGAGATTAGTTGTTTCATCCTCTATTACATGCAGTTACATGTTACATCCTCTCTTACAAGCTCAGGGCTTGATATGTAGGGAATGCTGAAAGTATTCAATACTGAAGTCTTGAATTTGACTTTGAATGACGATTTGTTCATAATTATAATATGTTAATTGTCATAGTCAGGGTAGTATAACTCATGAAAGTGGTCCAGTAAGATAGCTCCAGGCAAGGAGGATGCTCTCTTGCAGAATCTTGTAGGTTGTTATCTAGCAACCCAACCATAGCCCTTCTAGTTCCTAACAACACTCTTCAGCTTAACCATTGGCATCTACTTTCCCAACTCTAGTATTTAACTATAGGTTTCCTTAGCTGGCTATAGTTAACGATGCTCATTGCTGTTCTTCAGATCTCAGACCAGGTGTCATTTACTTGTGTATACCTGGTTGGTAACAATTCCGCAGGACTCTGATTTCTAGCCCTGTTCACCTCTTGCATCACACTAAGCTGGTGACACTATTCTGCTGGAGCCTTTCTACTTTGAGGTAATACAGTGAGGGACTTTACCCTGCAGATGGAAAAACTTCCATTTGGAGAGATTACAGAGTCTATGAGTAGATAACGCATTCATCCCTTCCTGTTGGAGATTTATGGCAATCTTTGGGAATTGTACATGTTGATAATTGTACATGTTGATAATTATTGCCTACGTGCAGGCTCCAGCATCCTTGTAACCTACAAGATGAAGACAAGTTGACTTCATAGTCACCCTCTAAACTGGAAAAATGCACTGACCAACTTCACAGGTACATACCACAGTTCTTTTCTCATTAAATGAAAGTTTTTCATGAAGTCGTGAGGTCCAAAATGTGCGGCTCTTTATGACAAGTAGTAAATGTTTTCTAATAATTCAAAAGGTATAATTTCATCCTCCAACACTTTAAAACCTGCTTTCTGGCCCAAATATTGACCATCTTTGATCTTGTCTAGTAGGGAAGAATTGACTAGACAAACTAAGGAGAATGGACTTTTGCATATACTCATCCAGGGAGAATCCAGAACCTCAACTACATCAACCCAGATAACCCTTGGCCCGTAGATTATCACTTAACAGCGAGCTGATATAGCTACCTTGAACAGACCTGTGAACTGACTGGCAGGAGGCCTAACTAATAAATCATAGAAGTCACTATAAACAGTCTGGGTTCTAACCAGGAGGGCAATTCAAGAAGACCTTTGTCATGTTGACTTATTAATCCACATTCCTTTCAGCTTTGACTTTCCTGGGTAATTTTTCGAAGCTAATGGTTGAGATTAGGATGGGAGACCAGCTCCGTTTCCACAGGTTTCATGAGCTCAGAACCTCAAAATGTAAAAAGTAGAAAATAGAGTCACAGGAAGAGAAGAGAAAGAGAGAGAGAAGCAGTAGTACTTAATGATCAATTCCTATAGGTTGCCAGGTGTTTGTTCTCTATTATTGCTAATATTCACAACAACCTGGCATGACAGGTTTTATGATTCTATTTTTAAAATGAGTAATTTTGATGCAGAAAAAGGAAGTAAACTGCTCAAAGTCATATAGATAGGAGTGATAGAGATGAGATTCAAAGTCAGGTCTAATTATAGAACCCACATTCTTTCCACTAGTCATGACGTTCATAAGAGCAAAATGTATGAGAATTGCCTCTTATTGAGCCTCTGTATACAGACATTTTTCAAGGTGCTTTATATCTATTTTCTCTATTCTCATTATAATCCAGTGTGTTGTTATTATACCCATTTTACAGATGGGGATACCAAGGCTTAAAGAGATAAATTAACTTCGTCTGACTTTCAAAATTAGTAAGTTGCACAACTGCAATAGCTTCGCTAACCAAACTCCGTTTTGGAGGGAATGGCATCCACTATGGTAGAAAGATTGTGGAAGAACCTGAAGCCAAGCCCCAAATTCAAGGGATTCTTCACCTTCCAGAAATATTCAGATGACGTATTCTCTCATGTCGGGCAGTCTTCAGTTTATTTCACATTTCTGGAGTACTCTCCAAGATGTTCCAGCAATCAAAGTGCCCCTGCCCTTCAGTCCTTAGCACACCATCTCCAGTTTCATGGGGAGATGAAATATCAACATGGGAAGCAGGATCAAAACCAAGGGCTCTATGCTTTGTCAGCAGACCTACTATCCTGCCTTCTCTCCCACTATTAAATTCTGCTGAAGTTCAACCTTAACCACAATCCAGAAAATGCAATCATGTAAAAATTGCTACTTTTCAACCACAGTACTTTCCTTCACTTTTATCTACCACCTGGGTGACTTTCATCAGCGACTGCCTGACACAAGCTTTCTTAAAGTGTGTTTTATAGTCCATCTAGATCTAAGGCAGTGGGTGTGCTTGTTAAAAATCCAGATTCTGAGATTCCATCCAAGATATACTGAATTATTACCTCCAGGAGTGAGACTCAGAGACGTGCACTTTTAACAAGGCCCCCTCAAATCCCAGTTTGTTTTCATGTTTACTAAGTTTGAGAAACACTAACTTGGCAGAACATGGCGAACCATGGAATCTGCAGGCCAAGCTTAGTGGTAACAAAAACTTGTTACACAGATTTGCAGATGAGGTTCTCAATATAGGCTCCTTCTCAATATAGGCTCAATATAGAGCTCCTTCTCTGAGCTCTAATACTGGGCATAACTTACTAGAAGGGTCTACTGGCACCCTGACCAGCATTGCCATTATGAACTATATAGCTCTCCTCCTACACACACTTCTGCACACAAAGGACATCCTGAACTCAATTCCATTCAGTGCAGGGTTTGGCAAGAACCATGCATGCTTCTTACACTTACATCCACTGGATTTGACAGAGAGACTGAATATACCATTTGATCCTGATAATTCCAGGGCAGGTGCTAATGTCTGGTGGGCTGGAAATTTGAACCCAAATAAGAACAAGTTATACACTTACCCAACAACCTCAGTTTGATGCCCACATTCCATTGTCACACCCTCTAAATCCCACATTCTGCTTAGACCAAAGAAAATATGATAAAACAATAATCGAAACCAAGTAATGCCTTTAAAATAAAGCAGTGTGAAATCCACCAGCTGTGAGCAAGAATTGAAAGCAGGAATGTGATGGTAGGAATCGATGAATCGCCTTGTAAACAGGTATCCATTTTCCCTATCCCTAAGTGTACCCTTTTGTTGATGACCTGGGTTCTTAGGACACATTATTTATGAGGCAATCTCTCCCTAAAAACTTCTTCTCAGCCCTGTGGTGGAATTCACTCCCTGCTTGTGCTGCCCAGTTCTGACCCTTTGCCATCTCTACCACCATCTAGATCCCCTGTCACACTGGACATGTCATTAGTGCTGATTATCTATATTATCTAGAATTTCCTCCTGAGTGGTAGAAAGCACTTTAAATGGCTTCGTGTTTGAGCAGCTGGATTAAATGGCACTATAAGAGTCTGAAAGAAATAATACATCTTCCCAAACTGCCTACCCTCCCTCAGGGTAATAGCTTAATCACCTTGTAGAATTAACCTATTATCTAATCAATCTTTACCAAAACCCTACATTAGGTTTAAAATTCAGTTAGATAGACACAATAACTCAAAAAGCAAAAAGGTTAGGGATCTCACCTATATCAGTCCTTTTTCTAAAAAACAATTACTATCTTAACATCAGGGAAGCACTTAACACTTTATTATATATTCCTTGATTCTACCTTCCTTCTCAGATAAACCCATATTTTTCTTCTGTTTCTTTTGAACAAACTCTCCTTATTCCTGTCTTATGTATCCTGTCTGCCCTTTACAGTCTATGGGTAGCCTATGTCTACATATGCACTTTGCATCCTATTGTAGTATATAAACATATTATGTTAAAAATTGTTTACCGTGAGATGTAGTTGCATAAGGGTATTAAAAATATGAAAAAAGGAAAAAAAAAAGAAAATTTCAGTAAAATTAAATCAAGACTAAATAAGAAAGAGGATGTCAAAAGTCTGGGGTCTTAGCAGGAAAATGCAATAATTTCTATATTACTGAAGGCAGCTAATTGAGTGATATAGTATTTCCTCAGTCCCTTTCAGCATTCCCATCATGCCAAGTGGACAAGTGCATACTTTTCACAATCATGATGTTTTTTTATGAATGAGAAAGATTATTTTAAGGTAATCTAGCATTCTTCTGTTCAAATTGCTGTCCTGTTATTAAGGGGAGTTTTTCATGTTGCATCCCATGAAGGCAGTTGTAAGATCTGCCATGGTTCTTGCTTTCCTTACCCTGCAGGCTGTTTCATACATGTGAAAACATGTACTTGCAAGTTATATTCAGAATAGTATATTATAATAAATGGAAGTAATGCTAATACTAATGCTTATTATGAACTGTTAATATAACTCAAAATAAAGATGTTTTAAGAACACAAAAAAATTAGCCTTTGAACTTGTTGAAAGCAAAGGTGAAAAAGAAAATAACACCATATTTTTTCTTTTAATATTTTTTATATTAAAGCATAATTTATTAATAATAAACTGCACAGATCCAGGAGATTCGACAATGCACACATTCATATAATCCAACATCTCTATCAAGATGTAGAACATGGCAATCACCTCAAAAAAAGTTCCTTCTGTCCCTTTCCAGTCAATTTCTTACTGTGCTGACTTCTTTCAGCATGGATTTGCTTGTTGTAGAACTTCGTGTAAATGGGATCGTGCAATATATATTTTTTGTACAGACTTCTTTTGGCATTTTTCTTTCTGCATAATATTTTGGAGATTAACCCACAGTGTTGTGTTTATCAGTAGCTTGTTCCTTGATATTGCTGAGTAGTATACCGCTATCTGAATATACCGTATTTTTAAGATCATTCATTTTTTGATATCCGATCAAAAGCTCTATTATCCTTAAAGAGAATTGTATAATGACCCTTACACTAACAGTTATTTGGTACATCAATTATCAGGTAATATTATGAGCAACATCTTTAGCAATAACAAATGCAGGAAGATCTTCAATTGGCTCTTTTTTACATCAACACTTAATAGCTATCTACTCCATCACCCAGTGTCGATTAGCACACATTTCATTGTCCGACGCCTTCTACCAGATTTTAGAAAAATGCAGGAGAATTTAGATCAACACAAACCTAAAGAATCTACTAATATCTACATTTCATCCTTCAGGATGCATATGGGCCCAGCAGACAGAGCTGGAGTTTAAATTTTACATTGCATATAGAAAGTAATAGATTTGACTAAATCATATGTAATGATCTAGTTACATTTGACTGATTAGATTTATTGATCTATATAGCACTAGTTTGGCTGCATTTTTCATACAGTCTCAATTATGCTTTATTTTTTAGAGCATTTGATACAAGGAACCCAGCAGATCTTTTGTTATGAACCTAACCCCGCATGCTTAATTGCCAATTAAGTTCCAGCTGCATCCAACCACTAATGGAGGACTACAGTGTCCTTACATGAGAATTATTTGCCATCTAAGCTTCTTCTATGAGTATAATATACATATACTTCTATTTGTATATTACATACACTAAATAATGTACATTATTTATCCCTTAATATTAAATGTCTGATATATCCTCCAGTGAGACTGAAACATTATAAATCATGACATTTCTTTCTTTTCTGCTAGAAGTCAAATAGAATATTAGAAAACAAGGTGGAAAGCTGAAAGAATTACAGAGAGCAAAGATATGCCACTCACTTTGTTTTAGGAAACTAAATTTGAAGTTAATGTTAAAGTGTGTTTCTAGTGTGATTTTTGGTCTATAGTTTTTAAATGAAGATGGATGCTTTTTATTTTAATATTTATATAATTAGTTTTATTATGATAATAGTTGAACTTAATTCATGTTATGTATTTGATTATAGATAATATGCTGAAAATAATGTGCTTATAACCTTATTTTAATACTATTTACATCTATTTTCTTTTAATGAGTTTTAATTAGTATTTTAATGCCTGTTGCTTTATCAATGCATACAGACACATATATATTTTTTCATATCTAAAGCTGAAAGCACAGTTTCATATCCATAATTACAATTTATTTTCAAATGACACCATTCTTACAGAGAATGATTGAAGAGATATAAAGAATTTCTCCATGACCTCTGTGGTTATCATCTTCATTCACCCCCAGTTCTACATCCTTAAGTTGTTGAAAAGTTTCCTCTCAATTTCCTGCTTCCTTTTCTATCTCTCTACCAATTTTTCTAAGTAAACAGTTGAATCAAGGCTTTTGAAAATCAATATAATACTCTTTGCATTTGATAGAATTAAAGACTTAAATAAAGTCATGTAACACTGTCTAGCATCTACTACCATGATGCTAAATACTTGCTTGGTTAACACGAAGTGACTTGTGCTGGAGGCATGCCCTACTCAAACTTGCATTTTGATACAAAGGACAAATGCAAAAAAGAAAGAGTATAGATGGTAACAATCAAATCGTTATTTGGAATGTTTAAAGCAAATTGTCACCCTTTTCCTATGACTTGCAAGCTTACAGAAATAAGTAATTTGTGACAATACACTTGAGGCACCATTTGACATTTATTAATTCGAAAACATTTCTTGCAAATGAGGACATTCTTCTACATTTATGGCCACTTACTCTGTACTGGGAATGTTACAGTGTGATAATAAGAGCTCAAGCTTTGGCATTGAGCAGATCTGGATTCAAGTTCTGTTTCTCTCTTACCAGCTGTATGATCTTCGATAACTTTTTACTGCAGTATACACCTCAGTTTTCTTTTCTGTAAAATGGCAATAATATATTTTTATTTGTTTGTTTATTTATCTGTTTGTTTAGATAACATGTGCCAGTATTTAACAGGATTTAGGTGTCAGCAACATTATACTGGCTCTACCAATATATAATTAATAACCTTAAACAAATGATATCACCGTGGCTCTACCAACATGTAATTAATAACCTTAGAAAAATGATATCACGGCTTTAGGATTCAATTTTCTCTTCTGCAAAATGGAAGAGTGGGAATAGATTAAATGATTTCTAGATGGTTCTCAAATTATGTATGTGCATCATCTGGGATCTTTTTAAAATAACAATAAACTGCTAAAATATATAAAATTAACTGAGTTAAGGCCTCTGAAGGTAAGGTCTAAGAATCTGTTCCCACAATATTACTGTATATATTATAAAGATTTATATATTTGTATATATATAATGTATGTTTGTGTGTATAAATATATATTTTCTATTTTTCCCCAGTGGTATGTATGCCTTTAAGTTTTTTTAAAAATTTGAAACTGTTTCAAACTTACAGAGATGTTGCAAGTACAATATAAATGACTGTTTATTATCTGAACCATTTGAGAGTAAGTCCGACATGACGCTGCATAAACACCTTTAAATAGTTAGTGTGTATTTCCTGCAAACGAGGACGTTTTCTACATAACCACAAAGCAAGCAGCAAGCAAAAAAATTGAGAAGTTACCACTGATGTATTAGTACTATCTAATTAATATGTCAGACCTCATTCAAGTTTCACCAACTGTCCCAATAACGTCTTTACAGTGTATCATTTAGCTGTCATGTCTCTGTAATGTCCTTCAGTCTAGAAGAGTTCTTTATTCTTTCCTTGACTTTCATGACTTGAACATTAGCTTATTATAGGCAAGTTAGTTTGTACAATGCCTCTAAGTTCAGGTTTGTCTGATATTTCCTCATGATTAGGAACAATCCATGTTGAGTATCCATTTATGTGTTTATTTGCCACTGATTCATCTTTTTTGGGGGGTGAACTGTCTCTCAAATCTTTTGCTCATTTTTTTAAATGATGTCCTCTTGTCTTCTCATTATTAGAGTTGTAAGTGTTCTTAATATATTTTGCATACAAGCACTGTGTTGGGTATATGATTTGAAAAAAAAAAATTCTCCCAAGTTGTGACTTGCCTTTTATTTTCCCAACAATGTTTTTGGAAGAGCAAAGGTTTTTAATTTTGATGAAATGCAATTTATTATTTTCTTTCGTACTTTTGTGTCATATTTAAGAAATATTTGCCAAATCTAAGATAACTAAGATTTCTGCTTATGTTTTCTTCCAAAATTTTTACATTTAACTCCACATTTTATTTCAAGTTAATTTTTATATGGTTAAGATTTTTTTTAGTTTTTTGTTTTTTTATATATAGGCACTCATATGTATTTATATTCTTAACATAAAACAGTAGCTTAAAAGTATCTTCAAACAGGGGTTAAAGAATAGGTAATGAAATTTCTACCTTTTAGTTTGTGTTTTTGGATGATATGGAGAACCTGGGTACTCAGAACCAACCATCATCATATTATAACTGATTCATGCTGATAGACACTGTCCAGTTTCTATAGAATGAGCCTCCAGATCATGATGATATGATCCCAAGGAAATTCCAGCACTCACATAGACAATTTCAGCAACAAGGTCAGGGCTTACTGTGTGTTTCCTTCTTGTCTGCATTTGATTGCTCGGCTCTCCCAGGAGACCACTTGCCCCAGTAGAGATTCGTTGATACTTAAGCCTTCCCTCTTCTTTGTCAAAATGATAAAAGACAGAAGCTATGAGACAGACAGGGAAGTAAAAGAAAAAGGAGAGGTGAGCACATAGTTGTTCTCACAGGTACTGGGGCTTCATGTTTATTATCCTAATTTTTAATTCCTGCCTCAAAAAGCTGCGGAAATTGATGCTCATTCTAGAAAGTTATGTTAAATATTCTATTTCTCTTTTCAGCTTTTTAATTTCAAAGTTTATCAGTATTTCTACATGAGTATAACTAATAACAGAAAATTCAGTGTTCAAAAATAAAATAAAAAACCCTCCATCTATAAATTCAGTATACTTGAGGTGGGGTAACTACATTATTAAGGTAGGTTTCACTTAAAAGTAATTCCCAGAGGAGTTACATTACATTGAATTTCCATGGAACATTTAAAATATGATTTAATTTCTATTTATTCCTATATACATAACTTTTCAGGAATGTAGATGGCACTCACACACTGTATGGGCTCACACATGCACATATGCCTCATACTCATACACAAATCTCAGTTTTGAAATTTCTAGAAGGGAAAAAATTTATGCCAGAAAAGATGGTTTATTTCATTTAAACTACTGGTGATGTTTCCACAGGAAAGAACAGAATATCAATTTTTTTAAGACACTTTTAAACAAAACAAAGTCCGAAGCAATTGAAATATATACATTCAAAGTTACAGATTTTGTAGTCCATTCACTTATTTTACTCCCAGAATAACCTGGCATTTGCTCTAGAGGCACATGTTTGATTATTGACCCTAGACGTAAACTTACTTACGTATTCTAAAAACTGTTATTAGAAAATATACAAACATTCTTGGTTAATATTCATACTGCATGATATAAAATATTTACCATTTTTATTGAGCTTTTCACGTTTTTGCTTTGTTGTTGGCCTTAGTGGTAGAAGGTTGGGCAAACAGCAAGTTCTGTGGAATTGATCACTCTACTAGCTGTTCCTGAGTGGACTGATAAAATGGAATATTGAGTAAAAAATTCCCCATTTGAATCACACAATCGCTCCAGAGAATGATAAGATTATAGAAGGGTGTTTTGAGTCAACTAGGAGACTTTTAAGGAAAACCTAAAATACATACACATTACTAATAGAATTTCTCAGTTTTCTCAAAGAGTGAGAATAGGCAACTTATAACCTATCCTACTGTTAAAATAAATTTGGAAGTTGCTCTCTGCTCTTCACAGCAACCATAGTCACTCGAAAGGAAGATGATAAAGAGAAAAAGAATAAAAACAAAGTTCCCTAATGTGGAAAGATGCAGACCATGATTAAACAGGAAATACTTTTTGTTTTATTTCCAGTCATTTGGAATGATCTAACATTTCTTACTCCTGGCTCTACCACTTGGGAGATCATCCAGAAGTCCCTGAAATGAAAGCCACTGTCATACTTTCCACTGCGGCAGTCTCTATATAAACACATTGTTTTGCATTTAAATATATATTGCTTTTAAATTTTAAATGGTGATATGAGTGAGAACCCTTGGCAGCAAAGAAATTAGATTGGGAAGTCAAGTGAGAAAACAAGAGCAGGCAAATATATTAAAATGGAGCTTTTCATTTGTTGTGTCTCCAATACCCACCTGGAATCCAGAATGAATCCACAGATGCTTGATACCCAGTGTACTGTTTTCTTGACTGTTAATAGCCTTTCAGGATGGTAAGTGAACAATGCTTTCGGTACATACTATTTGGGAACAAAGGGGAAACAAATACGGATTCATCAAAAGAAAAACTGCAAACCTCTCCTTCTAGATAATTTCTCAGAATTTGACAAGGAGAAGGAAAATGAAGAAAATTTAGATCATTAGTTCTCTGTTATATCAAATTAATTCCTGTAAAATTAAGAAATAGGGACCTCATTGTCTATAAAAGCAAAAGATCAACTCATCTTGTAAGTATATATATATACATATACATAAAGGTAAAATCTGCATATGAATGCATAGCTTATTATATGTAAAGCTAAATGCTATGCTAGATAATGTATATATTTCTGTAGCAGAAAACAAATGTTGTGCATTTTGGTTTACTTGTGTGTGTGTGTCCACACATTGTCCTTGGAAAATGATATCCAGACTAAAAAAGATCAAAGGAAAATAAGCAAAGTAATAGACAGACTTAGTATAACAGATGGGGAAAATGTGAGGGAAGTGAATGTGTTTTGCCAAAGAAATGATACTGAGCGGGTCAGGAAATGAAAACATTACATAAATACTTATATACTGAGCACAAACACAGGGTCAAATCAGGCCCTCAAAGACTCAGAGAGCCCACTGAAGTCAAAAGTCTGCCCTTGGAATCGTGCACATGCATTTAAAGACACAACTCAGTCTTAGACAGCTAATAGGTGAGAAAGAAGTATTTATTTTGGATAGAATTAGCCAAACGACTGAGCTTGAGAGAAGGAAAACTCAATTTTGAAGTAAAAGAGAACCTTTTTCACCATGAGGAAAAACAGACGCTGAAACAGCTTGTCTGATGAGGTAATCACAGTAAACAGTAGGCATGCTTAATTTAAGATTAATTAGGTTAGTAGAAATTCTATGTTGATTTAGTCAAGGACTACATGCAAACGCCCCCAGATCCTTTTCCATCAAACTACCTCCAATGTGATAATAGTCATCATTATTCTTGAAATCTTGAAATATCTCTCATAATGGATACACGTTTTATTTATTTATTTATTTATTTATTTATTTATTTATTTATTTATTTATTTACACTTAAGGTATATTTACATGATCATGGACTTGAAAAAGTATAGAGATTAAATAAGTTTAAAATGTATTTCTTTGTTAAAAGAATCTCAAGATGCTAATGGATAAACTGGTCCCTTCAACACAAGAATTCAATCCAACGTGAGAATATCCTTTGACTTGAAGAAAAAATGACCCTTCTGAAACACAGATGTGTACTAAGCAGGTTTACAGTCTGTGTTACTGTTATTTGCTCCAGACCTTTGGGAGAGGGAAAGAATTCCAGATCAACCTGAACTCTAAAAGCTAGTTTCCATTTGAGTACCTGGAAAGTAGTCAACAATCATCTCCATTTTACATTTCCTGTAGTTTAGGAGATAAGAAAATTCCCTGAAGGTCTTAACAGACCTGCTGACTAAGATCCAGAGGATTGCCCCTACTGATCAGAAGCAAAACATATTGTTGAATTTATTGACATTTCATTTTATGCATTTAGCATGCAATATCCTCTCCAAATAGATATAATCTATTGCTTTTACAATGTGTAATGGTAGGCAGCATAATTTAATTTTTTCCTAATACAAGAGAATGTAAAAAATAACTGTGCCAAAAATGAATTATTTGAATTTAACATACAAGCTGCAGCTGGTCACTAAAACCCATTTGTGACTTGTCAAAGAAATGTGTGGAATCACAGAATTATTTTCCCAGTTGTAGCTGCCTATTCGTGTGTGCAGAAATTGAACATTTCTGATTGGATTTATGAAAGAGAAAGACTTTGCCAAGAAACTCCTTTTAGCACTCAAAATACCAAAATAACAGATTTGAAAACCATAATACTTACGTTTGTGTATCATCTCTCCTTCACACTTCCAACTACTTCTACAGGTTTCAAACAGCTTCTGCAGCAATATTAACCTTATTTAAAAGGAAATTGGGGTGCAGCAAACAATTTCTTCAAGATTGTTGAGTCAGTCTGATATGGACCTAGAAAATTAAGACACCAGCTCCCTCTGTCTCTCCTGAAACATGGTGAGCACGATGTTTTTACAGACTCAGAATTTCTATTTCAAGACTCATATACCACTTACCCACCGACCTCCGCTGGACCTAATGGTCATTTATTTTAGCTATGACCACTTTGCCAGTATCAGACTAAATGAGGCTCCTTACCTACTTTCATCCACTGCCACACTTCCATTCTTTTATCCTGGGGTTGCTGGAAGTCATGATATCATACATATCGGCTTCACCAGGAATCCATGTTGTCTGACATCAACTGCTATTCAACAACATTTTACTTATTTCTTATTAACTGCTGATGGGTTTGGGGGGGGAGATTCAACACTCCCTTTCCACCATCCTCTCTCCCATAATTCTTCTACGTCAGGTCTGGTTTTATGAGAGGTAGGAGAAAGGGATGCCATTGTTCATAGAAAGAGCCAGTGAAATGCTGCATCGTAGAGGGCAGCTTCTGTCTTTTTCTCCAGCTCTCAGAGTCATTCTTTACATTACATCTAATACAACCTTCTAACATTGCTCCTTCCTAACCTAGCTGGTTTTCTTGCCAGAGAGTCTGTTGGACTTACTTGAGATTGATGTCATCTGTTAATTAAGGAAACATTCCCCGAATCTGGACCTTGAGGCAACAGCAGACATGATATTTGCTAGAGCTTTCAACATAGCCAAGTGAAAATTGAAGCACCCAGAACAGAACTTGCTGGGAAGGTGGGTGAGGGAGACTTTCCAAGAAGCCCCATTGGCGGGGGGAGGGGGGGCAGGCAGGCTCAGGGAGCCTTAAATGCAAAAATTATTTCCGTGATGTTACCATTGGCAACACTGATGACAAAAATAAGCCTCTGGCTCATCAGTTTTGTTTCTGACACAGAACAAATCTTCTTATGAATTGTTAAGGATCTGGCTGATTTTTCATGAAAGCTAAAATGGGATATGAAGTTAATAAAATTATAGATTTTTAAGCCAGTCCACAGACTCCTATAGAGAAAAAGGCCCAAAGAAAATTTCATAAGAGACATGGCTTAAGCTTTTTCTTCATACAGCTTACTGGAGAAGATAGAAATATCTTTGGAGAGTTTCCTGAAATTTATTTTTAAGCACATTTGCATTCACTGTGTTATAAACATGAATCCCCACACTGGGAAATACTGAGTGCTAGATCTAACTCGGCTACTATCTAGGTGCATGATTTGGGGGTGGGGGGGACATATTCTATTTTGTCCATTAAGTTTTATCATATTACTCATTAGAAGCATAACGTGTGGTGTTGAAATGAATTATGAAACTATAGCCAAGACCACACGAATTATTAGTGATGTCTGTCATGGGTGAGAGTGTGTGGGTGATGGGAATAAAGGCAGATATAGTTCATCTTTTGAGAAATGTTCTAAAATTTCTTTGAATTCAAAGTTTGGGTACTTTTTATTTTTACTTTCTGTATTCCATATGTATATTATAGGAGACTATTTAGAAATACTTACATTTGAATAATTAATGTTATATTATCTGCCAAAACCAAACATTCCAGAAGGCAAGAAGAAGAAGCAATCTATGAAAAACAGTTTTTGGAAAACTACCCACATACATCTCTTTTGTGATATCCTCATTTTCTCCCCCTAAAAAAAAATCAAAACATGAGCAGAAAATTTCCACCTGGAGTATCAAGATTTTTCAATCAATAGTGCATACTGCTCACCAAGCATATACTCTCATGAAAAAGGAATTAGTGGAAAATGTTATTCTTACAATTTATTGATAAACATGCAATATGGCTAGAATAGCAAAATTTGGAAAAATAATGATAAAAATAGCTAATATTTCCAACCACTTTACAAAATGCTGAACACTTAACACAGTGATGATGGTGATAAATAGTTCACATTTATTGAGAATTTACCATCTGCCAGGCTCAATTCAACAAGCATTTCACGTATTAACTCATTTCACAACTTTCAATGAGTTTTAATTTAATCACTTCAATGAACAAGTGCATTATCTTATTTAACAATTATGACAAAGAAATAGGCATTATTTTTATCCTAATTTTACATATAGGAAACTGAGGAAACAAGAAGTCAAGTGCCTTGCCTAAGGTTGCATGGAGGTAAACAATGTCAGCCCTTGAATCCTGATGGTCTCTATCTAAAGCCCCTGGGCCTAAATCATTACACAAGAGTGTGAAGCAGAGTAAAGGCCGTCTGACACAAGCCTAAAAAATTTGAACCCCTGAACTTGGACACAGGCAGGATGTGAAGCTGGGGACCTTCTGGGATCTGTACATGGACTTTTTCTAACAAGCCTTTTGCTTCCTCCAGGCTTCAAAGGAAAACTCTGAAGGGCTGCTCTTAGCCTAAGGTCAGGCTCTGTGGAAAATACAGAAGGAAAGGAAGGTGAAGTATTTTTAAGGAGGTGACTCTGGTGGGATTGCAGGTAGTCAAGGTATTTTTTTGCAGAAACTTTTCTTCAAATCATGTCATGAGTTCTTCCCGTTTTTGCTATCTTCTTGACCCTATCCTCCTGATCCTGCCCTTTCTGAGCTCACAGTAAATCAGTTAACAAGTGTGTATTGTGCACCTGCCATGCATCAAACTCTCTGTTCTGGGTACTCTAGAGCTATGTCATGCTGAGAATTCAAAGAAACAGCCAGTCAGTATGCAGATTTCTAGACAATTATTTACATTTAGTTCCTCCTTGATAGTCAAGATCTTTAAAGCATTATCTGTCCTTTCTTCACGGAGACTCAATTCGCTACTCATTTTATGTTTCACAATTTCATGCCCATAAATGGCAATTTAGGCTTCCTATATTTTGCTCATTCTGCTTGGATTAGACTATAGAATCGTGTACGTTGTTATGTCAAAATCATTATCAGAGATCATTATCAAGATCTAAGAAAACTTGATTTTATCTGTGCCAGCATTAAAAGCATGACACTAATGACATATATAAGTATCCTAAGTCTGGAACTCTGAAATGAGGACTTTTGTTGGAAAAAATAAAATTCCCAGGGGAATAAAATGTACCAAAAAAGTAGGATGATTGGCTTCTTGTATATTTAAGAGACTTTGAGGCCAGAAATAATGTGACATATCCTCACCATGGCCACAGGTGAATTATTTGGGCAGGTAAAACTCAAAGAAGAGGCATTCTTGGTGACACTAACAATGTGAACAAGGGCAAAGGTGCATGACTTACTGCCATATAATGGACTTGAGGGAATAGATAGATTGGACTAGAAAGGAAGATTGAATCCTGATGGCGGGGAATCTTTAATGTCTGCTAAGAAATCTGATAACAAGAAAACTGTGAAGGATTTTATTTTATTTTATTTTATTTATTAACAGAGAAATGAAATAATCAGAACTATAAAGATTTAGTAATCTTCAGTTAGAAATAGCAAGGTGACTTGGCAGATTGCAGACTTGGGTGAACTAATTGATTTAAGTTATAGAATTCAAGTTACATAGATAAAGTAAAAGAAAGTTCAATAAGTACTCAGAATTTTACTGATTATTTAAATAGGATTAAATGCTACAAATTTAAGAGAAAAGCATTACCAGGGATAGAATCTGCCACCCATTTTGGCTGTAAGATCTAGTTCTGTCATTCCGTAAACAATGATGAAAAAAGGCAAAAAGAGACAAAATAAAGTACAAATCTGGAGGCATATATGAGAAAGAGGGGAGAGAGAGAGAGAGAGAGAGAGTAGAGAGAGGGAGAGATTTGAGAGAGGGAGAGAGGGAGAGAGAGAGGGAGAGGTGGTGTTCAACTCCATGTGTTTCTGTGTAAAACACAGTCCAGTGGGAGGCAATTTCACTGTCATTCTCACTGTCACTCAATCATCGTCTAGCCAAAGTTAGTAATAATTTACCTGACCAACATCCCAAGTTTCAATAAAACTGAAGCATACATTACCTTTCTGATTGAAGTGAGGCCGACAATTCCTGTCACAAGATTTGATCCAAAGTGCAAAGCAATGCTGATGAGAAACATAAAGGCCAAATTACTCCATCCCTCTGGTGTCACTGCCAAACTCTATGGCCCTTGTGATCCCTATCATGTTGCCGCAAGTTAGAACACTGAAAGAAGCACTGCCAGATTGGAATGGTTGAGTGGATAATGGGCTTCATTTTTATAACAGACCTTATCCTTAAGGTAAGTACAGTCAAGAAATGATTTGCTTTTAATCCAGTAGAATGTAAACTCCATGAGAGAAGAGAATCAACCTCCATTTGTCCACTATGTATCTCTGAAATATGGTAGGTACTTAAAAAGCAGGTGATTAAAAATAATTGGCTAATGAATAAAATCTAAATAAGCCTTTATTTATACATATAAAATTTATATTAAATAAATATACATTTATATATAATTATTATATATTACATCCCTACACACACACATTAGTAATTACTGTCACTAGATCTTAGTTAAAAAAAGAAATTTAAACCACGTATTGAAAACGGATAACCATATGAAAATAAGAATTGAACTGTGGACATCAGGATTTATGTACTACTTCTAGAAAATATGGCTAGTAGAATAACCTTTAATTGTTAGTGTTAGTTTTTCAACTTTGAGGTCATTAGACTTCATTGTCACCTCCTTTTCCTAACTGGCCCAATGTTCCTGGTAGCAGTTTTCATTGTAAAATCTCAGTAGGAAGATTGATCAGAGAACAAATTGAGGACACAGAGAAGGAAGCTCGGCAGGTAGAATTGAGCATGGTCTTTTGCTCTTCCTGTGTCTCCTCCCTGCGGAAGAGCACCCCCCCACATACTAAGTTGCCTAAATCTTGAAACCAAGAGTACTGCTAGGTCACTCTCTAGCTCAGACCTCAATTCAGACCTTTACCAAAGCTTGGTGGTTTCACAGTGATTTTCCAATTATGCCCAGTGGTGTGAGTGCAGGTGGAAGGCAGGAGCACCCCTTCAACAAAATAACCCTGCGATAGTTCCCAGCAAGACTGCAAGATTTTGTTAGATAAAAAGAATTCCACTGTGATAGCAATTTTTTAGAAATTTTAACACTTATCCTTTGTGTCCACCACCTCTTCCCCCTCTACTGTCTTTGCCCTTCTCGGTCAGGCCCTCGTCATGGGCAACTTGAATTATGACAAAGGCCCACTCCTTGATCCCTCACCTGTGGTCTTCCTCCTTCCTGCTCTTGCTCCATTCTTTTACCAGAATATCTTTTGTTTTTTTCTTCTCCTCAAAAGTCTTCAATGATTCCTTTTTGAAACTGCATACAATACGAAAAACCTTGGCATAGAAAGCAAAATCTCTACAATCTCTTTTTTAGTCTACCTGTCAGGCTCTTCTCTCACTAATCGCCCTTTCCCCTATTAATGCTCCCACAATAATATTGCAATATTATTCTACATATTATATCATTCTATGGCAATACAGAACCCCAACCACTATGCCTTTGCACTCACTTATCTCTCTACCTGGAATGCCTGCCTTTGTGTGT
Organism: Pteropus medius; assembly: GCF_902729225.1. Taxonomy (NCBI): domain Eukaryota; kingdom Metazoa; phylum Chordata; class Mammalia; order Chiroptera; family Pteropodidae; genus Pteropus; species Pteropus medius. The sequence goes on along the minus strand of NW_024351730.1, from coordinate 30,380,501 downwards.
CCTTACTCTTCTTTAAAATCCAACTCAAGCATCACCATCTCTGGGAGCTTTTGTATCAACCTAAGATAACCAAGAGATAACTATATATTTGGAACCACGTGGCAAATCTATTTTCAGGAACTCCGAGTTCTCATTTTTCTATTTTTTTTTAAAGAAAAGTTCTCACCTGTCTCTTTTTCTCATTTTTTTTCACCCAGTGCTCTCGTGCATGCATTTACGGCATTCAGCTTTAGGAAAATAAACATAACTCGGTCGGGCTTCCGTCACGTGCGACTTGGACTATGAGTTAGAAGAAACATAATCTAACCAATTTTAGTTTTTCAAGTATGATATAAGTCTGTGGAGTTTACAGTCCAATCATGGAGCTAATTTATGAAATTTATCAGACCTTACCAGGATGGGTATATTTATCTTTGTCACTAACCCACAAATTTAGGAAGACCCCTAATGCTGCAGGCTGGGCAATTGGCCAGTCTGAGCCACTCGCCAAGTGACTCACTCCCTTGTGTTAGGTGCTTTGTGATGGAATATATGCTATCTCATTTAATTATCATGATTATTACACAGGAAGAATATATAATTATTACTGCATTTTAAAGATCTTATTATTTCTAAGAATAGAAACTTTAGGTATTAAAACAAAACAAAAAAAAAGTGAAAGTTTTACATACTGAGGGTCTAGAATGGTTAATAAAAAAGCAAAGCAGTCCAGACTAGTAGTATAGTGGATAAACCTGTCAAATTTATAGTTGCTGAATTAGCACCGAGTTTGTAATACCTGTTCTCCTGAGGTTGTTTAGTTTCTCCAGAGTATAATGTCTGCAGTTGTATACCTGCTACCAGAGAAAAATGTGAGATGAATAAACACAATCTAACCAATTCTAGGTTTAAAAAAAAAAAAGCTATAATTCACAATTTTAATGTTTTAATAAATGCTATCTTGTTTATATATTAACACTACAAAAGTACTATCTGAAGCCAGATCTAAATGAATACGATACCTAGTCCCAGATCAATCCTTCTATGTAGCCATCAAGTGCTTCTTAACTTGACCTTTTTTTGCAACTTATGAGATTTCACTTTTTAGAGTCAGAGACCTTCCTGGTCTTGGTCCAGATCCAGAAAACTCTTGTAATACATGCTTTAAAATACTGACAGTGTATGTTCTCTCCTCCTGCAGTGCAATGAGGCTTTGTTTCACCTCACACTATCCGTGCCTGTGATTCCTTTTTGCCTTCACCGCTGGTCTGTTCTACATTATAAAGTCACTTTGTGGTGCATCAGCGATGTAACTGCCTTGGTGCTCTGCCCCTTGGCTGGCCACACTCTTCCTCCTCTCCCAGTCCAGCTTCCTCCTCTGGCAGGACCCAGGTTCTTTTCCTCTTTGTGGCTTTAATCACCTAAAACTCAAAAGAAAATGCACAAAATATGACAGGAGACTGATGAGCTAAAGTTATCTTTTCATACCATAGCAACGCACTGGTACTTTGTTACCTACTTTTGACATTGCCCTTTGCAACTAGAATGGGTATTTGTACAACTCTACTTAGGTATTAAACATCTTAGACGATTTGCACTCTCTCCTAACTCCATTTAAAAAAGACATTGCCTCTTTATACTTTATTACTATCAGCTCAAAGAGTGGGGTAATTATTGTAAGAATGGTGAGATATGGCATATTGGAGTCAATTTTTATTTGCTTCCTTACCTTAGAACTTCCCCTATTCCAGCAGCAGACAGTAGTTTTTTTTATTTGAGTATGCACTCTCCCTATTTTTAGTTTGTGTGGTCTGTGTGGGATGATACCCCAACCTCCAGGGGTGGTACATGTGACCCAGTCCTAAGTCAGTTAATGCATCAGATTCTTCTGATGATGGCAGTCAGATCAGGAGTACGCACATGACCTAAGTCCATGATGTCAGAGTAAACCTCAGATCTGACTTATCCATTTAACTTGGACCTGAAAAAACATGAAGCAGGAAAAAGTATATCTATATTGTGATCATATGGAACTAAAACTGAAATTAATGTACTATATAGAGGACAGCAGAGAGAAAGCTAGTTCTGAGGAGACTGTCTGAAATCTGAATGCAGCCCTACACTCTCTAGACTTTCACTAATATAAGCCAACATATTTCCTTTTTTAAAAGTTTATTTAAGCTATGTTGAGTTAGGCTTTCTGTCACTTGCAAAGGAAAGAGTCCTGTCTGACACTGTCTGATCCTCTGAGCTAATTTTAAACACACAGATAGTTTGTCCATTGTCAGGGCTTTGAGCCTGGCATACACCTATAACAAGCAAATATACTTCACGGAGACCTAATAAGCTGCTCCTTATGTAAGAGAGGCATCATATTTACCTCCAGTTCTATCAAATATCCCTCCCTTTTGATCACTTAAATTTATTTTTTTTTCCAATTTAAGGAACATATTTAATATTTTGAAATCATTTTCTTTACTTAAGCAACCACCAATTAGTTAATGTTTTTTTCATCAACCCATATATCAACTTCATTGGGATAACACTGCCCCATTTTAAAAAATACTCTTTCCCACTTACAACTGAGATATAAATTTCTCATCAAGCTGTCTGAGATCTTCTGTCCTTTATGTTATAATTGTGGGAAAGAGTCCAGTTCGAGGAAATACTAATTGATCCTTAATGAGTACAAAGATTATTTCGTCACACCATCTTGGAGCTAGACTTATTTTAAAATAGATTAGCTTCTTGCATCTTTTCTGTTCTCTTTAGGAAACAACCAAGCAAACCATGTGTGGCACTTTTGTCCCTGAGATCTAATTTCTACCTCATTATTGTGCTATTAGGCAAAAGCAAGCATATTTTTAAATAAATGTCACTTACCATAAGAGCCTTCCTACCTAGATAGTCACTCACCTTTCAGTGATAAAGAATTAAGAATATAAGAATAGTACTTACAAAAAATTAAGAAAGGACACAATAGAATAAAAGGAAATGTTTTTGTTGTTTGTTTTTCCTATAAGTTTTCAAGTGATTTCTCTAGAAATAAGAAAATGGTAGTAGAAGTATATTTACGAAATTTAAAGGTGATAGTTATAGTTTCTCTCTGTTCTTCCACGGAAAGTATATTAAAATGTTAATAATAAAGACTGCTTTCTCCCTGAGGAGGAAATATTTGGCTACATTTAGACAGGCAAACATTTCAGAATGTCTTTAAAGTATAAAATAAACAAAACAAGTTTCCTTCTCTGGAGAGGTTATTTGATACAGTTCTGTTACCCCTTCTGTGCATGTCCTCTTTAATGAGGTAATACTGTCTGTTCATTTCCTGTCTGGGGACTTTTTGCAGAGATAGATATATTCCAAGCATGTTTATTTACCAGCTACTATTACTTTCTTCAATTCCCAGCAAGACTTTTTCTGCCCACAAACTGTAGTGAGGAGAAAAATTGTTAAAAATACAGCTATGTTCCTTATAATCATAGATGAATTATTTGTTTATGTGCTTGCTTTGGCTAACGAATTTTTTCATTTTTATCAATTAATTTTCTAAATTTTTCTTCTTTTAGATTTGAGAAAAGCAAATGGAATTTCAGTTCCCCTATCGCAACCTCCAACCATATGACAAAATTTTATCACCAAAGTCCATGGGACGGGGAAACTTTTTTAAGTTGGTTTTGTTTTACCACTCTCTCACACCAGGAGTCCTTTTTTTCTTACCCTTTCCTCAGCATCTTTTTTTTTTTCCTTCCAGTTTCCCACAAATCAGAAAATCTTTGTTCACAATCAGGTCAACAAGAAGCCAAATTAAAAACTAACAACTTTTGAATTTCAACAGCCAGACAAAGTGAATGTTGACTAAGAAGCAGGGGGGAAAAAGAAAGAAAAGGGGGGGAAAGAACGTAAGGAAAGAAAAGGCCAGCTGAGGGATTTGGAGGGCAGCAGCTCTGGAGGGGCCAGGCTGCCTCGTTTGATGTGGGAGGTCTGAGCACAACCTGCTGGGATGCTCTCTGGGACATCTCATTAACCGTGTCATCAAAGCCCCCTCAGGTCCAGCGAATCATAACATTATCTCTGACATTACCACACAGATACAAGGTTCCCGAGGCAGTCTATAAACATGCCTGTACTAACCAATTCATCGTGGCTTGACACCCCGGCAAGGGCTGGATGCCCTTTAGTGAGCTCCGTGAATTGCCCCAGTCATTCATCAAAGTTTCTTGGAGTGCATTTCACACAGCATTAAATTTAATTAAAGCAACATTGACTGCATTGTAATCCTCAGGAGGCTCTTTGTCAGAGAGATCTGGAACACTTTCAGCTTAAAATATCTATTGTTTTCTTGGAGTTTTTCTTGGTTGTTGGGTTTGGGGTTTTTTTTTTTTTTTTTTAAGGTTGGATATCCGGACCAGACTGAGGTAATGGTGACTTTTATCACATTACTCTTTTTTTCTTTTCTTTCTTGCTTCATCTTCTTGGGCTGTTGCTTTTTCCTCTTCTTCTTCTAATTTTCAAAATCAAAAAACTTAAGAATTTGTTATGAAAGTAGTTTCGAGATAATGGGTCACAATAAGTTAAGTAGCTTTGCGACCCCAGTTATGCCATCTGCACACATTATTAAGAAAGCAAACACAGACTCATTCTCACACATCGCACTCACTTCTACACCTAAATGGGTGGAGAAACCCAGCACAGACTTGAAAGCTCCATGTCAGCGTTACATTTCAGTCAGAAATTGCTTGGAAGATGCTATTTTAAAATCTGAATGTTGTGCAGTTTGTGGTTAACTGTACATAATTCTCTTAGACACTTGGTATCCTTAGCAATGTTTTAAAATAAAAGCCCTTGATAGGTGGGGCTGAGGAAAAATAAATGTCTTTTCTTTTCATCAGCAAAGAAAACTTGATGGCAAGGAGAGGAGAGCATATCCAAGAAAGTCAATGAGCTATTCTAATATCCTTTAGTGCTTGTCTCGTAGCTGAGTTATTTATAGGGTATGCGGCTATGTGTATATGATAGAGTGCGTATGAGTCGGAGGGGGGGCGATGCGTACAATGAGGGTTAGTTAGGCATGAAGGGAGAAGGAGGGAAAATGAAAAATAAAATAAAACATAGGGAATTTAAGAATATGCCTGGTATCATTTTTTTAGCTACTTTTTGAAAAATACATGCATTCCAAGCTTAATTCCCCCTCTACACCCACCCTCACATAAGTATGCAGAAAAATCCAAGAATTAAGTTGAATGACATAATTACATGTTGCAATTTGGGGCCAATATAATCTAGGGATTAGATTGGTTTAACTAGAGTTAACATTTTCTTTATAGGGACTATTCACACTAATTTTATTTATTTATTCTCACCATTGTATGATAGTTTTAAATGTCTTGATTTCTCTATTATGCTTCCATGTGTTCAATTCTATTAATTCAATGAATTAACTTTAGGAGGCATTACTAAGTAAACTTACATACATCTAATCTAGTTTGCCCAAAAGGAAATGTTGTTTAAATTCTATGTTTCAGGTTCTTGGTCTGCAAAATGAGTAAAATAAGATCTATCTTATGAAGTTCTGAGTTCCTAAAGGTATTGTAAAGATACAAAATAATGTACATGAAAATTTTTTGAATAGAATAAATATGATTTATAATTGTAAAGTGACTTTTAAAGCAAAATATCAACTAAAAATAGTGACAAATTTGTGAATTTTTTTCTAAATTAAAACATTTATACCCTGATGAATAATTTGAAACTCAAAGCATCATATACTACTATCTTTTGAATTTGTATGATGGTGAATAAGGGATATGTGGAAAAAAGAACAAGATGAGAAATTAAAAAGGACTGATATACATTTTGCCCCAACAAAGAAAAAAATAGATTCAACATCATGTAATAATGTTATAAAAAAAAAAAAACGAGACTAGAAATAGAAACATTCTTTAACATAAGCATATCGAATTCAACAGGATGCTAGTGGGAATTAGAAAACAATTTTCTGATTCCGTGTTGCCTCACAGTGAATGTATCTGATTCTTACAGAAACAGATGTAAACAGCATTGTGATGGAGGACCAGGTTTGGGGTCAGACGGGCCTGGGTCCAAACCCTATCTCCATATTTTACTAGTTGTAACATCTGGCAACTTGCTTAAGTTCAGAGTCCCGATTTTCCACCCATAGTATGAAGATAAGCTTATAAATCTGCTGTAAAGAGTATAGAAATTAATGTATGCAATGCCATTAGCTAAGAGATTGTCATGTTGTAAACACTGATTCTAGAGGGAAAAGTTAAAAGTAGGAGATGTATGGATTGTACGATGGAGTCTAACTAGTTTCTTACTAGATTAATGCTAGGCCAGTCTGAGAGCCAGAGTCTGTTCTGCTACTTTCTGGACTAAGGAAACATATTCCCCCAACTACCCCAACCTCTCCGTGCTAACTTCGTAGAAACTTTTGGTGGGCTTTCATGAAATAGAGGAAAATCACTGCCCTCTGGGAGCCAGTCTGTAACATCAACACCAAGTAGGATTGAAGGAGATGTGCAAGGACCTCCAGAAGGAGAGAGAAAGATGCCCAGGCCAGTGAGGCAACTGGATTGAACATGTAAGTATCAACATATGTAAAGAAGCATAGCTATAAAGGGAGATTACTTAGCTATGTAAGTTTAGAAAAGGGCAAGTCAGGGAGACAGATATTGTTCACAGATGCATTCATACCCCTGGGGGAGAAAGCTTTATCAAAGGGACTTTATTTCAGCTTCTTTTGGCAAGGGCGGGCCTTTATGGCAAGATGGATACATAAGGAAGTTCAACATTCAACTGCCCTAGCTTCCATGTCTGACTCCATAGATCTGATGATATGAGTGTGTCTATGGGGGCTGGGGGATGGAAGGTGCCAATCACGTGGACTCTGAGTGTTTCTGGAGTTTGTAACCTAATTTTCTTACTATAATCAGGCATTTCTGACATTTTAGTTGACCATTTCAGCTTTCTGCCTTTGAGAGTCAGGCCTACCAATGGTATTTTTGACGAATCAGCTTTTAATAAAACTATGGGCTAGCTTCTATACTGTGATGCCCACAGTCAGGGTTCAGCCAGAGAAATGGAACCAGGAAGAAGGAGATATGTATTAAAAAATTTGTTACAAGGAATTGGTTGCACATTTGTGGAGGCTGGCAAGGCAAGTCCAAAAAACATAAGGCAGGCTGTCAGGAAGGACAGGCTGGAACTCTTGGGCATGAGCTGGAACTGCTGCCATGGACAGAATTTCTTCTTCATCCAGGAAAGCCTCAACTCAGCTCTTAGGGTCTTTCAGCTGATTAGACCAGGCCTACTTAGATTATCTAGGATATCTTCCTTGCTTAAATCAACTGATTATGGCTTTTAGTCACATCTATAAAAATATCTTCACAGCAACACTTAGATTAGTGTTTGAATGAATCATTTGGAACCATAGCCTGGACAAGTTGATATATACAACTGACATCTCACTCACCAAGTTGAGACTGAGTTAGATTCTAGATTGTTACGTACCCCTCGGCAAGATTGGGTACTATGTCTTAGAATACAACATACCCATCAAAGTAAGATTAAGAGCTAGCTCTTATAGTGTGATACATCCACCACATAATGGCAGTCACCCTGTGGGGCAGCTGCAGAGCACGCTTGATGTCTTTGTCCTGAAATATTCCCAAATCACCATGGGAGCTCTCCATATTTCTATGATGGTCCCTTTTTTAATATTATAAATTATATAATCAGTATATCCAGAAAGCAACAATGACCACCTCATATGAGTTTGGCTACGCTTAGGATCTCTCATTGGTCAAATTTCATCTGATTCTGTAAGACTATATTTTTGGCATTTAAAACCTGTGCTATAATTTCCAATTGCCCTTACATTCTTGGGAATCTAGTACTATCAGCAACATTTTCCCCTTCCATTTCTCTTTTCTGGATGGTCTAATACACATACATTTAAACTTTCTTCAATCTCTCTCATTTGAAAACTAAAACAACTTCTCTAGTCAACTCCCCTGTCACCCTCTCCTCTTTTCCAGCCCAACCTCTCAAAAGAGTTATTTGTATGCATCATTTCCATTTCTTGGCCTGCCCTTCTTATTTAACCCACACCACTAACTCCATTGTGATGGTTGTCATTTCAGTCACCATTGACCTTCATGTCACTAAATCCAGTAGATATTTTAGGATTCAGCTAACAGCAGCATCTAAAACCATTGACCATTCATTCCCTTTTATAACACCCTCTTCCATGTTCCAGGATTTTATAACACATCCTCTGTTTTATATACTCTCATTGTTTTCTTCCTATATTTTTGAACCCTCTTTTTACTCTCTTGTTCTTGCTTGTTGTTCTTTACCCAGACTTTAACAGTTGGACTTTCTCAGGTCTGTGCTGAGCCTTCTTCTGGCTCCAATTATAATCCATATGCTGATGATTGTCAAATTTATAGCTTTACCGACATCAGTTAAAAGTGGTTTTTGCTGTAATTGATGAGAAAAACACTAGCTGAAATGAATATAGTTTTATTTTTGTTTCATAAAGGCTAAAAGTAGCTTTTGCTGGCATGTATCAGCTGTTCAATAGCATTATGGGTGAAGTCTTTATGATCCTCTTGCCTTTTCTCTTAGGTCAACAATGTGGCTGCTGAAGCGCCAGCCATCATATCAACATTCAAAAAGATAGAATAAGGCAAAGATGAGATAGTATCTGTATCAGGGAACAAAGCTTGCCTGACAATGCTTTAACAAACTCAAGCTTATGTCACATTAACCAACTCTTTGTAACACGGCCATCCCTATATGAAAAGAGACAAGGAAAAAGAATGTTGCTTATCTGGCCTGTACCATAGAGGCAAGCAAGAGAGAAAAGAAGGGAATGAGTTTTGGGGAAGCTAACTTGTCCTTCCACACCTTGCCAGACCTTCCCATTGAGCTCCCAACAGTCTGTTCAGCTTCTCCACTTGGATTTTTTCAAGGCACTTCAGAATCAACATACCAAAAGCTTAAATCATGATATTTCCTCTAAATCTGGTCCTCCACCAGTGCTATCTCAAAAAAATTGCACTGCTATTCCTCCAGTTATAAAAGCAGACAACCAGGACTGTTATCCTTGACAGTCTTCTTTGTTATCTCACACACCAGCAAGCGCACATACATCAGATACATTGCGAAGTCCTGTCGATGTAAACTTTTAAATATCTTTCAAATCCCTTCACTTCCTTCTGTTTAGCTACTATCGCTTTAATCCTAACTGACATCATCTCTTTCCTGGACAGCATTTTTTCACACTATCCTCTATTCAGTTCTCAAAGTGATGTTTTTAAAAACAGCTTAGATCATGACCCTCTTCTGGTCATGACTTTCAGTTATTCTTAAATTATAAAGACTCTTAAGAATCCACAAGGTTCTTTATGATTTGGTTGCTGCTCACCTCTCAGCTTTATCTTTTATCCACTCCTCTTTACTTCTTAAATCCTCATCTCCTAGAATTCACTTTTTGTGGATTTTTTTTAGCATTTTATTTTATTTTATTATTAGTTTCAAATATGTAGTACATGGCTAGACATTTATAAAGTTTATGAAACAATCCCCTTGATTACTCTGTCTTCCCTCTGGCTCTACATATAACCATCGCATTGCTGCTGACTGCATCCGCTATGCTGTGCTCCCCATCCCTGTGACCACCTATCAACTACTAATTTGTACTAGAACTCACTTTTGAAAAAAAACATTATTTATGTTAATATCTCATCTGAAATACCCCCTTCCTTCAAAGAATTGATTCCTACTTACTGCCACATCTCAGCTCAAACTACTTCCTTTTAGAAAATATTCTTGATCTTTATATCAAATTACATGTCCCTGTTCAAGTCACTCGATGTTTCTAGTTATTTTCTTTCATGGCTTGAATCACAATTTATAATTATGTATTTATTTGCATGACTATTTGATTAACAGCAGGTTCCCCCACTAGAATGCATGCCCTTGAGAGGAGAGACCATGTTTATTTTTTTCATCACTTTATCTCTAGTGCCTGGCCTGGCAAGGAAGTCATATATATTTGTAGAAATATGTATATATTTGCTAAATAAATATTGACACAGAATTGTGTTTGTACATTGGCAAATTTTAATCAAACAACAAAAACAAGCACTTATTGATTTCTCACTATGTGTCTAGCCCTGTGATAACTACAAATAAAGAGTATTAGTAAATTTGAGAAGACAAGATTTGCTAATGCTTCGTAAGGAAAAACTCAAAGAAATGCCTTTTAAAAATCTCTGATACTTATCTCACATCACCATTTAATTCTACTGTTCATGCCAACTAGAAAATTTGTGGATATTTAGTTCAAGACCAGTATAGTCACAGTAACTTATTCTGCCAAAAGCCAGAAAATAGAATATATAACTCCTTTAAACCTCTTATAACCCTTGCTTTGGGTAATCTCTATAAAACCCCTTATGCTCAATTTTCAGATCTTATAAATTCTCATTCTGCTCGAACACTTCTGTCTTTTTCAGAACTAGAACCAACCCCCTAGCTCTTTTACCAAACCAATTTTCTCTCAGCATAATAACTGCAGTCATGGCTTTAAGGAGATACTAACAAATAAAACTGAAATAAACTCTTTCTGTTCCTTTCTACTTAGGATTAATGCCTGAATGTCAAAAGGTTGAACCTCAGAGGAATAAATGAGCCTAATTTAGACCCCTGTACCCTCCATCCATTTCAACCATTGTTTATTGAGATGAGATTCACCTTATCCTCCCTGAGTATACCGAGTGTAATCTGCTGGCCAAAATAGCACTAACTGTTCAGAAAGACCACTGAAAGAAGGAATAAGTGAATGATCTATTTTATTTATTTGTTCGTTTATTTATTTGTTTGTTTGTAATTTTTTAAATTTTTTGCTAATGATCCATTTTAAATGGATGTCTTTACAGTAGCAGCTATGCTGATGTTTCTTGCTTCTGCATCTCCGTTTTCTTTGTATAATTTATTCTTCTTTTCTTTAGCCAAACCAGGTCCATCTTTACGAATGGCAATGAAGCTTCTGTAGGAGGTTTTCCAGGGGAGAGTTGAAAAGTAGAAGACAGATTTGATTGTGATATGGAGAATGGCCACACAAATTCGTAGTACTGGGGTTAAGCTGGTTCAGTGCCACTGAAATCTTCATATGCCCCCTCACCCTGCTCTCCTCTCCAGAGGCTGAGCTGAATGGTCATGTCCGAGATCCCTGAGCCCTCTGACTTCCTTTAAATTTAGCCAATGATAGATAGGAAATTGGAAAGAAGAAAGAAAGTGAGATCTAGGTATTTGTGCCTTGGACACCTTCCTGTAGTGTCTCAGGGGTTGGCAATGTCTTAGTTGGAGGGACCTAGCTCCTAGAAAGGTCATCCTCTTACAGGACTCTCTCCTGCTGGGTCTGGTAACTTATCTCTCTTGTTTCTGTGGACCTCGGAGTGGGGGCGCTCTGCTGATACTGGTTTGTGAGTGTTTCAAGAGCACAGACTTAAAGGTTCTCAGCTCTTTCGCATTGCTATCTAGATCTGCTTGTTCTTTAGAATTCAGTTCAGAGACACGTTTTCCTCATCTCATCCTCAACATTCAAGGAGGCAGCATTCCCATCGAGGTCTCACGGTTAAGACCAGAAAGTAGTACGTGCTCTGCTTCATGAGAATGAAACATGCAGATGATGGCAGGTGGGTGTCTAGGCTTTCTGTCTCTGTCAGTTTTGTGATCTGCATTTAGAAAGTGTCATTTTTACCATCTCCCTCACTGAGTGTCTGTGCAGGCATTCCCAAATGTCAGTTGCAGAAGGAATAGTCTGAGGATAGTTAAGTTATAAATATAGATTCCAGAGTCCAGGGTACTAGGTTGTAATCAGACAGGTCTTGAGTGAGACCCTGAAATCAGTACTTGTATAGATTCTCCTAAGAGCCATTGTTCTATATCCACTTCTTCCTCTATTTCTTCTTTTATTTCTTAAAGAAATTTATATAAAGCTTCTATTATCCAGTTTATAGATTTCCATCTCATCTTTATTATCATATACAGTTATTTCCCTGTCACCTTGATCAGATCAACTTCTTTTAGAGAAAGTAAATTTTTTTACCAACATGATATGTCATTATTTCAAAACCTCCATGTCATAAAAATGCCTATAAGATCACATACAGAATTTAAAGCAAAATATTAAGTTCACTTCTAACTATTTGTATAAAATATATCCTTGTCCACATAGTATATTTGAGAACACAAGGATTCTAGTCAAACTTGTTCCTTAATATTTTCTTCTATACTCTTCTGAAATTGCTCTTCCTGTCTTATATATCGTTCTCCAATTGTCAGGAATTTCAGTTTTGTCTGATTGTTATTCTCACATTCAGTTTAACCTCTTGATCAAGTGAACGCATTTTTTTCCTCCAACCTATTTTTTTAATTTCAGAAAAAAACCATCCACCCCTCCATTCTAGTATTTCTAAATCTTTCATTCTCTTCCAAAGTTAATTTTCTGCTAAAAGAAACACTCTGTTTCCTAAGCCGTTTAGAGCTTCTTAGCGGGCTTTTTCAAACAGCATCTTTCATTTCCACATGATTCATCTAAATTAAATAACGATTTGATGAATCTCATCAGGCTTTCCATTAAGTCTCTGAGACCTATTTCCACTAGATGGCATATCCAACCAGAACACTTTTTTATTCCCTAATTCCTGAGTCTTGGGTGCAACTGCCCCCCTCCACCAGGCTTCTGTCATGAGGACAGAAGGTACTGCTTGAGAATGCTAACTTCAAGTCTAGTATCCTCTCAGTGTTTGATTCCTGTTACCTTCCAGTCTATTCAGTCGTGAGCAATTACTCTTACTGTCTCCCAAAACCCAGTCTCATCTTTTTCTATAATAATATAACCTCTGGTTTTTCACTGAGTACGTGACTACTGAAAGTAAAGACTACATTTGATCCTGGTTGTAGCCATGTGAGTAAATTCTGTGAGACTTTGCTGAAAGTGGCAGCTACTTGAACTGTGGATTTGAGGCCAGGGAGTCTATCTTGGACCATGAGGAAAGGGCGACATCCTGGGGAAACTCAGTGGTTGGTTGCAAAGAACCTGGGTCTCTAAGCACTTAGGAACAAAACCACTGTGCTAGACTGGACCTCTTATTCTCGGTATTATTTACATATGAGAAAACCACACCATGTTATTTAAGAGATGGTCATTTGGGGATTTCTGTCACTCTCAACTAAACCTAATCCTGATTGATTCAGAATTTGGTATCTGGGAGTGGGATGTTGCAACTAAACACCTCCAAAATTCGTCATTGGCTTAGTGGATTTAATAGAGAAGTAGATGGTTTAATGAAATGTTGCAAAACATTGGGTTAAACCATTTCCAGCAGTAGCAAACCATGTACTGATCTGGGCTATAGAGAAAATTCAGGATGTCGATGTATGTTGGCCACTTCATGCCACTTTCAGCAAAGTCCCAAAAGAGAAAGGTAAATCCAGGCTAGAACTAGCTCATCTGTAAATAAATGTAGAAAGAATGTTCTTGACTATGGTGTGCAAATTATCAAGTGCCCAGTAATACAGGGTCTTGCAGGGATGAAAAGCCAAATTGTATATGTGCAAATTTGTGCATTTGTGCAAAGGAAGTACTGCGTAACCACAGATAGGGCTCTGCCCCATGTGGTTTTCAAGCCTCTTTTAGCAGTCATTCTCTGTAAGACAGTGGGAGCCAGCTGAGAGGCACATATCAAATCAGGAAGGTTGGCTTCAGATAGCTGCAAGGCAGTCATTCTTTAAGTGAAAGAGGGGGGAGTCCTCACAGAGCAAAGTAAAAATTAAAAGCTTTTATACCTAAAAATTATATCAAGACCAGATCTTTGGCTAAGATTACCCACACATGTAATAGACTTGACACAAACAGATCAGAAGCTTACTAAGCTTCTGAGGGGATTGCATGACTTAAAAAACCACAGACTTAGTCTGCAAAAGTCTGTTCAACCTCTAAAATAATCCCTGGGATCCAAAGCCTGTGTCAGAGGGAAGCAAGATATAAAAACTATGAAACTCCACCAAAAAATCATAACTCTAGTACTCACCTCAGGTGTAGTCATGGAGGAAAATGGCAGAAAAGAAAGTCCCAGAGTACAGAGCCGAGGACCGCAAAAGACGCAGGTCAAAGAAGGGTTTCCCAGAGATCAGAAAGAAAGAAAGGCAGCCAGGTGACCTAACCCAATAATTTCTAATTCTAGCCCAGAGGGACTTCATTGTTGCTGTGGACTGGTGACTGCTGTGTTTCTGCATTCTCTCTTTTACTAAATGGCTGTTTTTTACTACAGTAATACTGTTTCTATTTCACAATTGTATATTGGGTGGTTGGGGGACATAAATAACTAACATAGGTATGATTATATAAAATCTTTAAATTTTTTAACTTCAGATATCTTTTTAAATAAAAAATTTACCAAGCCAAACAAGCCTATTGTTCTATTATAAAGCACCAGTACAACCCCTGGCTTCTTTTGTTGTCCTTGTCCCTTCTATAGATAACAAGTTAATTATGTATGATAGCAAAACTTGCTACTGTAAATATACTACAAAAAGAGAAGCAAAAATGGTTCATAAAGTTAAAAGCCATGCATTAGATTATACTTTAGATGACCTCCTGCTGGTTTTGAAGGAAAACAGCTAACTTTATTCTATTCTCCCTTGATATTAGCTTCAATTTCCTTTTCAAGCTTCTCAAACATACAATAAGCTTTTGATTATCAAGATTTCAAGTGTTCTACTGGACAGCCAATGTGTATTTATGAACGGAATTACTAAAGAAGCAACTCGACTCCATCTAGGGACCAGTTTCAGCAAGCCCTAAGAGATTCTCTGTGACCATAGAGGAAACTGAAAAGAACTCGTTGGCCTTATTTTCACAATTGTTTTGGTGCCTCCAGGGAAATGCCCAAAGTGTTGCAGAGACGCATATATTATACATTTCTTGTTTATTTATACCCCACTTTATTTGAGAAAGGATTTATAATGGCTTATGAAGATGCATATAGTAATACAAATTCACAAGAAGTGAGAAAGTTGAGGCAAAATTAAAAGTGTAAGATAGTACACTTTTTATCTACTAATAAGCTTAGTAGATAAAATATATGTCATAAAATTGTGTATATTCATTAGTAGGTTACCATTTTGTCTATTTAAAGAATAAAATACCATCAACTATACTTTTTATAGTGTTTTAAAGATTTTTATAGTGTTTTAAAGATAAAAACCAACTAGTAGCTCCAAAGAGGCATGACTATTTCAGAGACACATGTGTCCTAGGGTCATCATAGAATGCATAATGTTCTTAATTTGTTTTACAATAAATATGTTTTTCATAAGATTATCTCATATAACATCCCCCAATATAAAATGATGAAATTATTCCAATGCACATTCAAGTTATTTATTTGGTGAGTGGGGGTGGTATCCAGGAACAGAGTCAAAATATCTAGAAGAATGGAAGAAGTGCACGTTCTTGTGGCAATCATTTTTTTTTCCTTCACATTAATTTAATACCTATTATGTGCAAAGCGCAATGCTCAGCTCAAGGGATAGAGTGTTTAAAGTATAGCCTTAGGATTTGTCTTTATTTGGGAAGAAAGATGACAGATGGTAATAAAAAAATCTCAAAAATGGCAATATAATTATTGACTATGGTAAGTAGGCTAACGGAAACATCTAGAAAGTCAGTGACAAACTGAGACAAAGTGAGTAGGATTTAACCAGCCGTGGATGAGAGTTGTGGTATCAAGGAGAAAAGAGAGGATAATGGGAGGGGAAGGGTATAAAAAAGCAGTCACCAGAGCAAACTGCGTATATACGAAGGCCCTGAGAGGGATAGAAGTATTTGGGTACACTTGAGAGGATAGAGAGAAGGCCAGCATGGCTGGAGGCTAGAGGAGAAGAGAGTTGTGAGATAAGACGGAAGACAGCCAGAAGACAGACTGTACTGCATCTTGTAGGGCAGATTGATGATTTTAGATTTTAACCTAAGAATAATGGGAAGTCATTGAAGACTTTGAAACAGAGGTGACCCAAGCAGATATGTGTCTTTTTTTTTTTAATCACTTAGAGTGTAATGTGGAGCCTGGAAAGGTTAGAATAGGAGAAAATGTGGGAAAAGAGTTAAAAGGCTCTTGTGATGCAAAAGACCTTGGTGGCTAAATTACATTGTTGTGATGGAAATGAGGAGGAGAATAGATTTGAGAAATGCCTTAAAGTTAAAATCAACAGGACCAATATTTTTGCCTTCAAGAGATTTAAATAGCTATTGATTGGCAGTGATTTTGAGAATGCATTTCCTAACAAGTCCTTGGAGTGCAGTTATTTTATGTGGCAAGTTAAGTGCGGAACTGTATGCTTTAAAAGTCAGCTATGCTCAGGATAGAATGAATAAAAGCTAGGCAGCCTTGGATAGAAGCCATCTCGTCTCCCTTTGCAGATGAGTAGACAGGACCCAAGGCCGGGCCAAGATTCTCTTCAGGAAGTTAATTCTTTAAATCTACCTGAACACACAGAACGAATAAGAAGACATTGATATCCTCTGCCATTGAGTGTGGGTGGTAAGAATTTTAACTGGCCAATTTACATAACAGATTTTTCTACCTTCACCATTAAAGATCTTAGGAAAGCACTCATGCCACGTGCAACTTCTGTTGCTCTCTTGTGTCACTTCTTGTGCCTTCAACAAAATGAGCAACACAATTTTTCTCACTTTTCTAAATGAAGTGAGTTGCTACAAAAGATGATCAGATTGAAGCTGAAGTGAGTTTGCCAACAATAACAACTTTCGTTATGAAGAAGTTGACTTTAGCCCTTCTTTCTAGCAATAGCTAGAGAACAAGGCTAGTTGTCAATGAAGACCACACCTAGTTTACGATCTTAAAATCGTGTCATCACAATTTATAATTTTTCATCACACCAAAACTGCTTATCTCTATAGCCTCTAGTAGCTTCTGATCTCTAGGGTGTCCATCTAAATCTTTCAGCAGTGGTTTAAAAAAAGGGGACAGTACAATATACATGGAATCTAAAGAACAAAAGATATAAAAAACCAAAACAGAAACAAACTCATAGATACAGAGAGCAAACTGATGGTTGCCAGATGGGAGGGGTGTTGGAGGGCTGGATGAAAAAAGTGAAGAGATTAAGAAGAACAAATTGATAGTTACAAAATAGTCACTAGGGTATAAAGCATAGGAAATATAGTCAATAATAATGCAACAACTATGTATAGTGCCAGGTGGATACTAGACTAAAGAGGGGGAAATCACCTCACAAATCATATAAATGTCTAATCACTATGCTGTACACCTGAAACTAATATAAAATAATATTGAATGTCAACCCTAACTTAAAAATTAAAAATTAGTAAATAAAAAAGTTGGTAAATTCTAATGGTTCTTATACACAGCAGTAAAATTATTATTTAAACATATTTTAGGTAACTGTTAATTTGAAGAGGAATTTTCACTCAAAAGGCTAATCAACTCTTTGTTCTGCTTCTGTAGATAGGCTTGCTGCACAGGCCATACTCAAAATTAACTAAAGACTCACCTTCCCTTTCACTCGTTCTGTCTAAGCAACAAATGAACTGCCTGTACCTCCTAGCAACTCTGCCTGCTTTGTAACTCTTTGTAACTGCCTGCAATCCATAGCAACTCCCCGCTTTGTAACCATCCGAAGACAAATTAACCAATCAGCCCATACCAAATAAGTTCTATATAAGCAATGTTGCAATCGACCTCCTGGCCCAGATCTTCAGAGCCTAGCTCCTCTGGGACCGCCAGGCCAGCGTAATAAACCTGAGTTCTCCAACTCTCGAATGCTGCTTGGTTTCTGGTTTCTCGCTGGTCTGATTTTTGCAACTTTTCTGCAACAAATTGACCTAATAGAATCATTTAAAAATAATTTACTTCACTTCTGTAATTTCTTTAAATGTTGTTTAATATATAGTAACACACTAAAAATTTTTTTGAACCAAAAAATATAAAAATAAAAAGGGGATGGTAGATTCTAGCTCTGTTTTAGCTGGGTTCCTATTCTCAGTGTATCACTGAGAGCAGGGTATTTATAAAAATCAAATTATCAGGAGTCTTCACAGAATTCCTAGATCTTAGATCATAGCTGGTTTCTGCTCACAGAAACAAAGGTTGTAGTATCATCAATACCTCCAGCCCAACCTGTGCCACATATGAGAGTAAGAGCTAATGCATAGCATTTAGGCATAAGGCACTGTCCTAAGAGCTTTATCTAGCTTCAAAACCAACTTATTTTACCAATGAGAAAACCAAGGCACACAGCTAGGATGTGTCCAAGGTCACGGAGCTAGGATGTTATTGAGCCAGGATTGAACTAAGTACTCTTCTCGGTGGCTGCCTACCAGGGCTGGCATGCTCAAGAAATGCACAATCAATTTAGATGTAAATGTGTAATAGCATTTCCTATTTGGTTTTCCTACCTCTCTTATAAATGGAGTGGTGCTCTGTGGGCTTTGTGGCTCTGAACACACACGAACCTTTCACACAACTCACACTGGCACCAAAAAGCCAAGGAAGATGGGGCCTGGGACATGACACGTTCTTTATTGTGACTTCTCTTCTGCCATTAAGTTTGCTGAAATTTAATGACAACATGTTGCCAAGGAGCTTAATGATGTTTCTCATTCATTTCAAAATTTGTTTATTTAAACGCCAAAGCAAACGACTCAAACATTGTCATAGGGAACTGTTTCTCTTATATGTGTATTAAGCAATTAGAGATCTTACGCTAGACTCTAAAGAAAGACAGAATCTCTGTGCTTGACAGGTTTGCATTTAGAGGAACCTTACATTCCATGTGCCTCCTGAAGATGCCCCAGAAAGGTCTGTTTGTGTTTAAAAGTCTGTTGTTGAGTAGCCTTGACCTAACTTCCTACTTCTCAGAAAAAAAGGAGACTTTAGGCAGGAACTGCCTCAGTTTTCTTTCTCCAGTTCATCAGTCTATCTGAATTTCCTGTTTTCCCAGTCTCAGGTGGGTGTCTACAAGATAGGCTGAGAAAGGAGAACCCAGTGGTACAAGAATAAACAGTTTGATAGGGCGGGAATGAAATCCACAAGCGTTCCTAAAAATACAAAAACATCGCGTACTGTAATAATGACATTTAAAATTAGTAGAAGAGCAGGGAGGAGGGAGGTAAATAGGGTAAAAGAGATCAAATATGTGGTGACATTAAGAATAAATAGATAAACAAACAAATAATTAGTAGAAGAACTAGATATATTAAAATAAACATTGCTAGGTCTATTGGCTAACAATTTGTTACATATGAGTAAATAAAGAAAATATACATATGTATGTACATATAACTAAATCATCAATGTATGAATCCGGGTTCTTGGTTGCTAATAATTGAAATGGACTCTGTATAAGCTAAAAAGAAATTTATTGGAAGGATTTTAGGTAGATTACGCAATTAATGAAAACTTTATAAAGTCATCTTAGGAAATAGGGCCGCCTGTTATGGTTCAGCAGGTGGTGCATGCCCAAAGGCATTTGGCTGACGGGATAATTAGGGCCTGAAATCCAGTCTACATTCTGCTCACCAAGCCGAGTGTCCTGGTGTGTCCACAACATCTCACAGAAGGAGATGATTTGTGTCTTCACACAAAAGCTCCATCTACTTGCCAGGCTGTGCATCCAAGGACCCGTGTCCACCTGGAAGGATGTCTTTCTCTAATTTGCATAGGTATACTGTCTAGGTTAGTCATGGACTGGTCAGAGAACAAAACTGGTTGACCTCTAGCCTCTGACTCTAAATACTGAATGCCACAGCTGACACCCCTGGACCTAAGACAGAGCCACAACCACTAAAATGAACTGGAAGCTCTTTCTGTTTTACCTTGACAACTCTGAGATCCTAAATGGGAGAGGCCAATTGGCCAAGCTTAAGCCCTGTACCCCAACCTAATTCTCTGGTATATGGGAAAGAAAGTATCTGGATTTTTGACTTTCCAAAACACACAGTAACATAATGCATGTTGTAGAAAGCCAAAATGTAATATCAGTTAGTTAAATGTTATTTTTTCGTAAAAGAAAATTTTAATATTTATCAGATCTTAGGATAATGAAGAACTGCAGAAACATAAAACAGAAGAAACTGCAAAGGCCAAAATTGATACATGCAGCACAGAATTAAAATTTTTTTATGTCAAAAAACCCTATGTTATAAGGTAAATGAGAAAGTTGAGAGAATAACACACACATAAGATAAGTAAAGCTCTAATAAGCTCATCATATAAAAATATCTCAAAAATTAATATGAAAAATACCCTGTTAAAGAAATGGAAAAAAAAGGAATAAGTGGAGAAATAAAGAAGGAATGTGAGAAATATTTGGCCTCTCTAGTTGTCTGTCCCATTTCAAGGAAGAGAACTTGCTGAGGCTGCAGAGTCCAGGCTATGAGCGGCTGCCTGTGAGCCCCAGCCTGCCATGCAAGATGAAGATGATGCTGAAAAAAAAAAAAACAGGAGAATTTGGAAAAGTCAAGTCCAAGAGAAATGACACTGAGAATAAAGTGAAAAATTAGCAAAGAAGACCAATCAAGACCAAGTTAAAAGGTCCAAGAGGCTCTCTCCGCATTATCTCATTTAATCCTCAAATAACAGAAGTAGATGTTTTTATCATTCTTTTTTTTCACAGCAAAAAAAATAAAAGCTTAGAAAGCTGAAGGGGCTTGCCTAAGGTACATTAAGCATGTGGAACAGCCAGAATTTGAACCTACCGATGTTCATAGTTTATCACTGTTTTAGTTGCCAAAAATATTTATGATATTTACCCTGCCATAGAACAAATAGAATTGTGACTTATGATTCACAATCATCATAGCTGATTTTATGTACTATCACGTCTCAGACAATTACACTTAATTTCATGCTGAAACTTTGGAGAATAACATTGTTGTTTGGTTAGGCCCTACGCATCCCGGGGGTAGGTGCCTGGGTGTTATGATTTACTGTGCTTTGTTATATCCCCTGCTTCTGTCCAGCCAACCTCACACTTGGCTCGACCTTTTTTCCTAAAGAATAACAGTGTAAACAAACAAACAAAAAAACAACAGCCAAAAAAAAAACCTCCTCCTTCGGCAGAAGCGCTTCCATACAGATGCTAAGCGAGATGCTAAGCGGATTCTTCTTCGAGCCTCCCCCTCCTTCCAGCCTTCCCCTCAGGCCACCCGTCCCTCTTCCTCACTCTTTGCAGCTGCAGAATCACCACTACATCCCTGCTTATTGTAAGTGACCAGACTAGGCAAATAGGAAGACGGATGGTTAGTCAGGGAAATTTGGGCCACCGTGATGGGAAAGGTACAGAGGAAAACATTATGGCCTGAGTCCCTTTGAAACATGCTGACAGTTGACAGATGAGCATCCATAAAATGACAAAGGCCTCCCTGTGTAAAGCCCTGTGCCACCAGCGTTTCTCCCTGGGAAACTAACTGCCCACAACTGTCCGTGGAAATATTATTTTTTTTTTGCTGGTAATTATTCTCATCCCTATATCTCTAACCACAGAATAGCTTCCATTTTGCATATATAAGTATTCTCTGTCCTGGCGACTGCCACCACCCCGCCCACCGATCCTCTCAATAAGTGATGAGTGATCCTGTTGATTGAATGATTAGAAACAAGATAGTAAACTGGAATGCTAACTGTACAATCTATTTATGGTTCCCAGGGACACATATTGAAAGAATCTTAAGATTTTTTAAAAGTAGCATTAGTGATCCCTAAGGATCCATGAACCAGATCTGCAACATATTTACGAAGCTTTGAGTCTGCAGCAAACAATGGGCACTAAAACTGATGCTGTATGCATTCTCGAAGAAGCCCTGCTGATGTGGCTGTGCAGTTTCTTATTTTGTTTATTTTGTCTGTTCTACTGCTTTCTGCAATACAGCATATTAAAAGAGGAGGAGAGGAAAGAAGACGGAGGGAACCTAAGGGGATCGGATGTCGTGACAAACTGTGGCAGCTCTAAAACAGAGGGAAGGATCTTCTTTCCTGCAGGATTCCTTTAACTTGGGAGAACTCCCAGGAATCCACAGGAGACATTTTCTATTCTCAGATGATAACTTTGGATTCAGGGCCTCTCTTGGTCTTTTATCTTCTAGAACAGTGCTGCCCAATAGGATTTTCTGTGATGATAAAAATATTTCATATATTTATTATCTAATGTGGTTTTTGAGCACTTGAAATATGGTTAGTGTGACTGAGGAACTGGAGTTTACTAACTTGATTTTAATTCATTTAAATTTGTATTTAAGCATGCACGTGTGACTAGTGGCATTGACAGCACAGCTCTAGAGCTGCCAGTGTCATATATGAAGTATTCAGCTACTATGGGTATAAACTTCAGAGGAGGAACTAAAAATTAGACACATACCTCAAGTACAGAAGCTTACAAGAGTCAGGCCATTTAACACAGAGATAAGTAGGGATGGAGTCCCTTCCAGGAATTCCCTGTAGTCACTCCCTCTTCCTGGCACAAGCTTTTCCTTTAGAGGCTAAACTTGGGGCTGGACTCTATGCTTTTGTCTTTGAAAAAGAAAGTAGATTTTTTGCTTTTTTGAACTTCAAGTTCATTTCTATTAGCTTCAAATGAGAATTCCTTCCCTGTCAGCCACTTGATCTCCCATCTTGGCCAGTGTCTTCTGAGCTCTGAGCTCAGGAGATGCCTGACCAGCTTTTCCCAGCTTCTCAGTTCAGTCTCCATCTTGACTGGTGACACTTGCTAGGTTCCAGTCCCCTGAGCTCTGATCTTCCTGTGTTTTCTCTCCCAGTCCTTCCTGTCCTTGCTCTCCTGGTTTTGAAGTTCCTTCTGCATCCTCTCTTCCTCATTCTACCATCTTTAACTTGGCTCTGTACATGCTCTGGAATCCCTGATTCATGCACTCAGTGGGATCTCTTTCTTGGGTAGCTTCAGAGTTCAAATACACATTAGGTTTGTGAAAGAAAACTCTATTGCTTTCCAAATTCTTAGCATTGTTTATCTATGAATCTTTATAATTTTTAAGCTCTATCATTTTATTATATTTGCTTTCATTCTTCAAATTTGCTTTTCTACTGTCCTTTCTGAGAAGATATTAGAGACAGTTTTCTTGGTTTTTACTGCTGTCATTCTCCCCTCACATCCCACTCACACACACACACACACACACACACACACACACACACACACACACACACACACAGAGGTGTATAGTTGAATAATTCATTAAACCACAATACAAACTCAATAGAGGCTGCTGTTTTAAATATGTGTACCAGTATTTAATTAGGGATATTTATGAATATATTTTATACTCCAACCCACCGAAACCTTTTTCTCCATTGTCATTAAATGAACATGACAAGGTGTTACAAAAGGATTGCATAACTTGTACAACACCACATAAATGTGAATTTTTGTCATTATTGTTTCACTAGCACTCTAGGAGGACTAACTTTGGACCAACTGTTTCAGAGGATTGTATTAGATATCTGCATTCCCTGGAAATTGCCTGCCTGACCAACATGGAGCATCCTCAGCTGACATTATCTGTCCCGTACATAACTCTGTCCCCATTAATGACTGGGCCTGATGTGGGAACTTGACCTATGTAGGACAAATGATATTCTCTCTCCTAGAAATTTGGTTTGTGATTGAAAGGCAGGAAGGCCGTTTAAGCTCATTCCATTGGTGGAAATGTAAAGCTCTTACCTTCCAAGTGGATCGAGAATGAAAAAATAGGTCTGTAAGAAGACAGAGAGAAAGAAAGGGATATTAGGCCATAAGGAGAAGCAGAAATAAAGTATAAAGGTGAGTTTTAACTGCCTTTCCTGGCATCTTGGTCCTTTCCAAGTACCTCAGTATATTTATACAAACCTTTGTTTCTGTTACTTAGAATCAAAGAGTTCAAAGTAATACAAGCATACTGCTGAGAAAGTGAAAATCTTGAACATAATCTAAACTCCATGCTGTTCTATGGTCATAAGCTATTACCTTTTGGTCTGAACAGCCATTGTATAAAACCATTCTTGTCAAAAAGGTGAGTAGTGTTGGAGGATCGATGCAAATTCATCATTACCTCTGGAATCACAACACACTGCATATATCCCATTGATGCTTCAAGCCTTGTAACTAGCAGGGAGAACACAGTTGTAAGTGGCCATGGCCATGGCCCGTGCAGATTGCTTACTTTTATAATGTCACTGCCTGGGGAACCCTGAGGGCATTTCCATGAAACCCATTGGTAGGTTCCCTTGTCAGACTCTATGGCTCTCATGTGATAAACTACATGAATTCCAATCAAGTCATCTCCAGACAATGTTTATTAGGGATGTAGGTACATAGTTATTACAGCGCCTGCCTCCTTTCTCACCAAATCTGAAGGCAGCCCCTCAGCCAACACACATTATCAGTGTGCGTGGGATTGTGAGTTGTATGTGGAGTGAGGGGAGAAAGGAATGAGTCCCAGAGACCTGAAAGAGAATGCTTGTGATGACAGAGTTCTAGTCCTAGTTTAACCTGTATGTATGATCATGCTTTTAATGTCTTTAGCTTGAAGTGACAGCTATCTCTTAGTTATTATTTTCATGTTTAAGCTGGAAAATATTACCTTCTCTAAAATGTATTTTCACAGTCTATTAAGACCAAGATCTCTGCTTCTTAGTCTACTTTTGGTTATACAAATGTATAATGGGATGATTTTTTCCAGCATTACTACTCATGAAAAGGACTTTTATTTCTTCTTCTAGGGCCTAACTCAAGTTATGCTGAAAAGCCCAATTCACCTTAAGTAAGGGACATCCACTCACCCTTTAGGGAAGGGAGGTCTAGCCTTTTTTGAAAGGAGAATTGCTACTCAGACACCATAGGGACAGAGCTGCAGAGAGGCAGTCATAGAACCCGGTTCTGGTTCTGCTTCAACTATCCACAAGTCTCTCTAATCATACTTTGAGCATTTCTCTTAACTAACCACAAGAGCCATATTTCCTCACCTATTTAGAAGAAATGGACATAATAATACTCATCTTACATTTCTTACAGAGTTGGTATAAAGGTCAAATAAGATAAGGTATCAAAGTACTTAGAAAGAATAAAGCATGACAACAATATAAGAATTTTTTTTCTTTTTTAGTAATTAGTTGACATATATAACTTATGTACACATGTTTTCTTTTGAGTTCTTCCAATGGTTTCTTTTGACTTCACATTTAATTTTCATAAATACATTTCCAGTCATTTTATCTTTACAAAAGAATATATTTTACAACAAATTCAAGATAATGAAAAAGAAATTTGCAGCTCAAGGTCTATAGGTGAAAAAGTCTAAATGAGTCCATTAATGACAACTAAAAAGTCAGTCCATCACAAATGGAAAAGGCAAGTAAACAGTCACATTTAATGAAATCTAGTTAAGGAAATAAATCACTCTCTATTTCTCTTTTCCCCAGCGCCAGTGTTTCATGACTAGGTTTTGAAACCAAGTGTTTGGAGATAAGGTTAATTCTAAATGTGGTTTCTCAACTATTTAAATAGCAAGTCTTTCTCACATGTTTACTTAAATGCACACACAGAGCTGTGTGAAGTCCAAACACTGAGTGCTTTATATACTAAGACTATGTAGTATCAGTGCAAATGAGAATCTACGTGATAAGAAACATCATGCTTATATCACATTCTTTTCTGTTCCAAATGGAATTTTTAGAGATAAAATCCTTTAAAATTAATGATTTTAAAAAGTTAACTTTTTAATACCATAATGAAAACCAAAGTTGACAATTAGCCTCTTATACTAAACATTATATACTAGAGATTTTTATTTAGGTCATCGGGGAGTCATTTGAAAAATATTTAACAAATATCCCAGATTTTTGTTAAACGACATACACTTTATGGATTGCTTGTTATATACCAGTTGATATTCTATGCATTTAGAATGTATCTGAAAGCAAAACATATTAAAAACTGGAAGGTAACAGAAGGTAATAAATGTTTTTTTAATGCAATAAAATAAAATGGATTTTTGTCTTATCTAAGTAGTATTGCCTTAAAAGTAGTAAAAATAGATAATAATAATTTTTCTATTACCTAATCTATAATATTTATCTTTTATAAACCAATGTTCTACTTCATGCCTTGATGCAACTTTTCCAAACACGCGAGTGTGTTAAATTCCCTAGATGTAAGCTTCTGCACCTGCAAAATGAGAGTTGGATCAGATTATCTGAAAGATCACTTTGAGATAGAAAATTCTCTAATTCCCACTGGCAGGAGCAATATAACACAGAGATCCATAAGTAGTTCTGGACACGAAGAAAAAAGTGCGGTAAACACATGCCATTAATATTACTCAGAAAGGTAACAAAGCAAGGGTCAAGTTTTTAACTATAAATAGGTTAAAATTATTTTTAAAAACTATATGTTATGTTTAATTCCCAACACCACATTAGTCAGTGATAGAAAAAAGGTTTAAATACTAATACGAAGTTAACCAAATGACAGCCTTTGCATTTCTACCTGCAAGAACTATTGAGATGGCTCATAGCCCAGTTTTTCTCTCCTCTCCTGACAGGATGAGGTAGTGTTAGAGTTTTCTTTTCATTGCTGTGTGTACTGCGCTGTGCCCTGAGGCAGATGCCTAGGAGAGCACTGTCTGTGTTAATGGCAACCACAATTCATTCACCTGGCCCAACTACATTCAGTGAACGCTAATTCCCAGATCCACCAACACCAACTTCACTGCTTTTGGTATCCTCTTCATGGAGGTGGGAGACAGCTTCCTCAAAGGCTTTCATTCCGCGCTTTTCTTCTTCCATTCTTTAGACTTCCTTCTCTCAGTTAATTCATTCCTTCATTCAATATGTTTTCTTTTTTTATTAATTGTGTATTATGTGGAAAGCACTGTGCAAAAAACTAGGAATGCATAGGTCTTCATGGTAGACAGTGTGGTTGGGAAGATAGGCATAGAATACACAGTTACAAGTGTTCGTCAAAATAGTCTCTAAGACTGTATGAAGATATGGCAAATTTCTCCTGGGCTAATTTGGAAGCCATTTGAGCAGCACCGTCCAATTGTGGAATCATAGGTATCTTCTCAGTGTCTCAAGATTGCATTCAGACGTTTCAATCCTATCCAGCCTCCAAAAAGTTTTTGTGGTCTGGGATCTGATTTTGTTACCTTTGTTCAAGAGTCTTAATATTACAGAATTCTGAAGCCAGATCTATCTCAACATTCTCTTTCCATATCAATGTCCTCCCATACCAGGGTTCATGACATAAACATGTCAGAGTGGTAAGAGCACTGACTGCTGGGTTCATATCACAGTTTCAATATTCTCTGGCTATATGATCTTAGGTAAGCTAACCAACCTCTTAGAGCCTCATTTCTTTATCTGTATAACAAGGACCCATAAGGTTATTGGAAGGATTAATTGAGATATCTGTCCTTCATACATATCTTGTTCATCATGGTATGATATTAGTTATCATTATTCCTCTACTCCCTGAAACCTTGTTTCAATACACATGCATACTGACAAGGATTGAAAGGAAATTAAAAAATTTAAATAGTGGATCATAGTGATAAAGTTGTAGGTAATCATTAATTGTGTCTTAATCTCTGCTGCTATACTCATTCATCAAATTTATATTATATATTAAAATTTTTCCTTTTACATAAGTAACAGCTATTTATGGTAGAAAACGTAGACAGTCAGGTAAATAAAAAGAAAAAAAAAAATATCACCCACAACCTAGAGATAATGCTAGTAAAATAGAGTTAAGTGCTAGTAAAATAAATTTAGAGATAAGTGCTAGTAAAATAAATTTATTAAATGCTGAGTTAAAATGGTAGTAACTTATTAGAAAATCTCAATCACATATTTAGTAAATAGAAAAGTTCCTAATGAAGGGCTTACTGAGAAGGAGATAAGAAGGGACTGACATGCTCACGTAGGATTTTGGCTGGAGAGTCATGAAGATTCTACCTCTATTCATATAGCTAATCTAGGCTCAGGGAGCCCACGTCTAAAAAATCATCAGAACCAAGAAATTCCAGCTCATTCAATGCTAGCGACGAGACACTGTGGCCTCTGATCTGCCTCCCTCTACCAGCTCATCCTACAAAATACCTAATCAGGCTCATCTTTGAGGCCAGAAGTGTAATGGACTCTAGGTCATGCTCTGCCCCTTCTCACCCCACATTTTTATTTCACTGCTTGTTGATATTTCCTGTTATTTTACGAAACAGAGACTTTGATGCCTTCCATAACCAATCTTGTTAATACTACCTGCTGGACTTCTTAGCCTTCCCAGCCTTATTTTCTCACGTAGTTATCACTCATAACCACTAAGACATTATATGCATTTGGGTTTTTTTTTTTTTTAATCTGTTTCTCAACTTTAGATTGAGAGATCCACAGATGTAGGGACTTATATTTGATTCATTCTCTGATGTACTTCTAGCATCTGTCACATAGTGGATGCTTGATAAATATTTGTTAAATGAAAATGAAAAAATAAAAAATAAAACAAAACTAAAGCACAATCTGTCAAAAAATAAGTATAAAAGACCATCTCAGATTATTCATTGTTTCGATGAGGGAAAAAAAGGTTGAAAAGAGGACATTGGGTATAAAATGGAGGATGAAAAAAAGAAGATCCAGCATTGTCTAGTGATCTGAGTTACACATGTCATATACACCATGGCACTTCTAGGTTACAGTGGATTCATCTTCATTCGGGTGGGTGTGAATAAAATTCTTTTAAAAAATTATTTTATTATTAGTTTCAAGTATACAGTACTGTGGTTAGACATTTATATAGTTTATGAAATGATCCCCTTGATTACTTTATTTTCCCTCTGGCTCTCCACCTAGCCATTACATGACTGCTGACTGCATTCTTTATGCTGTGCTCTCCATCCCTGTGACCACTTATCTACTACTAATTTGTACTTCTTTAACCTTTCACCCCTTTCTCCCAGCCCCCCAACCCCTTCCCCTCTGGCTGACACCAGATTGTCCTCTATGTTTATGAATCTGTTTTCAATTAGTTTGTTCTTATTGTTCCTTAGAATGTACTAAAATTCTTTACTGACTCTACAAAATGAAAAAATATATATGAGTAAGGCCAATTACTCAATATTAGTCTGCTAGGACTTCCATAAAATACTAAGGACTGAGTGGCTTGAACAACAGAAATTTATTTTCTTAAAATTCTAGAAGCTGGAAGTCCAAGATCAAGGTGCTAGGAAGTTTCATTTCCTCTGAGGCCTCTCTCCTAGACTTGCAAATGGCGATGCTATAACTACCTCTTCACATGGTCTTTTCTCACGTGTACCTCTCTTATCTCTCCTAATCTCCTCTTCTTCTTGGAACACTTGTTGAATTGGATTAGGCCCCACCCTATCCAGTCTCATTTGCATTTAATCATATTTTTAAAGGTTCTATTTCTAAATAGTCACATTCCGAAGTACTGGGTGTTAGGGCTTCAACATATGAATTTTGCAGAGACACAAATCAGTCCATAGCAGCCAATTCTCTTAAATTGGGTGACAAAAGCCATTTAATGAGCTTGTTTAACCTTAGAGACAGTTGAAGATTTTGCTTCCTGGAGGCTCTTTCACAAAGGAATTATTGTTCAGTGGTCACTGTCTTGTGGTGATACATGATCTTAATAAATAAGACACATTACATGGAGTATAAATTTCTCTAAGTTCCCTTACAAATCTGATTTAAAACATTATGATAAAGATGTGGTGCAATCCAAAATGTTACCAAATCATTGCTTATCACAGAAATATAAGGATATTAGGTCATATATGGCTAGAGTGCCCTGAAAATTTTTGAGATACAGACATACAAAAAGATTTTATCAAGGTGATTAGATGTATTTCTACTAGATCTAATCCTGTTTCTTCAAAAACAGAAATAAGGTAAAAGTATTTGATGTAAATGAATAGTACAGAGTAAAACTCTTAGAAATAGATAAAAGACATATTAATTCTACAACCAAAGATGAAAAGTAGAAGAATGTTACATGTATGGGCCAGAAGGAAATTAAATATAATTTAGTCAAGCATTTTTATATGGAGAAATTAATTCTTGGGAAGGCAAATTGTCTTCTCCATGTGACAGAATGTAAATAGAATCCAGACCCACCACTCCTCCTCATTAAGTGCTCTGGTTTCCATTTCTGTATTTACTCTGGTAAGAATATATGAGATCCAAGGTGATTGCCTTGGCCTGCCCACAGGCCTTCGTAATCTTGGTAGAATGAAATTTGCAAAATATCATAAAAAATAATTGTGACCGACAAAATTTAGGTAAGAAATAAGAGAGCCTAATAGAAAGAGAATAGAATTCCGATTTGAAACATGTGGGAACACTGTTCACCATTTCTGTCACCTTAGGCAAGACACATCACTTCATTAAACCTAATTGTGTTATCTGCACACTGGGGAATAACAATAATTCTTGCTCTGTGGGTTTCGATGGTGGACAATGATGAACAAAAAAGATAAAAGGCTTGCAAAGTTTTTGTAAATATTAAAGTGGTATTCAAACATCATATGTGATAATCATTTCTATCTGCCAAGAATTAGTGTGCCAATGTGATCTAGTTTTAGGCAGAGAGCTAATTTGGAAATGTAATCTGGGCTAGATATACTAAGAATGAAAATGTCATTTTTATTTACTTTCTTTTAAAAAAAAAAATAGTGCCAGCTACATGAACCAACTCAGAGTTCAAGTTTAAAGAACACCATTTCCATTTTAATTAAGCACGTAAACTATGGCCTATAATGACAGCTGCAACCAAGAGGAGATAGTATTAAAACTAGTAATTTCCTGGCACCATTCCATCATAACTAGTCTGTTTAATAGAGAGTTAGTATAGAGCTGCAGAACTGAGCACTCTTAGAAGAGAATTCCCTCCTGGCAGGTCTCTGAAAATCCAATTAGTAACAAACATCAGGAATTAGTTATTGAAGATCATATCTATATAAAACCTAAATGCTCCTGTCCATGATACTCTTTGCATACAAAATAAACTCATACTTATTTTCCCTTGGAGCCCCTGCTTGCCTAGTCTCCAGAAAATATGTCCCCACAAAATAACCCCCTGCATTTTCTGAGTTTTCCAGAAGGCTGTATGTATCAGGTCCTTTACATCCTTCTGTTCCTGCCTTCTACTCCATCAGTGATGGCCTCTGTTGTTGATGAGCATCATGAAATCCTGGTGTACTGTACTCCACTAGTGACAGCATTGACATCCCAAGGCATAATCTTTTGCCTGCACCCTGGTCTTCCTCCATGTAGAGACCCCCAACTCATTTTAAGGGTTGAGCATGCTCCATGCTTCTCCTGGCCTCAGAGTCCAGCCCCCTCTGAACTCCCATCTCCTCAACTCCAGAGGGAGGAGAAAGGCCTTCCTGGGGCCCTTTCCTCCATTAGTTCAAGCCCTTATTATGTCTTGTCCCAAGGTTAGCCTATTCACAAGATGATTGACAATTTGCAGATACTTCCATTCAGGAGTAAACCTGTATGCAGGTTGGGGTTTGGCATTAGAGTCACACAATTAAAATAGAATAACGTTCCCAAAGCCTGGCTTATTTGGTTTGAAAATTTTGACATTTGCGATACAAAGAATCTGGTCCAGTTTGCAAAGTTTTATGCT
This sequence comes from Pteropus medius, assembly GCF_902729225.1. Classification (NCBI taxonomy): domain Eukaryota; kingdom Metazoa; phylum Chordata; class Mammalia; order Chiroptera; family Pteropodidae; genus Pteropus; species Pteropus medius. The sequence continues at coordinate 30,348,746 of NW_024351730.1, read as the reverse complement.
CAGTCCATATCTTTTGCATTATTTTATCTATCATGAAATAAAGAACTCAGGCTTGCATGATTGCCCTGCTAGTCTGATCTTGGTTTCCAGGCTCTTGTGAACAAATAAACAAACAAATAAGAAAATACCCTGAAGTGAGAATTGATTGGCTTATAAAACTAGGGAGTCCTGGTATCCCTAAGGATACCACACAATCATCCTTTCTCACATCTGTATTTCATCTTTCTCTACTTCTAGATTATACTTCTCTCTTACTTGAGAAAGAATTCTTCAGTGTAGCAGGTAGAAGGTTGAGGGTGTCATGGCTATAGACAACTATAGGTCAGTCGCCATCCCATCTCATCTTAGCAACCCAAAGCGAAGAACGGAAAGAACTCTTATCTGCATCTGGTCACTTGTGCAGTTCTGGCTAGTCATTACAGTCAAAAAAATATAGGCAGCCTCACTAGAAACAAATAGAGTGACAGATGAGGTCAAAAGAAAGGAGGTGTTATTACAAGAAGGAGAAGAGAGTAAGATGGACAAACAGAAACAAAGGGTTCTGACTATCTAAATATAAATGTAAGGACCTGAAAATAAATATCTGCCTTTTCAAAAGTGGTTTACTAACACCCCCAATTTACATTACTAAACAGAACACTTAAATATATTAGTCTGATAAACTGCAGTTAGGCACCTTCACGAAATTAAAGACCACTTTGGTAGGTATTTACCTCTTACCTTACGTTATAAAGTCTATCAGAGTGGCACCTATTAAAACAAATAATCTGCTCTAAGTCCAGTGCCAGTCTCCTTCCTAGAAGGCAGAAACTGTTTGAAACTCTCTAAATTGAAGATTTTACAGGTTTGAAATGATCAGCCCCACTGGAAACCGTTACATATGTAGTATTAGTGATTAAAGCTTGGATTTAAAAATCAGACACATCCGGATTTGAATCCCTTCTCTATCACCTATGATATACATGACTTTGAGCAAATTTCAGTCTCAGCTTCCTTGTAAATAAAATGGAAATAATTTCTACTCCACTAGGTTGTTATGAGGATTAAATTAAATAATGCTCTATAAGTGGTAGTTATTATTTATGGTAGTAGGACAATGGTTTTAAGAATCAATTCCACTTTTACTTTCATTCAAACCAATTCTATGTGAAAGAATTGAAAGTGAAAGCTCTTTCCAACTAAGTGGATCATCTATTCTAACCATTTAACTGGCTTAAATGATATCAGGTACTGATATCTATTTTCAAACATATCCCATCATTTTTGAAGACAGTGTGTTCCAAATAGAAGTTTTGGAATTTATACAATAAGAAGCAACAGAAGGAAAGAGAGTGAAAGAGTAAGAAGAAATAAATAGGTGCCAGAGACAGTGAAGTATGTGCTGTGGAGTCCTAATTATAAAGGCAGGGGGTTCTCACACTCATTCCTAATTTAAAAACTAAAGACCTCACAGTATGAGGAAATCTCAGTTCCACAGTCTAGGAGATTCTGGACTCAGATAACATTCATCATACAGTTGACCTTAACGATATGCATGGATCTGAGTCACACCCAGCATAAGTAGAAAGCCTACACAGGAGGACCCCACTGAGATGGATCCTTCCTAACTAAAACAAATCTACTGAAAATGTAAGACTATTAAGGAAGCTTAATATCCCTGAGAAAGAGCAACCTGAATTCAGCATAGCAATATCTCAGTCCTAGAAGAGTTTCAGGTTTCAAAGAATTACAGTTTGGAGAATTAAGTGCATTAGGAACATTGAGAGAATATATTAAAATCCGAAAGTTTGGAGAAAGTCTAAAGAATCTTCAGAGATAACATCAATGAGGTTCAGTAGATTCTTTCCATGAAAAAGTTAAGATTACATTTTGAGATACAAGCAGGGTATTCAAGAGAAAGGCAGATGGCAAGAGGAGAGAAAGTGAGAAGGAAAGGGAGAGAGGAAGGGGTGGTTGGGGTGGGAGAGAGAGAGAGAGAGAGAGAGAGAGAGAGAGAGAGAGAGAGAGAGAGAGAGAGAGAGAGAGAGAAGGAGATGAGCAGATGAGAAATAGGAATGAACATACTATACTGGGAATGACAAATTAAGACAATAAGGCTCCCTCCCCATGCCACACACACACATATATACCCATCAGTGCCAAAGGCAGACTTACCATGAATCTAATAAAGTTTAAATTTTAAGGCCCCTCACTTGCTTAAGTCTCTTTTCAAGCCTCAAAGGAGAGGCCAAGCTATCTGTTCTCCCAGTCATATATTTTATTAAATATGCAAACCTAAGATCTTTCAACCGCAATCTGTCAAGAACACTGGCTTTTTTCACTCCATCTTCTTCTCCAGTCAAGTGGCACTGGGGGAACTATGCACATTTTGGGATCAGACTAAGGGGAAGTTAAGCTAGAGATACCTCTGATTTTAATTCAGTGGGATATATTTATGAAGTTCAGAGTCACAGGGCCATAGTTCATGCAGCCATATGGATATGTCCCATGGTACCAGCACCAGAAAAAAATGTGGCTGGAAAAAGAGAAAGGAGATTTAACATGAACAGAGTAGATGTTATCTTTGGAGAAATTCTTCAAAGTATTTTTCACAGCCTTTATATGAAAGAAAGTTGACATAGGTTTTTCCAAATTTGATAATTCTAAAGTTTTATGTGACTTTGATAGTGACAAGTTATGAGGCTTCAGAAATGATTCTAAACTGCCAGTAAATTAAAAATTTTTTGGCAGAGGCAAGACTAAATTATTTTTCTATTTTTTTTATAGAAAATGATATTACTAGGGTTACCAAATAAAATACAAACTACCCGATTAAATTTGAATTTAAGATAAACAACAAATAATTTTTAGCATAAGTATTCCCAATATTGCATAGAAGTCAAATTTAACTAAACATCCTATATTTTTATATGCTAAATCTGACAACTCTATACATTAAAAAATTGTTACTATATGAAGAGATGACCAAAGAGTATGTAGCTAAAAAGTGCAAGAAAGAAGGCATCATAGAGGTGCGTCGGGCAGTTAATTGAGAAAATCATTGGGTTTTTTAATTTGTTTTTTTGATTATTTTCCAGATTTGTCCTAAGTAAACACATTTATACTTAAATTTATAATCTTTTCTTGTAAGGTAGCCCAAAGACCTGGATCTGCCTTTGCCCCAACCTCTTCCCCCAAAGGGTACAAAATCTCTCAGGACTCCCAAGGATTAAAATGAGAAGGACAACCAAAAGGAATAATGAGCTAATGCTGGCCAAACACATTAAATGGAGTAAGAAGGTGTTTTATAACCTTACCAGGGAAAAGAAATATTTGAGCATATGTAGAACCATTAACAAATAAGGAAAGGAGTGAAATTAATAATGACTCTAAAACAGCTGAGATAATGAACTCCTTTTTCAACTCTGTCTTTGGCAAGATAAATAAGGAAATGGAATTTGCAGAATTAGGAAGTAATGAAGGCCTTGTAAAAATAGCTATTAATATAAGGTAAGTAAAAAATGCTTAGAAAACCTGAATAAATCAGGGCGACTTGGAAATATGTATCCTGGAGTCCAGAGGTGAGCACATAATGAAGTTACTAAACTACAGACCATTGTTTTCAAGAATTGTGAGGAAATTGAGAGCAGAGAGAGGGAAATGGGAGGCAGCAAATATAAATGGATTTAAACAAAGAATTTGAAAAGTAGAAAAATTATTCTAGGCACTATAATGTATATTTGAATTATTTAATAACCCAAAGGAAACAGAATGCTTATTAAGGAAATCCTATAAAAATATTTATGAAATCTTATAAGATTGCAAAAGCAAAGAAGGGTCAATAATTTGTATGTACAATAAAAAGGCTGCCAAATAATATAATAGGCACATATAGTGTTATATATCATGAATATTTTGTACTCAAAATTATTCTTGATTGGCTGGATGAAGGATATAGTTATTTAATCAAAATTAACTAAAGACTCATAAATAGCAACATTAAAATGTAACGCTGCAAAAAAAAAAAAATAGTGAGAAATCAGGAATAGATGAACCAGGAGTTATGCTGCCAGCTAAATTCTTAAACTTACTTTTAGAGATTCTTAAAAGAAAAATAAACAAGATCTGTAATTGATAACAGTTTCTCACTAGGAAGGTACTTCATCATAGACTTCATGAAATTATCAGGTCAAAGAAATGAAAGGTACCTAATATTAGAGAGGCAAAATCAATTTTCACAAGGCAAAAAAAAAAAAAGTAACCCAGAATTTCAAATCGTTTTATAGATGCAAAAGTTGAGTCCTAGATAGATTAAACAACTTGTTTAAAGTAGCTAGAGGCAAAGCCAGGCTTGGAAACCCATATCTTTCTGATTGTTTGTTTGTTTAATGGTCATTTTTTATATTTTAATGTTAGCTCCATGAAGTCAGAGGCCAAGTTTGTTTTAAACCACTATACTCCAATACTTCACCCCATGCCTGGCACACACATACTCAGTATTTGCTAAATTATTTAATAAGTCTGATACTACCAGTATTTCTCTCTGCTTTTACTTAATAATGAATTTTTTTCCATCCCCTCCTTTAGTTTCTAATGTCCTAAAAGCAAGGAATCTTGGTATAATTACTACTGAGATGTGACAAGCAAATAACTATTTATTCTTGAAAACGGTGTTAAGACCATTAAAAGCAATAATGGTATCAAATCCCAAAGACTTTAGTGTTAGCTCATCATTTTTGCACTTAAAGAAAAGATTTGTGGATTCATCTTTGTCACTACTCTTTCAGGAATGTGTGGGTTTATGCTCATTCAGAAGAAAAGTGCTCTCTAAAGAATTAAGATTATGTATGTAAAGAATCTAGCCAACAGCAAGCTTCATATATATATGTTGGAATAGTGGATGTTCAGCAAATACATAATTTTCTGTCTCATCTCTGAAAGAGGAAGGGCATTCACAACCACTACAGTCAGGTCACTTCTTATGCATCACAGAGACCACTCGGGATATAGTAGATGTTGATGTGAACGGAGAACATTTCAGAAAAGGTGATAGAGAAGAGCTAAGTCTCAGTAAAGTAGATAGTATCAATCTACTCTTAAGTGAGCCCACTAATTTTACCAATACCTGAGTCTAACGTCAACTAACCTTGTAACATTAATGAAAGTGCCTTGTGTACCTGTAAATGAATCAGAAGCCTCTGTTCAGTGAGGATTTCAAAATTTCTATAAGGGAAGGGTTTATGAGAAGCAATGTTTCTAGATGCTAGGAAAATTGCATTGCAAACACAATATTTTAATTTAAATTGTGTACTTACGGTGGCTGAAGGGGGAAGAGAGTGGTCTGGTTTTGGAGATTATCAGTATTCTAATCTCCTTCCCCAGGCCACACTTTGGTCTCTCACTGCCTCTGCCCTTAAAAATAATAATGAGGTTAATCTTGAGCATCCTGATGTGAGTAGGGAGCCCCTACCCAGTTTAGCCTGGGAAAGATTTATCTTCATTGTGATTAACAGATAATTTGTCTTTAGGAAAGACTACAACAGCAGAAGAAATGGGAATGATTTATTCTGATGGCACCGCCAGTCTGGGAAATAGGTCAGAGATGACCTTAAATCCAGAATAGCTAAGAAAAAAATCTCAACTCTAGAGGTAGGAGAGATCAAAAGCACACTTGTCTAATGTAGTCTTAAGTGTTGCCAGTTCTCAGACTAGCTCACCATGCTTTAGAATGTTTGGGAGTCTTGTCAGAATGCTGGATTAGAGAGTCTATTGTGATCTTTTTAACAAAGAGATTCTAGGTTTCTTGACTATAGATAAACACAAAGTCATATTCTTCATCTGTCATTTAGATGCAGTGAACAGCTAAATTCATGTTTAAAAACTCTTGACTTAGTCAGATATGTTCCTTTCACTTGAGTATTTTACCCCCAAATTATTATGACATGAGTGTTCCTCTTGAATATCCAATCTTCCTACTCTTGGAATACCAGAACCAGGTTGCTTTACATTAATTCTCAGTACTGTATTAAGAAAGTCTTGCTAGGAAGACAAATGAGAAGAGCATACTCTCAGCTGACTTAGAAACTAATTATAGGAAAATGCAGAGACAGGGTTTTTAGAAACTCAGAGAGATCAAAGCTGAGTTCAGACATGTTTCTGAAAAAGCAGAAGCATAAATTCCATTCTGTCGTGGAGAAAATCCAGTCTTCCTTTCACTCAGTGTTTTTAACTCAAATTTGAAGTTCAACTTCTTTTAGCAGAAAATTATTTCAATAAATCTTTTTTTTTTTTTTTTTTTTTTGATAATTCAAGCAGACAAAAAAGTTTCATTACTCAATAAAAGAGACAAAATGGTATTTTCGGCTGTGGCTTTTTAAGGAGATACACTTAAAGAAAACCACTCCAAGCAATGTTAGTTTGAAGGTGCAACATTTATTAAGCTCCAGCTACATAAAAGGCATTGTGTAGAGCAAAGTGATTACAGAGATAAGTAATACATGCTTTGGGGTAAATCTAAAGACTTATAATCAGGAGAAGGAGGAGGCACATTTACAAATAACCATGATCCAAAGCAACTATAATAAGTAATTTACTGTGAATTCAATATAAGTCAATAGACTATCTCCATGGGAATACCTATAAAATGGTCTACTATTTTAAAAATACTCAGAACAATGAAGTGTATAATTTTGCTCTATTTGATAGTGGTTACAGCATATCTGTATGCTCTGAGTATTATATTTTAAGAGCGATATAGACAAACTAGAGTGAAATGAAAGTGAAAGGATGGTGAGAAAACTGACAAAACATGTCCTAAAAAGTAGCTTTAAGGGGTAAAGGGGGTCAAATATATGGAATAAATTTCCAAATAAGGAAACTGGAGTTTGGGTAGTAATCACACAATAGAATATATAGATGTCAAATTATAATGTACACCTGAAAATTATATAATTGTATTAACCAAAGTTACCCCCCTTAAACTTAAAAGAAAAAAAAGAACTGAGGATGTTTTGCTATGGGAAGGGCGACAAAGTGGTACATTGTAAATGTCTTTAAAGAACTGAAGGGTAGTCCTGTGAAGAGGACGTGAACTCCGGTTGGCCAAGCAAGGACCAGTGGGTAGAAGTTAAACAAACATCTCTGAACAGAAGGAGAATTTCCTAGCAGTTGAAACTGACTTTAACTGGAATGTGTTGCCTTTTAAAAGTGTGAATTGCTTGCTTGCAGAATTGTTAAAGAAAAGGCCGCAAGATTATTCTTGGAGGGTGTTGAAGAAGGGGTTTATACAACAATAGGCTTGGGCAACATGACTCTTCAAGACCCTCTGAGGTCTCTAAGTTTCTAAGTTGCTTTATTAGAGGAGTAAAAATAGACAATGGAGGAAGAGGCAAGAAAGATTAATGCTGACTATAATAATTTGGGGGACCCTGAACAGGATGTGGAACTTGAGCTGAGATTTGAAGAGCATCTAGGACCGCAGGACACAATAATGGAGAGAAAGTGCATTCCAAATTTAAGGAACAGCATAAACAATTGTAAACCATGTTGTCTTTGAAAATGGCAACATGGGTCATAGAAGGGATGTGGGCTTTAGAGTTAGATCAACTCACGCTCAAGTTCTGGTTAATTTTCTTTCAGTGACTGCATCGTCAAACATGACTTCAGCTAAGGTTTATACTCTATTACCATATCTTTCTTATAGCTCCAAATCAGTATGAGACATCCTGATATGTCTCACATATTTCTTAAACTCAATGTGTTTCCAACTAAACTTGTTGTCTACCATTTGAAATTTATTCCTCTTTCTATATTCCACATTTCAGTGAAAGCATCACTGAGTACTCTAGTTGTCTGGCCAAAATGTGGGAGTCAGCTTAGATTCATTTTTTTCCATCATGGCCCATACCCACTGCCAATTCCCATTTCTCTTTTGTTGCCAAAAAGCTAGAGGGTCAACCCTATCAAAGAACACAAATAATTCGTTTGCTGAATTGATAGTGTATGTTTCGTGTGTGGGGGGGTGGGGGGGAGTGAGTCATAAAAATAGTCATTTCTCCTAAAGGATTGTTACTGATCCTAATTATACGGATTTTTAAAAGGCTACCATATATTTACAGGAAATCTTCTAAGCACTTTCCATATTTTAGCACACTTAACCCTCACAAATACCTTATGAGATGGTACTATTATTATCCTTATTTTACAAATGATGAAATCGAGGCACAGAGAGGTCATACAATTTTGCAATGACATACAGCTTGTAAGAAACGAAACAATGTTTATACTTATACACTCTGGCTCCAATGTATGGTCTTTTAACTATTACAATAGTTTAGTTCAGTGACCATCCAGCCATCTAAATAGATTCTGTATTCACATAAATATGTTATTAATAAAATCAAAGTTCCAAAATTAGCTCAGAAAGGAAGATAAAAGGAAAGAATTGTGAGGGGTTTACAGACACAGTAAAGAGAACATTAGAATAAGAATATGTTACATATGACTAAATTTATAACGGTAATTTCCATTTAATTCTACCACGTATGATCTATGGGTACTTTCATTTCCTCATCTGCAAAATAGAGACAATGACACCTGTTTCATAGGATTATAAAATTAAATAACTTTTGCTGGTAAATGCCTACTGCATAGTAAAGGTAAATTAATGGCATCATAAAACATATTCAGCATCAATTGCCTATTGTCCATCATTCTATGCTCATCTTCCTATTTTCTGTCCTGGGAATATTGGGGCAAGATTCTACAACCCATATTTCCCAGAGCCCCTTGTTTTGGCTTCCAGTTAGTGTCTGACAATTAGAAGTGACTATAGTAACCTTAATGTTGCCACTAAGTTAAATCTCTAACTTTTCTACTTTATGATAATAGTCAACCCATAGGTGACCCCATAAGACAGGGACTGCCAACTCAAATGTCCACAGGGACTAGGTAGATTGGGTAAATGAATGAAGCAGTTCAGGTATTGGATTAGGCAGGGCCTCTGAGAAATTGAAGTATACAGCTTGCCTACAAAGGGCAGCTTCTACTCAGTGGCAGACAATTGCCATATCGAACATCAGCCAATTTTCAACATAGTTTAAGATTCCAGATTTTTATTTGAAGTCCCTTTGTTTGAAACAATTTTTTGAATTTAAAAAACTCATCGTGTTAGTCAAACAAAACACTTCAGTCTTTAATAATCTGCTTGTCAATCATCCATGAGTGACCTTTGATCTAATATTTCATCATTATTTATTTCTTCTCTTGCAAATATCTAATGCAAAGCAAACCACAAAGCCCAAATGCCTTAGACTGAGGTCCACTTCTGTTGGGTCTTACCTTAGAGTCCAGATGACTAGAAGACTCACCATTCGTCACCCTCAGCCTATGAGTTCCTTCCTCTGCATCTTTCTCTTCTGTTCTTCTAGCCTAGAATTCTCCTGTTCCCATTTCCTAATCCTTTCCAGCTTTCAAAGCCAAGGTTTAGTGCCACTCGTCTATGAAACCTCTTGGGTGCGCCCAGCTGGACATGCATGTTTCTCTCCTTGGGACTTCACCTGCACATTCTGCCTCATGCTCTGGTTATGTGAATCCATGTTTTATCTCCTCACCTAAACTACTGTGAGCTCCCTAAGAAGAGTAACTGTGTTCCTCACATCTATGCCCTCTAGAGATTTGCATGTATAAATTATCCAATCTGCATTTGCTGAATTAATGGGCTCTGTGGCCATCAGTGAGAGGAGGGGAAACTAGGCATTGTGTAGGCACTCACTTGGCAGTATGATGGCAGGTGGCACAGGTGGCACAGTGGAAAATGCACAGACATGTGATCTTGACATCTACTAGCTACAGGGCCAATTTAAGCATGTTACTTCCCTTTCTGAATCTCAATTTTCCCAAACGCTCACCTCATATTTGTTGGAAACTACTTAGTATAATTCTCAGAGCACACCATGTGTGCACATAAGGATCTATTGGAAGTTTCCAGAAACTTCTTATCTATACATAATGTTCCTAAGCAACTTTACAAGACAAGCATATAAGCAGATCTTACTTCAACCAAGCAGGAAGATTTAAACATTTCAGCAGAATTCTATGAGCTTCTCCTGGATTTAGGAGGGATGCATTTTCATGAGATTCTTACATTTTTCTATGTCGAATTCTTCTTTTTGCTTATATTACTTTAGTCTGAGAAAGTGAAAAAAAAAAATGGAAACACAAAGACCAAGTTTGTTGGTAATCTTATTAGGCTCATTGCCTTAAAATCTTTATGTCCTGCTTGTTTTCCAATTGATGACAGCAAGGATACGTTCCTGGACTGTATGGAAATTTCAGGGAGATGTGCGATCCTGACCTCTGAATGCCAGGCTGACTTTCACATATCATAGGCTAGCTTCGGGAAAAGCAGCCTTTGATCCTCTCAGCTGGGGGGAACTTTATTAGGAGTGCTTACTGAAGACTGTGCATGCATTGTCATTTTGCCCACCCACTGTCTGCCCAAGACAAGGTAGTGGCACGTGTTCTCTTCTGACTCATGCAAGTAGTGCTTAAAGTTTAGTTTATTTCTTCTAAAAGTCCAGCTCCCTTCATAATGACTTGTCAGGGGGCAGTCCCCATCAGTTAATTGTCAAAGGAGCACCATACCAAGATCAAAGCAGCTGTGGAGATGGAAGGGAAATATTAGGATAACAAAAAAGAAAAGAAAAAAAAGAGAGAACAAAAGAGGGAAGAATAGAGGGCGGGATGGTATTGCAGCATCAGTCTTGGGCATCTCCTTCTGTTTATTTGTGTCTATTAAACCTTCACAGCCATATATCTATCTTATATATCTAAGATCTACTGGCAGTGTGGTTCTCCAGAGCAAGTTATACTGCGTATTCCCAAAAACAGGCGAGTAAACTTTCAGGGGCTCAGCCATGACCGCTGTCTCTGAGTCCTGAATACACATTTCACACTGGGTTCTGTTTGGCCACTGCCTGGCTTCACAGCTGTGCTGATTGCTCAGTGGGGAAGGCCATGTCTGTTCTGCAAAGGAATTTAACAAATTAACTATGAACAAAGTTGCTTGGACATGACATAGATTCACACATGCTGTGTCATGCCAAGGAGAAGCTTGTCAGCTTGCTGTTTTTACAGATATGAAAAGAAAATTCCCAGGACCCACCAAATGGATGGAAGTACAACTATGTTTAGAAAAGGAGGCAGGAGATGAGGGGAGGGAACAGCAGCACCACAGGCCGGGATGAAAAATACCCACATTTACAGGGTCACAAGGGCAGTTAATTAGTAATAGAAAGAAAAGCTTATTTTAAGTAAATCTTCACAGATTAGTATAATATCTATAAATATACAGAGATATATGCAATGATTTAAAACCAAATAGTGAATGAGGAAGGAATAAACACCCTGCATTGCTCCGTGGTTTCTGCTTTGCATTTCATGTACACCACCTCATTTTAATTCATACAATGGTTCAGTAAGTCAGAAAGATAGTAGGGGAAACTAAGGCTGATAAAGAAGTTAAAGAAGTTAAACAGAAAAGGTCACAGATTGCATGATTCCGTTATATATAGTATCCAGAACAGGCAAATCCACGTAGATGGGAAGCAGATTCGTGGTTTCCAGGGGCCGGGGGTGATGGCTTAATGGGTACAGGTTTCCTTTTTAGGGTGGTGAAAATGTTTTGGAACTAAGATAGAGGTAATGGTTGCACCACATTGTGTATGTACTGAATGTCATGTTACTGCACACTTTCTAATGATTAATCTTATGTAAACTTACCCACATAAAAAGAAAAGAAGTTAAATGAATTTTGTCTAGTTACACAGCTACTAAGTGGTAGAACCTTGATTGGAACATAAGTTTGGCTAAATCACCTCTATGACAAAAGATGTATAACATGTAAGCTCATTAGTGGTTCATATACATAACTAACTGCATTTCCAAATATATAGTATTCTCTTTTGAATGCTGGGTCTTGCACTTGCTTCTTCTTCCATATTCTTGTCCTCCATTCACCAGCGCCAGACTTTTGCTCTGATTACCTTCTCACCCTTCACGATCCTTCCATCACCACCAGGACCGCACACCAGATGCTTGCATACATTACCTACTGTGATGGATCTAAGCCCAGATTTATTTGTGAGACAAAAGAAGTTTTACCATGATGGTTAAATACAAGAATAGTGTTGATGAGGCGCTTTTATCAAAAAAGGGCAAAGTTAAATGTCTTAATTAGTTAAAATAAAGAACCAAGGCCAAAGTGTTCAAAATGAATATCTCTGGCTGGTGGTTACATTTATTTTCCAAATTTTCTATGCTAAATATGAATAAACATTAGATTCAGAAAAAAAATTATTTTTTAAAACCTGCTATCGACTTTAATAAACTCATAGGACAGAATATTCTTTAATTTTGTCATTAACCCCCATCCTCACTGCCCTTCGTTATTCTCAAATGCCATCACTGAAAACACAACAGAAAAAACTATTTTGCTTTGTGGCATTTCTCTTTAATTTCTCATATTTAACAATATTTCTGCATTTTTTAAACTTAAAGGTAAAAATATTTAATTCCTTAATCTTGAATTCAGATAAAAATATTTTTAGCTGCTTAATGAGTTTAAAAGGCTTTGTGAACTGGATTAAATACAGCCACCACTTATAACTTGCTTGTTTGAATAAATATATCCCCTCATCTCAATCCACGTAAAAAGAAAAACTGAAGACAAACTTTCTCAAGCTGAGAACTGCCTGTCCTGCTGTCTATCAAGGAGCCACCTATGATAACTCACTTATCCATGCCACGTCTTTGACAGCCAGCAGCAGGCAACATTTTCTCCAAGTACCAGATGAGGAAATCAAGATCAGCAGGGTTAAGTAATGTACGGAAGCCTCACAGCTAATTATCGCCAAGTTTAACTCTCCATCAGTCAGAAGTGTTATTTCCAATCAAAAATTTAAAACATAGTCAATGCGGGGAAGTGACATTTGTTTTTAAAGAGAATCAGAGCATCTTCCACATAGTAATATCCTAGAAGCCTAATCCTGTTGACAGTCTGCCACTTTCTAGACATCATATTTAATTTGGGTCCAGTCAACTTCACTGATACTGCAAAACACTGATATCTCAAAGGCCAGGAATGGTTTTCCATAAAGCAAGAATGGAGGTAAATTACAGATAAACTGGTTAGAGATCATAGACAGCATTGGCTTGTTCGTGGAGAAAATGCATGGCCATAATTAATACGCTGCATAAATCCGTTGATTCGGCGCAAATAAAATTTTAATTTATAACATTAAACTTTTAAATGAAAAAGCAGTATGTTTTTGTTTGACTTAATTTGAAGCATACTGAAATTGTACTCTATTTCTACAAGGAGTGGATAGCAAGAATGTTCAAGGGGTTCAACCTATTTTTTAAGCTGTCATTAGAAATGATTAATATTTAAGAGAAATCAATAAAAATTGAATTTGAAAAAAATCAATATTTAAGCAAAAGCATTACAAATCACATGACTAACATTGACACCCTTCATATATTAAAAAGGTTTGTTTTCCTGTGGCATACGGGTAATGCTAAAGCAGTATGAAGCAAAATTTTAAAGTGGTGATATATTAGTATGAGCCATAGGGAATAAATCATTTTGAAAATCAACTGCAGTTCTTTAAGAGAAAGAAAAACATTGGAGTAAATGCCAACAAATATTAAATCTCACTGTCAAATATATATTAAATGTAAGTACATATGGATTTGTATATATATCTATTTCTAGCAATCTTTCTTCCACCCCTTCTTGCTCACACAGTAGCTATGTCAAAAAAGAAAACATGGTTATTTAAAATGGTAAATATAGTTATTTCATTTTAGTTGCAACAGTTGAAAAGAATAACAGTATCCCTAAGTTCAGAACCATGCATAAATTATAATCCCAAAGGAGTCTCCAAACAAACATACAGTCTTTATAATTAGTTATACCTTTATCTTCAATTCTGTTCGAACAGACCATGCATGAGTTTCACAGGTTCTTCTTGTCCTTCCAAGCATTAGTATCTCCAAAACTGAGACTCTCTCCAGTTCCCACTTAGCTTTTCAAGAGAAGCCTAGACTCATTCTAAGAAAGATGCTACCCTAGCCATGTCATACTGTGATAGCTACATGTGACTCAAGAAAAACAATGGAAAAAAGCATTTGCCTAAGTCTTTAGACATAATTGTTTTACTACACCTCCCATTTAAAGACTCAACAAATATTTAAGCTTTAAAATTTGCAAGACTTAGTGAGTAATGAAAAATGGGTGTTGGGGTTGGGGGATAAGGAAAAGGGAAGAGTCCAAGAATGATAGGTTTCTATTTTAGGTGACTGCTTATGTCATTAAAATAGATAAAGGGAATGCACAATGGGAGACGGGTTTAGGGAGAAGGTGTTCTTTTCAATCAGTTTGGATTTTAAAGAGTATGAATTATATAGAGTATCTCACTACCAGAAAATAGTTAACTATGTGAATTTGAAACAGCAGAAAGCCTGGGCTAGAGATAAAATTGTGTGAATGATCAACATTATAATAGTAGTTTAAAATACAACAGCAAGTAAGATCCAATCTTCTACTTCACTTTGACAATGAAAATATAGTTTTGTTACCATAAACAGAGCCACCAATGGCTGTTGTTTTAGCTGACCTTTTAGAAAAGTCCCTGAGCTTTGGAAAATATCAGGGACCTTTTTCCTCACTTCTGATAAGAATATTTTAGTGAATGTTTTTCAAATTGCGTATCACGACCTGTAAGTGGATTATGAAATTAATTTTTGTTGATTCGATGTTCATTGTGAACCAAATAAAATAGACTAGAAAACACTAGAAAACAGAGTGTATCTCATATAGGAAGTGTGTGTGTGTGTGTGTGTGCGCGCGCGTGTATGTATTATGTTGTAGTGTTTGAGTTGTGGTCAAAAACATTTAAAATTTTTGCCCCAGACTGAAAGAAATTCAAAGTATCTCTTTTAGACAGGAGAAAAAAGGGAAAATAAAGAGAACTCTAAAACTAACAAATTAATATTCCATAGTCAGTTCACACTTGTATTTAGGGAAATAACTGGAATTAAGGCAGAGGCAAACAAGCGATGGGTTAAGAGCCAGGAATTACAGAAAGGCAAAATAAAGAATGATATGCCAATGTATACAGAATTTGGCTTTAAGATAAGTTTTTTTTTTGTAATAAAAAAGAATATAAGATCAATTAAGAATATGATGTTAAAAGAAAAAGAGTTAAAGATGAAGCAGTGAGGTATATCAAAAAAGTAAAATTGGTAAAGCAAGAAGTGTCCATAAAGCAATTTGAAAAGGAATAATCAGAGAGTTACAAGGAAAGTCATGAAAGTGGGCTGTCATTACAGACTAGGATGGTGAAGTTTCAAGATTCTCCATCTCCAAAATCTCATGGGAGAGGTTACTATAACATCAAAAAAGTGAATGTCTGGTTCGATATCCTCTTCCTTCATAAAACCTCCCTTTGATCTGTGTTTTATACTTTAAACTGAAGTAAATTAAAATTAATTTTAAAGTTAGAACTTTTCAGCTCTAGGGACAAATAAACATTGTAAAACTAAGATGAAGAATCATGATCTCAGGTCTGGGTTTTCCTTGGACCGAGAAGGAGATGAGAAAATCATCTTTCTTGTTACAACTTCTTACTATCTTATGAGAGAAATCGATTCAACTTTGGGTACAGAAAAACCTCAAATAACAGCAACTTTTAAAACTATAGAAATTTACTTTTCTCTCTCTTGATCAAGAAGTACAGAAGTAAACAGTCCAGTACCAATATGGTACTCCACAGTGGCAATGACCCAAGACCCACTGGATGTGTCTGTCTTCTTCAAGATCATTTCATTGTCCACTACGGTGGAAGATGCAAGTAAGGGAGACGCGGGGCATATTCCTTCCCTTTAAGAACCATGTATTACACAGATGTTCCATGTATTACACTTCTGTCCCATTGTCCAATCTTTAGTCATATGACCACACCTAGATGGAAAGGAAGCCAAACGATACAGTCTTTATTCTGTGCTATTTTGTGCCAAGCTATAAATTCTCTATAGTAATGGAGTCCAAGAGATTCTAAGATCAACACCATCCAAATAAAAATATTCCCTTTCCTAGGATGTTCTATCTTTTCAGCTTTCCTGGGATTGAGAGGTTTTCTAAGATGCAAGACTTGCAATACAAAAAGTGAGAATGTTCTGAGTAAACCAAGGTTAGGTATCACCATACCCTTCATATGATAAAAGAGATTATATACATATTTTTAGAAATACTGCCAATCCTAAAACCATGTTTGGAATACATTTTTAAAATATAAGCTTTAAAGACTGAAGTTGATTTATAAAAATGTCTTCCGTGGTAGGAAATCTTCATTTTTGAAGGCAGATTTCATTTCTCTAGTCAAGATTCATTTGGAGACAAGTCTGATAAAGAAAGTCAAGCAGTAAAATACTCTGACAATAAACCTAAAACATATTTCAGGAAATATTTTAAGCATCAATAACATTATTGAAATAAGACCTCTTATAGGACTACTTTGAAAGGAAATAATTGCAAAGGAAAATGACTTGCTGGTATAAAGGCACAACCCAACATATTTTAAAAAATTAATATAGTTTAATTAACATTAATTAAGAAAAGTCCTCAAATATTAGCACAATTATATTTAATTCCTTTAAAAGGTAAGATTTTCTCAAGCCTATCTGTATTTGAATTTTTTAAAAGGCATTTCATTTTCAGCAAATGTACATCATTTTTTAATTATGATTCAGAACCAATATTGTCCAAGAATCATTTCCCATTACAACTTCTGGAATTGTCCTTAGCTGCTTTTATGACAAATTATATAAGCCAAAGACAGCTCAACAGGTGAGGAGATTTTTATGGCTTCTCTAATAACAGCAACTGTATAGCCTGCAATGTTCTGGGCTTCTCTTCAGCCGTGAAGGGAGGAGATGCCAGAGACCCACTCCAACTTAATCTTTACTCATCAAATCGGGACCATATTTTACTTCACAGAATCAGAAGCAATATTTCAAAACATGTGGGGGAGAACTTCCAGATTTGAGCAGAATAGGGCAATTTCAAAGGACATTTCAATCAAGCAACACATTTAATAAAGAAAGATAATGAAACAAGTCCCCCCAGAAATAAAGAAAGATAATGAAACAAGTCCCCCCAGAAAAGAACAAGCTATGAGTCAGCATTTTAGATTTTTCAGCACTGGAGAGTTTAGGTAGGTACAGAAAAATCATTCTACCAATGAGAAAGGAAAATGTATTTTCTCACCTTCATCATTCATGAACTTCTAAAATGCAAACAAGAGAAATTAATAAGCCATTATTTGGCAAAGGAAGAGGAGGCAAAATTTAGGCCTTAAAAGATTTTACTCCAAACTAAATTTCACCGTGTACTCTGCTTTGCATAAAATGTACTTGATTCTGTTTAGACTGTTCTTCACCAAAAAATAAATGAAGACCTTTGACCTGACTTCATAGTATTTGTGATATGCTCTGACCCACCTCATAAACAGAAGGAGTTTTGTTATGTTTTGCTCTGTTTTTATTAGAGTCAGTGTGGTAAATACTAGAAGGATGGAAAGCTCTGGCAGCCACTTTTCTTGAGGTATAAGGAAAGTGCTTTCTACTTTTGTCTATCGCCTTGTATTCACCACAACACTAATTAAGATATTCTCTCCCATTTCTCACATCTCTTCACATAAAGTATATGTAATAAAGAATGATTATCATTTTATAGCAGTTCATAATTTATAAAGTGCTTTGTAAATCAGCATCTCATTTTACTCTTCCAATGATCCTTCTAGATTAATGTCCTTTTGCATATTTTACAGACGAAGAAATTGAGATATAGAACATTTAGGCATCTTACCAGAGATCTCATAGGTAGGAAGTAGCTAAAAATTCAGTTCTGAGCTTAAATTTAACACTCTTTCCCTAATACCAAAGATTCTACTTGAAGGGTTATCAGAATTCCTTCACGCTGCTCATCAGAAGAGGAAAGTAAAACCAGCATCATATTCATTCTCTAATTAATGTGAGAAAGATATACTAAATATCAATATTCTTCAGCAAAGATATGCAGGACACAAACATGCACGTACATATCCACACACACACCAAGCAAGAGAAAGCAGAGTCAACCCTGTTGAAGTATATGTGATAAAATCTATAAATCCCTTCCACAGAAAAAGGCATGTGCCTACATGCAAACATTTACAGACAATTTCTGGAAATTTACTGAGCCCCATTAGCTCATTTGTAAACAACTGCACATAGAATCTCTACTGCACTGAAACTTTATAGTTCTCATGGTCATTTAAGTCTATTTTACAAATATGCCAAGTAGGCATTTTCTAGTTCTCTCCTTACTTGGCCTTGGCCCTTCAGTAGCACCAGACCCTGGTTACCATTCTTTCATTCTTGAAACATTTTCTTTCCTTGGCTTGTGTGATATTACAGTAGGTTTTCCTCTTACTTTTCTGGCCGTTCTTTCTCAGTTTCTTTGCTCATCATTTTCTAGCTGGCTTCTAAATATTAGGAATTTCTCAGGGCTTGGCTATAAGCTCTTGTCAACTTTTAATCTCTCCCTAGATGACATCATCAAGGCCTGTGATTTTATCAGCATAAGTAGATGACTTCTAAATTTCCAGTAAATATATTTCCAGCCCAGATCATTTTTTGTGGATTCCAACTGCTTAATCAATAGCCACTTAGATGTCTCAAAGCCATATCAATTTGCATCTGTCCAAAAGGCAACTCATGTGTTATAACTACAACTGAGTTCCTCTTATGTATTCTATCTTAGTGGCTGGCATCAGATTCCTTCCAGTTTCACAGACCAGGAACCTAGTAGTTATGTGTGAAACAACTTTTCACTGTGATCCTCAATCTAATCCAACAATAAATTCTGCCCAATTGACCCCTTTGAATATCTCTATCACCATTGTCACTGTCCTAGTATGCTGACTCCTGCCTGGGCTACAGCAATAGTCTCCTAACTGATTTCCTCATATCCATTCTTGACCATGTCACGTTCATTCTTCATGTTATTAAAGAGAGCATCGTAAAATGCAGTTGATCATTCCAGGTTCCAAGGTAAAACCCTTGAATCATTTACTATTGCTCTTAGGATAGAACAATATCATTAATATGACCTTAAATGTGCCAAGCGCATTTATTCATATCAGCCACATTTCTTACCACCTTTACTCTGTCTGCCTTCCAGTCAAATGGCTCTCTTTCCAGTTTTATCATATGACTTCCTTTCTCTGGTCCTTTGCACAGGTGGTTGTTCCCTTCTGCATAGAATACTCTTTCCACCTCCCACCCACACACTCGCCTAGCTGTCATCAATTCAACCTTCAGCTCTCCATTGGAAAATGATTCCCTCAAAACAAACCTTCCCTGATTCCCCAGATTAGATTAATCTCCATTTAATCCTTAACACCTTGTCTAGTTTTTTCTTGATATTCGACATGGTTCATAATTATGTATTTATGTAATTTTTTGATGATGTCTTCTTCCTTTATGTGGGTTGAGACTGTCTTCTTTACATTGAGGAATAATTAACATACAGAAAAATGCACAGCTTCATAGGTATACAGTTTGAGATGCAGATAATAGAACATTTCCATCACCCAGAAAGCTCTCGCACACCCGTTGTTAATCAACCGCCTACCTCTCAGAGTCAACCTCCATTCAGATTTCTATCACCATAGATTAGCTTTGCCTGAGCTTCAACTTCACATAAGTAGAATTATGTGGTACGTATTCTTCTGTGGTCTGGCTTTCTTCATTCAATATTATGTCGGTAAGATTCATTGATGTTATGTATATCAGTAGTTTGTTCTTTTAATTGCTGAATCCATTGTATGAATCTATCACAATTTCTTTATTCATTCTTCTGCTAATATACATTTAAATTGTTTCCAGTTCTTTATTGTTATGACTAAAGCTGCTATAAACACTTATGCAAGATTTTTAGTGGGTATAGTTTTTATTTCTAATGGGTAAACACTTAGGAATGGACTTGCTGGGTTATAGGGTGGAGGTAGGCATATAACTTTACAAGAAACTGTCACAGTTTCCAAAGTGTACTATTTTACATTCTCACTAGCAATGTATGGTAAGTTCCTCTTGACAGTAATTGCTGTTGTCAGTTTTATAATGAGAGCCATTTTAGTGGGTATGAAATTGTCTATCTTTGTGGTCTTCATCTGCCTATTCCTATGACTAGTGATTTTAAATAAAGTTTGATGTGTTTATTGGTCATTTTTTTATCTTTGTAAAGTATCTGCTCAAGTTTCTCTCTCTCTTTTTTTTTTTTTTTTTGCTGGGTTGTTCTTTTTATTACTGAGTTGTGGAAATTCTTCATACATTCCAGACAAAAGTCTTATGTCAGTATACATATTGCAAATATTTTCTTCCAGAGGTCTATTTTTTTTCTAAGAGTATCTTTTGATAAGTAAATGACATTAATTCTGATTAAGTCTAATTTATCTTTTATGGTCAGTGTTTTTTGTGTGCTAAGACATCTTTGTCTAACCCAAAGTTATGAAGATATTCTCTGTGTTATTCTAGGAGCTTTACAGTTTCAACTTTTTTGTTAAACTCTGTGGTACACCCCAAATTAAGTTTGCATATGGTGTGAGGTCATGGTTTATTTTGTTTCCACCAATTATCCAGATTTTCCAACATCATTTTTTGAAACAATTTTTCTTTTGCCATTAAATTTCTTTAATGCCTTTGTTGAAATTAATTAGCCATACAAGTATAGAACTATTTTTGACATCTCTATTCTAGTTAATATATGTGTCTACACTTACATCCTTACTATGCTGTCTTCATGACTTCAACTTTATATTAAGTCTTAAAATTAGATGCTATAAATTTTACAAATTTGTTCTTTTTCTTTTCAAGATCATTTTGGCTATTCTAGAGGTTTTGTACTTCTAAGTTTCAAATTTGACTTGCCAACATTTTTTAAAAGACCTGTTGAGATTTTGACTTAAGTCTATAGTTTAAACTGAAAAATTGATATCTTAACAACAATTAGTCTTTCAATCTGTGAACATGATATTTCTATTTCTATATAATGTGTCCATCTTCTCCAACTGCTCTTAAAATTTTCTCTTTATCTTTAGTTTTTAATAATTGTTATGATATACCTCAGTATGGTTTTCTTGATATCTATCCTGCTTGAGGTTTGTTGAGTTATTGAATATATATATTATTACTTTTCATCATATTTGGAAATTATTTCAGCCATTATTTCTTCAAATAATTCTTTGCCCCATTTTCTCTTTCCTCTCTTTCTGGGACTTCATAGATTTCTTCTATTATCTGTGGAGATTTTTTTTTGCCTATGTTCATTTTCAATATTTTTCTTTCTGTTTTAGTTAGATATTTTTTCATTGATATATCCTAAAGTTTACTTACAGATGCTATTTTCCTCTCCTGTCCAACTTAATGTAAATGTTGGTTTCAGATATTTTATTTTTCATTTCTAGCATTTTTATTTATTTCTTTTTGATAGTTTATTTTCTTAAATATCCTATATCCTCACCATTACATCTCTTTTTTTCTGTAAACCCATTAACATTTTTGTAATAGTTGTTTCGAGGCCTTGTCTGCTAATACAAATAACTGGGTCTACAGGTTTTATTCTATTAACCATATTTGCTTTTGATTATGGGCCACATTTTCTTGCTTTTTCACATATCTTATAATTTTTAGAACAGTACAGTAAAAACTGAGAAGTAATATTTTTTTCTTTCATTTGGTTGTTAACCAGAGATTATAAGCCACTTTATGGCTAGAATCTGAAACTGGACTTTAACTTTCATCTATGATTAGCCTAACTTCTAACCTCCCATATCAAAATTAACTTTTTGATTTTGTCAATATTTTAGCTTGAATGAAGTTGGGCTCTAGTTTCAGATACTTTGGTTCTCCTTAGATTCAACTTGAGCAAGTCCTAGAATTCAAACCCTAAGAATGTCAGAAGTCTTTGTTTTCTCTTCATTTTCCAGATCTTTACTCACTGCTGCTTTCTTGGCAAAATTTGTCATGGGGAGAAAACTTTCAGGCCAAGTAATTTGTTGTTCGTATCTATGACTTTCAGATTCTAATCTATTCCCCTGGCTCACTTCTTCATCTGGGGCTAAGCTGATTTCTCATCATCGCTACAGAGTCTGTCTATCTGTGAAAAGCTGGTTCTTCCATTCACCCCACCCAGACCAGGAAACTGCTCCTGGTATAGAAGCTGCCATGGTTTTCTGCTCGCTGTGAAAGTTTCATTTCTTCTTGGAATTCAGTTCATCAGAGCTCCCTATGTGTCTGCTCCTCCTTGCTAGCCCCATAGAAAAACTTAGTTCTTATCTCTGTGAGTTTCTTGTTACCGTGAGAGTCAAAGTCTTTTGCATCTTTCTACATCCTAACTGGTAGCAGAACATGAAGATCATGTCTTATTAGCTCACCTTTAAATCTCTAGTGTCTAATACAGTGTTAGAAAAACATAATGCTTGCTAAAATACTGTAGACAATAAATAAAAATGGAATTAAGATGATTCAGACGTACAGAGCAAATAAAATATGATATTCGCAGATTATAGGATACAATAATAGATGGTAGTTCAGGACCAAAATGTTTTTAATGACACTTTAAACAAGTGTGTCATTTTTCTTGAGGAGTCAAATGATGTTTGGTGATAATATCCATGATCTGGCACTATTCCTAGAATAGAACAAGTAGGTTGTTGGGAAAACTCTCTCATGCAAAAACTTTGGAGATGGAGATAAAAATTTAGGACTTAAGAAAAATGGCAATTACTTTTGAAATCCAGCAGCCTAAGGTATGAAAAGAAACATCATGAGGGGGACACCCCTAATGGAGCATGTATCTACCCAAAGGCTCAAAGCTCTCCCCAAACATGACTTTTGCTGACAGAATGAGGTTTTAATATCTACAGTTGGGTTGGTGCTTTATTTCATGTCTTGTGTTAAGTCCCAACTCCTCTATATCTATCCCATTCTCTTAGAAATCTGAAAAATGTTAGGATTTAAGCTGAAGTTTGAAAAAGGGCTGAGCTTGCAAGTGGAGATTGAATGCGTCCCTATGATATGTAGAGAGAGAATCTGTAAAGTGCAGGAATAGGGCCACGGCTGACACCTCACTGTGCACATGGGAAAGGAGTTACCCTGCTGGCAGCAGTGAGTGGAATTATGCTTCTCATTCCAAAACTTCTCAGGTCTCCAAATCTAGATAGCACATGTAGATTAAAATAACAAAAAATTCAGTCTTTCCATTACACATTTTCCCATATTATTATGTTAAATTGAAAATAGGTCCTCTTTAAAACACCTACTAGCAAGAAATGGTATAGAATATGATGCCATCAAATAGTGTTGAAGTGTCCATTTATCTCCCACTTATACATTTTGCCACATGTACTGACCCCCTGGAAGGCAAATTAAGAGTGACTCTGAGCCAGCAAGGGGTCTAATAGCCTATATTAGGTCCATTCCCCACTAGTGCCAATGATATTACTCTAATATGAAAATGCTCATATCAATAACGTTGTGTTGGAGTTGATGTTGTTATGCTGACAGTGGCATCATTTTGTTGGCATTAAGCCTGTTGGCCTAGTTCCTCCATAGGCAATCATTATTGCATCTAAAGGATTTAGTCAATGCCTGTTTCAGTGTATTTTTCTGCTGGACCTGTTCTTTAAGATCTGATAACATGTGATAAATGGTAGTGGCAGCCAAAGACCCAGACAGTGAAATAAACTTTCATTAAGTATATATGTATGTGGAAAAGGAAATATGTTTATTGCAGAGAGATGGTTGAATAGAAAATTGTGGAAAGAACGGGGTCAAAGAAAATTCTACTTTTCCAATGGGTCCAGAAAATTATCTCTAAAGTAGGAAGATATTAGAAACTATAAAGAAAGAAATTGTGTTCAAACTATATGATGATTCCTAAGTAGATTAAATGTTTGATGATTAAAGGGTTATATTTAACAAAATGTATTTAAGTGGTATGAAAGGGAGACAATGTGATCTACAGAGAATGGGGAACAATTACTACATTCTGTAAGTGATCACCCCAGCTAACTAATAGACCTCAAGTATATGTTAATCAAGCACATAGATGCTTACTACTTTATCACGACCTTACATGATATAATGCTGGTTGACTCATAAGGCTAGCTGTAAGTTAATTTTGGACATAAAATGACACAATTGGAATCACTGTTATATAGTTGTCTTCTCTGCCTCCAGCTCTTCAGCTCTTACTACACATCATGCCCTCAACTTTAGGCATTGAGGACAGTCCCTTGTACTACTTAGGTCAGTATTTTCTTTGGTACAGGCTTGCTCCCCTTATTTCATTGATAAGAATACAATGTCTAGTGAACTACTTTGATCAAGGCTGTGGTTTAATAACGTACATATAAATCTAACTAAGTGTGAAATACTTAGGGATAAATCTAATAACATATGTAAAGGATCTATATGTGGAAATCTACAAAACTCTGATGAAAGAAATTAAAGATCTTAATAAATAGAGATATAGTCCATGTTAATGGATTGGAAGACCCAATATTGTCAAAATGTCAGTTTTTCTTCATCTGATCTACAGAGTTAACTAAATTTCAGTCAAAATTCCAGCACGTTATTTTGTGGATATTGACAAAATGATTCTAAACTGTATATATGAAAAGCCAAAGACCCAAAACAATCAACACAATATTGAAGAAGAAGACAAAGTTGCAGGACTGACATTACCAGACTTCAAGATTTTCTAAAAAGCTACAGCAATCAGGAGAGAATGGTATTGAGGGGGAAAAGACATATAGATCAATAGAACAAATAAAAATCTTAGGACACCCACATAAATATAATCGACTGATCTTTGACAAAGGAGCAAAGTCAATTCAATGAAGAAAGGAGTAATTTTTCACCAAATTGTGATAAAACATTTGAATGTCTGTCTATCTGCAAAATAATGAATCTAGACACAGATCTCACACTTTTCATGAAAATCAACTAAAAATTGGAAACTTAAACATAAAACACAAAACTACAAACTTCTAGAAAATAGCATAGGAGAAAACCTAGGTGATTTGGGGGTTTGGTGAAGAACTTTTTAGATATAATATAGAGGTACAATCAATAAAAAAAAAAGTTGAACTTTATTAAAATTAAAAATTTCAGCTCCACAAAAATACTGTTAACAGAATCAAAAAACTAGCCACAGACTAGGAGAAAATATTAACAAAACATATATTTGATACAAGACTTGTCTTCAACCCTATATCCACTGCAGCACTATTTATAACAGCCAAGATATAGAAGCAACCTAAGTGCCCATCGATAGAAGATTGGGTAAAGGAGAGATGGTACATATATACAAAGGAATATTAGTCATAAAAATAATGAAATTTTACTATTTGTGACAACACATGGATTGACCTAGAGGGTATTATGCTAAGTGAAATAAGTCGAACAGAGAAAGACAAATATCATAAGATCTCACTTATATATGGAATCTAAAGAACAAACTTAATGAACAAATGAAACAGAAACAAACTCATAGATACAGAGAACAAATAGATGGTTGCCAGATGGGGATTATGGTGAAATGGTGAATGAATTAAGTACAAATTGGTAGTTACAAACCAGTCATGGGGATATAAAGTACAGCATAGGGAATATAGTCAATAATATTATAATAACTATATATGGTGTCAGATGGGTATTAGACTAACTAGGGGATCACTTTATAAATCATATAAATGTCTAACCACTATGCTATTCACTTGACACTAATATAAAATAATATTAAATGTCAATCGTAATTGAAAAATAACAGTAATTAAAAAAACAACCCAATTAAAAAATGGGCAAAACATCTCAACAGACACAGCTCCAAAGAAGATATACAGATGGAAAATAAGCACATAAAAAGATGATTAATATTATACGTCATTAGGGAATTGCAAATTAAAACAACAAGATACCGCTATACACCTATTAAAATGTCCAAAATCCAAAAAACTGACAATATCGAATGGTGGCAAAGATATGGAGCAACAAAAATTCTCATCCATTGCTGATGGAAATGCAAAATAGTACAGGCACTTTCAAGAAATTTTTAACATTTTCTTACAAAGTTAAACTGTACAATGCAGCAATCATGCCCCTAAGCATTTACTCAAATTAATCTGAAATGTATGTCCACACAAAAACCTACATGTGAATGTTCATAGCAGCTTTATTCATGATCGCCACCAAAATGCCCTTCAATAGATGAATGAATAAACAAACTGTAGCATATCCATACAATAGACTATTATTCAGTGATAAGACAAAATGAGCTATTAAACCACAAAAAAAATCATGGATAAATCTTAAATGCATGTTGCTAATCGAAAGAAGCCAACCTGAAAAGGCTAAACATTGTATAATTCCAATTACATGACATTCTGGAAAAGCCAAAACTATAGAGAGAGTAAAAATGTCAGTGGTTTCCAAAGGGGATGAGAAACAAACAAGTAATGAATATGTGAAGACAGGGGATTTTTAGGGTAGCGAAACTATTCTATATGTAATGGTGGATACATGATATGAGGCATCTGTCAAAACAAACATTATGCTAAAGCACAAAGTGAACTTTAATGTGTATAAATATTTACAAATAATTTCGAAGATCAGAGGATCTCAGGAAAGAATAAAGATTGGAAGAATAAAGAACCTAACTGTATGAAACACGGTTGGGGGACAAGGTGCTGACTTAAGTAACTTTTGAAATAAATGGAGTCTGTAAGAATAAAGGCAAATGGAACTGCACATAAATGTAACCTAGTTGGTAAAATTGTTTCCCACAGAGGTACAGGTTAATAATTCAGATGCAGCTATACATATACACTGGAATTGAATGACATGGATAGAACACAGTGAAAGCTAGGCTTTTCACTGTTGGAGTGGGAATTTACAGATAAACAAGGAAAGGAGACTAGAATGATCCATATGCTAACATATATGAGTTGCAGACATTAGAAAAGAACTCATGTTTAATTTAATATACTGAGTGTTACATTTAAAAATATTTATGTATTTGTGTATATACACGAGTTAATATACACACATATACTTTTTTTGCTCTAATAGCTAAGAGTCTAAAAGAAACAACATCCCAGTAGCAACAAACACAGTTAGCTCCCAGATCTTGGTTAAAATAAAAAATAAAATTAAAAAATAAAAAAATTTAAATTGAAAAAAAAAAGCCTGTCTTCCTTGGCAAAACGATTGATTCTAGGACTGAGACAGGAAATATGCAAGATGAGCCGTCAGTATCTTGTAGTGTCAGAATGTTCCTCAAAAAACAAACAAAAAATTGATGGATGTATGTCAAAGGGGCACAGAAACCAACAAAAAGAGCCCCCAGTGGCCAAAACTGGAAGAATTTGAGCAACAAAATAAATAAATTAGTATTGGATTATAATTCAAAGTATAAAATAAATACCCATGTGTCTAAAGTGACATAAATAAATGATTGAATAGATTAAAAAGTGGGAAAGAAGAGACAAATCTCTCAAACAGAAGCATTCCAAATAAATTATGTAGAGACTTCACTCTAAAGTAGGGGAACTGTATCTTCCCAGTCCTTAAATATGTGCTGTTTGTAGTGACTTCTTTCCACAGAGTACAATACTAAAAAAAAAAGAAAAGAAAAGAAAAAAGAAAAGAAAAGAAAGAATGATTTTATAGTAGAGAAAACTGGCAAACACTACTTCAGCCAGATGATCAATGTCAATCAACAGTCATAAGTCAAATTCACAGTACGCACCCTTGATATGATGTGATGAAAATAGCACTTTACGACTGTGGTCTTCCTCTCTAAAATACATAACCCCATCTAATCATGATAACAAATTTCAATAGAGGGGCACCATACAATAGACTCAACTAGTATGTCTGAAAATTGTTAAAGTCATTTAAAAGTAAGAAAGTCTGAGAAACTGTTACCTCTCAGCCCAGAGAAACATGACAAGTAAATGCAGTGTGGTATCTTCAATGGATCCTGGAACAGAAAAAAAGAACATTATGTAAAAACTAAGGAAATCTGAATAAACTATGGATTTTAGTTAATCATAATGTATTCATATTGGTTCATTAATTGTAACAAATGTACCATACAAATAAAAGCTGTTAATAATACGGGAAACTATAGGAGTAGGGATAGTGTTATATATGGGATCTCTTTGCACTATCTGCTCAATTTTTTGTGAGTCTATAACCATTCTAAAAGATAAAGTTTATTTATAAAAAATTTAATTAGTCATATTTTATACATTAACAAGAACTGGAAATTAAAATTAAAATTATGATATTTAAATAGCATCAAAAACATGAAATATTTAGGGATAAAATTAACAAGATACATGAATGATGTATACCCTGAAAACTGTAAAACATTACTGAGAGAAATTAGAGAAGTCCTAAGTAAATGGAGATACATTTTGTTCCTGGACAGAAGTCCAAATGTTATTAACATGTAAATTCTCCCCAAAATGATCTAGAGATTCAATAGAATACAAGTCAAAACCTCAGTAGGTTTTTTTTTTCTAGAAATTGATAAGCTAACTCTAATAAATATATAAAAATGCTAAGTACCTAGAAAGACAAAACAATTTTGAAAAAAGGATAAAGTTGAAGGACTAATTTTAAGACATAATAAAACAATAGTGTTGGGGTAAAAATTGATATAAAGATTCATAGAATGGAATAAGAGAGTCTAGAACTGAATGCATATATGTATATGATCAATTGATTTTTACCAAAAATGCCAATGTAATTGAAAAAGAACATTCTTTTCAACAAATGGTGCTAGAGCAATTGGATAGCCATACACACAAAATAAAATTTTATCTCTTATTTATACCTTGCACCATATACAAAAGTTGATTCAAGAATCATAGACCTAAATGTAACCATAAAACGATTAAGTTTCTAGAAAAATATGTATTTATGGTTTTGGTTTAGATAAAGATTTATTAAGATGCAAAAAGAAAAAACTATAAGAAAATTTAATCAACTGAATTTCATCAAAAATAAAATTTTCTCTCTAAAAGACACTGTTAAAAATAAAAAGGCAAACCACAGACTGGAAAACAATATTAAAAAAACATACATTTGATAAAGGATATCTTGCTAAATCCAGAATATGCAAAGAGCTATTAAAACTCAAAAATAAGAATACAAACAACCTGACTAAAAAAACGGGCAAAAGATTTGAACAGACATTTCACCAAGAAGATATGTAAATTGAAAACAAGTGCATGAAAATATATTCAACATTATCAGTCATTAGAGAAATTCAAATTAAAGTCACAGTGACATACCAGTACAAAGCTAAAATGGCTAACATCAAACAGATTGACAATACCAAATGTTGGTGATAATGTAGAGCAAATAAAATTCTCATACACTGCTAAGAATGTAAAATTATACAATCACTTTGGAAACAATTAGGCAGTTTCTTATAATGTTAGACATACACTTACCATCTCACCTGGCAGTTCTACTCTTCAATATTTATCCAAGTGAAATGAAAACATATATCCACACAAAGATTTGTTCACAAATGTCCGTAAGAGCCATATTCACAAAAGCCCCCAAACTGGAAACAGCCAAAATGTCCGTGGATGGGTGAAGAGATTTAAAAAAAATTATCCTATATACAAAAAATGAATACTATCCAACACTTGCAAAGAATGGACTTCTAACACTTGAGATTTCTGCTAAAAATAAAAATTTAACGTGCAGTAACAGCATATCAGTGTTTGTCTGGGGCTGAGGTTTGGGATTAAAGGTGGTCTAGGGTGGGGCACAAAGCAACTTTTCAGGTGATAGAAATATTCTGTATAACGATTGTGGTGGAAATTACATGGATGAGTCATTTACAAAAACTCATCAAATGTACATTTAATGATACATTAAATGGGTGTATTTTATTGTATGTACACTATATCTTTTAAATAAAAAAGGTATACAAATTTGATTTTAAAAAAATACAGAAAAACCCTTTCTGTGTTTTTCTTTTGCACTTAAAATAAAAAAGGAGGGAGGAAAAAAAATAAGAAAAGGCTATAAGATGAACCCAACATGCCTCTACAACTAAGCAGGACATATTTTTAAGAATCAAAGAAACTATTTTTAATGGGTTACACGTGTCGTATATGGTTCACAGGAAATTTTTTCAATTAAAGTGAGAGAATTTGTAAATGAAACCCAGGCCAAGAAAGGAGGCAAATTATTACTTAATGTAAGGTCGAGGGTTTTATTTTGGAAGGAATAACACATAAACTTCAGTATTCTTGAGACTAAGTGATCTTGAGAAGAAAATTTTTTTTTTTTTTTTTTGTGGTAGTGAAATATGTTTGCTCTTAGACTATGAAATAGCAAAACAAGTGACAGCCATTGCTGATAGAGAACTGGAACAAGAATTGATCTATTTTCTCTCTGCTGATGTCCCAGAGTGCCTTCCCTTCCCTCAGAAGCCCAATGAAGCTTAGGCAGCTGACCACACTTTGATATTCAAATACAGCCTGAGTGTGCAAAAGGAAGGAGGTGACTGGAGTTGAGACTTTATTGTAGAGGGATCCAGAAGTGACAATATATCAATACATCATGTGGCCAAACCCAGCAGGAAGGAGACTTGCCCACAGAGGGAGGACACTACAAAACGTCATGGTGAACAGGGTGTGTGTGGTTCCAGGGAGGGGTAAAGGATAGAGCCATGCTTGAAATAAATTGGGGCCATTAATGAAATAATTGTAATCAGCCTTCCTGGATGCAGTTTTTCATGTCCCTCCCACGTGCAAAATTTGCTCAGACACGTTTCAGGACCCACAAGGGTTTTTCAGTTACGGCCCGAGGTTCAAAGTCTTGACACAAATCAGGTCAGTTCCCTGAGTAAAAACTTCTGGTCGTTCCCCAATGCAGGTAGAAAGGTATATGACGCCCTTCACAATTTGACCTTAATGTCATTTATAACATCAATCTCTATATATACTGTGCCTCCTCCCCAGGCAGTCAGTACCTAGCCTGCCTTTATTACTGATCATTTCCTCACACATCATGCTCTTTTTGTGCGTTCATTCCTCACACAGCCTCTTCCTGGTTCCTTTGCTCCTGTAGGTAACTAACCTTTCATTTCTATCCCTGTAAGGGAAATAAATAAGACTGATTCATATTTGTATCTTTAGTGCCTGGGACAGGGTAAATACTTAATAAATGTCTGCTGAATGAACTAAAGCATTCGATTATAAAAAATGGAGGCCTTTGTAGAGAATTTAAGTGAGTCAAACTTCATAGCTTTTTCTCCCTAGGTTGATCTGGAAATCTGGAACTGGAAGGAAACTCTAATCTAGATGTTGCTTAGTAAGCGATGGCATTCACTTCATAATTTATGCAATTACATATAGGCATTGCTTTTGCTGTAATATCATATCTATATGCACACTGTGTCCATTCATTATTCATCCCAGAGGACTGAGAATCAATTTATTGGAAGCCCTACTCTTTTAGGTTCGTTCTTCAGTGTACAAGTTTGGGGAAAGAAATGGAGGAGGCTTGAAACACAGTTATAACATGACAGAGGAAGAAAGGAGACAAAAGAATGTGTAGGGATGATTAAGTGCTTCTGAATTTACACAGTGAAATATGGACAGTTTAAATGTCTTTGCTATTTGCTTCTTTTCAAACTGTGAGCAGTTTCAAACACCCCATGCTGCTCCAAGATTAATTGAGTT
Organism: Pteropus medius; assembly: GCF_902729225.1. Lineage (NCBI taxonomy): Eukaryota > Metazoa > Chordata > Mammalia > Chiroptera > Pteropodidae > Pteropus > Pteropus medius. The sequence continues at coordinate 30,316,884 of NW_024351730.1, read as the reverse complement.
CTGCATGCTTTTGGCTTGCTTCGGGTACCAAGGAGAAAGGATTTCCACAGAACCTGTATTTGCCAGAGCACAGAGAATATCTCATTAATGTATGATTAATAGCCATTTGTGAAGTGATTAATTAGTCATTTTGACAATAAACTGAGCCTATGTACATGCCTTTTCTGGACTCTGAGTTTCATATATAAAAGAAAAAAGAATGTCTTGCTTCTCCTTGCTTCCTTCCTGCACCAAGACCAGAAAATTCCAAAGGCCTTTGCATATTCTGGTCTTGTCCGATTTCATCTGGTTTGTCTTTAAGAACAACAGCTCCGAAATGGAAGCTCTCCAGCATGATTGATGGCATCTCTTTCTATCTGCAAACTGGAAATACAGAAAAGGATTTCCCCCCGCCCCCCATAAGTCTTACCGCTTATTGGTATAAGAGTTATTTCCACTTTGCCGCAGAATTGATTTGCAACATTGGTGTATGAGTTTGTATATTTTTCTCACTGGCCCGTCACAAAGCATAAGTCAGCAAGTCTTCTGCAGTATGATGGATTATGTAGCCAGGAGCCTCCTAGTAATGTTTCCATTAAAAGGATGAGCATTTTGTCATTAACTTTTGGGGACTGGAATATCCAAATTCTGTACCTTGACATTTCAGAACTATATTATTTAGTAGCACTCATTTTCCCCACATCCGATACTATCCATTGAACTTCGGGAAGATTCTGCATCTCTGATTGCCCATTCTGTAAAATAAAGACATTAAGAAAACACTAAAGGATCAACGGCAATAGGTCTAAGCTGGCATCTTGCTTCCTTCCAAATAAAACGATTTATTTAATTCAAAAGAGGAAAAGAACAAAGAGTCAGAAAGAACACCTGCTTATCTAAACTGTTACAAAGAATCATTCATTTTGGGATATGCTGAAGCATCTTAAGAACTTAATTAACCAAAATGAAAACCACGAACAGAAAAATTAAACCTAGAACTCCTGATTGCTAGTTTACTGTTAAAACCATGTAGTAGCACAGACACGCTCATTTCCATCTCTCCTCTCCCTTTCCTCTCTTCCATCTCTATATAATTTGGTGTAGGGTGTTTGTGTGTGTTGGGTGGGGGGATGCTATAAGAAGGCTTTTTTTGGAACAAGTTTGAGCAAAATTAAATAAATAAAACAATGTAATACAATAAATATAAAAACTAAATGTGATGTGTCTGGAAGAGGCATCGCTATGGTTTTAAAAATACTGGCTTAGGGTTATGACAGAGTTGGATTTGAATCTCAGTTTCATTAGTTTCTAATTGCAAAGCATGAATAAGTAACAATCACAATAACCCTCAGTTTTATTTGTAAAATAGACATATTTGTATCTATCTCATAGGTTGCTGTAAATATTATATTATTATTAAACGTCTATAAACAATGACAGACACATATCTAAGGCTCCCTAAATAGATGTTAGACACATATCTAAGGCTCCCTAAATAGATGTTAGATATAAAAGTATATAACACTTTTAGTACCATTATTTCTCATTAGTTCAAGATGCAATATGCCTGCATAGAACGGCTTCTTAAACAACCATGTGGATATAGTTAAACGCAAGGTTCCACGGGCTCTGAGGCATAGGAACTCCTGAAAAGAGATCTACAATATACAGCCTCCGAACAATTAAGGTCTTAACTGATCAAAGATGAAGAAAAGGTCTACTGTTCTGAACATCCTATAACATAGACTTGACTTTGTTAACACCTTTCTAGAGAATATTTGGACTAAAAAATGTATCCTTCAATAACTAATAGGTTATTTTTTCCATGTTAACACATGAAAAAGCACACTTTACATCACCAGTTACTCTCAATAAGCATAACCATATTACCATCTTCCAAAATTGTATGACTCAGGTGGGGAAGTGAGAGGCCTCTGGAGTGGAGAGCTCAAAGAGTACAGCTAATACCTTTTCTCATCATTCTAAGGCATTTTTTTTTCATAATTTAACATCTCTGATTGAAATCAGAAATGTCTTATAATCAATGGTGTGTCTTAGTTAATTGGCAGCATTTTTTATTTCTTAATGGAACATAAAATATTAGTATGACTTATAACTGATGAAGTCTTAGATTTGATGAAATATATTAAGTGGCTTGCATGAATCAAGATCAGATATTGCCACACAATTCTCAGGTGTCTCATTAGGTGGCCTCTTACAGGCACTATGTGAGTGTACCACCACAGAACAGCACAGCCCATGTTTGGCCACTGCAAACCACTTGCCATTTTTTAGCCAATATTTTAAGGTGAAAAAGCTGTTATGGATTTTGGTGGTAGACTATGCCTCAATTTAGTAACAGTTTCATTGGGAACAGTGTTAGATAAGTAGCAACTTTTTCAAAGATGTAATAATAATTTCTACATAAATACCCAAGGAGTATGTACTATGAAGCATATAATAATAGCCCCATTTTCTGAGATAAGCATAGAAAACTTAATAGAAATTAATAGACTGCTTCATTGTCACTTGACAACTTCCATTATCGAATTTACTATAAAATTAAATTATATATCTTCAAGAAAACTCAATCAATATCAGGTCTAAGTCATGCTATTAGTTTATGTAACTTCAAAGTATCAATAAATATCTTTTGACTTTTTGAATTCAGGTGAAATATTGCCAGTTGACATTTTCCATTTTATTCTTAAGATTTCTTAAGCTTTTAACTCAGTGTCCCCAGCAATTTTTTTTTTTTAACTTAAAAAATTTCTAGCTATATTCTTAGCTTTTTGAACTAATGCTAATGACATAATGACAAGATTACGTGTTTTATTTTGAAACGGATTAAAAAATGAGCTTTATCTTTGGTGTAAATGATTCCTGCTTTAATATAAGGAAGAATTTTATACAGTAAATATTTTATAATAATTAAACAAGTTACTGAAAAAGGTGTTAAATTATCCTTTCTTTCAAATAGAATTTACTTTTCATAGTTATTACTTAGGATTTGTCTATATAGAGGTAGGTTGAAAAAGCAGGTTCTAAATTTCCAGCTAAACGAGTATTATGTTTTAATTCAATGATAGACATTAATTTACCAAAATCTCTAGGAACTGGGACTCTCAGAAAAAAAATAAAGTTTTTCCTCCCTGAATCATGGAAAGCAGCAAGGCTCTTTATATGGCTAGAGAGAAGACACAGGATTATAGCTGCAGAGACGGTGGCAGCCTTGCATGCTCTGCATGCTGTCCTAAAGAGCTGAGTTTTTCCTGATAGAGATGGTTAGAAGTAAGGTAGTGAAATGATGACTACAAAATATTCAAATATGACTCCATAGGGCCCATTTCTTCCAGGCAGATAGGGACGCTGAGTCTTATCATAGGCCATCCCCCCTCACAATGGTTCATCTGTGGACATAGAAATGTGTACAAGTAGCTTCTTGGCCCCACACCCCATGAGGTTTTATTTCCTTTAGCTTCCTTTTGGGCTGATGAGACCAAAATAGCAGCAAACTGCATTTTCAGATTAAACTGAATTAGAAGAGGAAAAAGAAAAGTAAGAACAGGTGTATTTGCTGTCAGTGAGGGAAGAAAGGAATAAGTTAAGCTATCCCACATGGAGAGACATTTGAAATGAAACTCAAGAACTGGCCTAATATAGAGAGAGACACAAGAACCTGAACTCCTTTGCTCTGTCTGATTACTTCTGCAATAACATGCTAGTTTTATTTAGGAATCTCTCTAGCTGAGGATGGAGTCTCTTATGTCTGTCAAGTACCAGCACTATATAAATGAAATAGCATTATAAAACAACAGACAGATATCTGCACCTATGCATATTAATGATGTGCTAACATCTTGTTGTGGTTCAGAATTCATAACAAGCTTTCTCTCTGCCAAGTGCACAGTGGCACAGTATAGATAACGTGTGTGCAATCACACCTTTAAAATAAATGCAGTCCATTAATCAAATATGACCTAGGGTAGCAAGAAAAAGAAATCTTGAAAATGTGATTTTTATTTTATTGCTTGCCCCTCCATGCAAAGTTTGGCCCCCTGATGGCCACTGGTGGAGAAGTATTCTATGTGACAAGGGGCTTGAAGCTGATTGTAAGGGAATCTACTGTGTTTCTTCAGTTCTTTAAAACAAAACAAAACTAAACTAAACAAAACACACTTTAAAAGACAACTGAGTTCAGACTCTTTTTACCATGCACTTAGCCGCATAGGACTAGAGCCCAAATCATTGTCAGAAAGAGGCTATGTTGCAGAATAAAGGAGAAGAGAGATCACTGCAAAAGCCAAAACCATTCCTTGAGTCTCTTCACATCTGACAGGCTAAGGATAGCCCCTCCCTTCCAGGTCATGCTTTTCTGCTGCCCTTCCAAAAGCAGGGTTTTCCCCATGACTTTTTTTTTTTTTTTACCTCTATGCATCAGAAGTAGCCACTTCAGAAACCCCAAAGCTTTCTAACGGTTCCTTGCAATACCATATCTGGTTTATATCTAAGCTAGAGTTCACAGTAAACTTTATTTTATTAGAGAGGGTAACTGTAATCTCGCTAAAAATGTTCTTGAAATTTGTATTTTAAGGGAGACTGCACAAGTCTAAGAGGAAAAATGGATGATGACATAAATTAATAATTCTACCTGTTTGCTTTCAGTTTAATTCTAAATGGAATTGCAGTAAAAAAGTCATAAATATTCTATAATTATATTTAATATATCATACGTAATACATCATAATATATAGTATATTTATAAATAATTGTATATTACATAATTATATTGGGAAACTAGAGTACACATCTTAGTAATTAACAGAGGAAGCAGACAACAAAACAGTAGAAATATAGGAGATTGGACAATAAGATTAACAAGGCTGAATTAAGAGTTATGAGAGTACTGTATATAACAAATGCAATTTACACATTCTTTTCCAAACTTACATGGAATATTTTTACCAAACTCAGCCATAGGGTTAGCCATGAATTAGGCTTTAATACATTTCAAAGAACTGTAATCATTCAGAATATTTTTTTAAGATAATAGATTTAAGGTAGAAATTATTAATAAAATAATAACTTTAAAAAACCCAAATAGTTGGAAGATACACCAGGCACATATAAGTAATTGATGAGTCAAAGAAAAAATGACAATGAAAATTAGAAAATATTTTAGACTGGTAAAAAATACATTAAAACTTGTAAGCTATAGCTACAATAGCATATAAAGGACAACTTACAGCCTTATTTACACTTACAAAAAAGTTGAAATGTAATTATCTAAATATTAATCTTAAAAAGTTAAAAGAGCAAATTATGTATGAAGGAAGTAGAGTATGGAAATAATAAAGATAAGAGAAAAAATTAAATGAAAACCAAATTTTCAGTAAAGAAAATCAATAAGCTAAAAATTAGTCTTTTGGAAAATAAACCTATGAAAGATAAAGTTGATAATTCTCAAGAAGATTGATCAAGAAAAAAGAAAGTAAAAATATCAGTATCAAATATGAAAAAGGGACATCATTATATACCCTACAGATATTTAAATTATATACATAATTTAAAACCTTCCCATAAAAAGTCTTCAGATTCAGATGGCTAAGTGGTCTAAGCAGTGAATTCTTACCACTAAGGAAGATATAGCACCAACCTTGACAAAGCCTTCCAAAGAATAAAAAAAAAACTTTGCAATTCATTTTATGAGGCCATCGTAAAATTAACAATAAAAGATATCAAGGACATTATAAGTACATGACGACCTTTCTCATAAACATAGATCCTAAACAAATATTAGCAAATTAAATCCAGGTGATTTTTTAAAAAGTTAGTACAGATGTTATGATCCAGTTGAGTTCATTGCAGGAATGAAAGTTTGATTTAATGTTGTTAAATCGGTCAACATAATTCACCGCATTTACAAAATAAAGGAGGAAACTTATATGATCAACAGATTTTAAAAAATGAGATGTTATACTTATTTAAACCACTGTACATATAATACCTAGTATCTAGTAAGTACTGAAAATTATATTAATTTGTTTCATTTCTTCTCTATCTCCATGGTTGTCTCCTTCCGAAGCCACTCTCAGATCATTAAACTTTACAGATCAGCTATGATCAGGTGACTCCACAATTAAACTCCACATTTTCCCACTGATTATGAAATGAATTTCAAAGTCCTTACCTTGTTATCCAAATCATTCCACAAAATGGCTCAACTTATCTTTTCTGCTTTTATTCTCGAGACTTCACCAAGCATTTTATATACTTTGATTTGTTTTTAATTGAAAAGACTGTTGGAATCAATGATGAATTCACTGTAGAGAAATTGATGGAGACATCATCCTTTATATCTTCTATTGTTCCCCAAATAATTATTCACAAAAGTAAATTCTCTTGAAGAACCGGCGTGTTTTCTCCAAATGTGAAAGCAGATCTATGTTATTGACCAGTTTTCCTTTACATTTTGGACACCAGAAATTTGAAAGTCATATTCAAATCTAGTGACTGAATAGGGTTTAAAACTTTTCTGTTTGTGTCTCTTTCTCTTCTCTTCAATCTTCCTGTGTAGGTGTTAAACTTTTATTATAATTTGCATATTTTTATCTCCTATGCACCTGGTTATTTTCCTTTTTAAAATTATTTTTGTCAGTATCTCTCCCATAAATGGTCTATATTCCTTATAGAATGAAGTGGAGCATGCAGGAAAATGTAAAATTCCACTCTAAATGAACAGACTTTAAATTTGCAAATCTCTGTGCCTTTCTTCTTTACTTTTTCTTAACCTAAATCATTCTCACCTCACTATCACTACTCCAGCACCGAAAATACTTTATTTTCGAGACTCCGATGATCAAAATGCATCCTTCCTTCAAGGCTCATCTTGAATGTTGGCTTTCTCATAAAAATTTTCCTCACTCCACTATCCTTACTCCCACTAAGTGAATGTAACTTGTGTAAAGTTCGCCTTCAAGTAAAAGAAAACCTGGCTCAGATCTGTTGCACTTCTTATACTCTGTGCTCCTCCACCGTATTGCCTTTTTTCCTTGGGCTGATGTTAAGATGGCTGCAGCAGTACCAGGCATCACATCCAGTCATGGCAACACTGAAAGGAGAAAAGGGATCCATTCCCTCTATTGCTAGAGGGTAAGGAACCGTTTCCCAGAGGTCCTCCTCCACAATCATTATTAACCAGAGTTGAGTGCATAACTATTCCTAAACTAAGCACAGGAGAGAATAATGGGATACTCATGATTGGTTTAAACTAATAAGCTTAAAACCTTTAAAGCTAAGCATGAGGTGGGTTGCCCTGGAGCCCATGATTGTGTAGAGAATCATGGGTACTAAAGAAAATCAAAGATCTACTTGGAAGTAAAACAAAGGGGGATGAACATTGGGTTAACCAATCATGTGTTCTGTAATTATGATCTCTCCTTCCCAGAATTCTTGTGGCATTTTGTTTGGCATTTTGAATTCCTTTCGTAATTCACATTATGCTTTCTGTGTTATTTTGATCTGTGTGCTTATTTTATTTCTATTTTTTACCATTATGTTCTTTGAAAATAGAGATTCATCTGAGTGCCCTGCTCAGCAACCTGAAGAGAGGTTGATCATATTAGTCACTCGACAGGTATATGTTTAATTAAATTCCTCATTTTCCTCCTGGACAGCATGGGTATGAGAACTATGCCTCTCTGGGTTTGTGTCCATAGCAGATACATTTATGCAACTTCATGTTTTGATTTGGAATGGGGTCTCCTATCTGTTACCACCCACTGGCCCACGCCTATAAAGATGTTGCTATAACCTTGGGTGCAGTAAGCCCTATGTTTTTATTTTCCTACAGTGAAATGAATCCCTTATTCATCAACAGACACTCACTCACCTGGTTCCCTTTCTGACCCATTTGTAGAATGGCCAGCAGGGGCTAGGTGCAAACTAAGGCCAAAGAACAAAGCTTTTCTCTGTGCAAAGGTGACTGGCTCACACCTGGATCAAGCTTGTGGCTCAGGCCTCATTAGCACCATATTCTAATCCTGCAGAGAGCTCCCAGCCAGACCTCTAAAAGCAGAGCAACAGCAGACACTGTGTCCTACAGTGGCCAGACCCAGGAGCCAAGGAACATCTGGTAGACCATAGGGTGGCTGTAAAATATTCAGTTTGAAGAAAGGAATCCTCCTGACCCGGCCAGGCCCTGGAAATACAGCATTTGAAGAAAGATGTCTCCGCACTCAAAGCTGCTCTCTTATCCTCGCCTTGGCAGCAAAAGAAAAACTTCGAATCATCTCAGTGGTTCTTCTCCTCCCACAGCATGAATACAATCTGAGTATAAGCAGGCTGTTGTTTCCAAGGATCCGACGAAACATTTTATTTATTTCAATTAGAAAGCATCCTCATCAGCGTTTTTTGAAAGGTACACCCTGGAATGCACAAACACTACCCTATTCCCTATCATGAAAGAAAAGATACATTGTCGTGTGGAAGAGAGCTGAAACAAATAAAAAAAAATTCCTAGCCAAATTCCTGAGAAGGAAACCCGACCAAATCTCCATCAACTGCTCGGACTAAAAATATCACTGATTCCATGTTAAAGGTATTGAAACGCTTTAAGCATTAATGTCCAAGAGTTGATGGAGGGTAATCGTTATGCATTCCCCAAATGTCTTCGAGGACTCACTAATAGAAGAGCAATCCTCTGAGATGTTCACCTCAAAAAGGTCATTTCAAAGAATTCCAGACTAGGATCAGAATCATAAAATTTGTTTCGGAGTTTGGAGTCTAAATCTACACTGTTCCCTTTAACACATCTCTGTAAAGTTGAAAATACCTGTTATCTTCAAGCCAACACATAAGAAGCCAGAGAACTAGCATGATAAATTGTTTCAAGTGGCACTGTCAAACAGAACTAAGGGTGCATCACTAATTTGCTTTTTTACTTCGGCTTCTTCATATTGTATAAGTATTCCAGTTTCCCTTCAAGACACACAAGGTTCAGATAAAAGACCTACAGCAAAAAAGAAATCTAAGTAAAGAGGGAGCCTGGTGAAGGGAGACCCTTACAGGTGACTAATATTTGTGCTTGTTTGAAAAATCATGTGTTTCCTCTGATAGAGGTGAAACTGGGGAATCTGGATACCAGTATTAGGAAGAAAGGAAGGAAGGAAGGAAGGAAGGAAGGAAGGAAGGAAGAAGGAATAATAGCGAAGGAAGGAAGGAAGGAAGGAAGGAAGGAAGGATGGAAGGAAGGATGGAAGGAAGGAAGAAGGAAGTTAGCTGAAGGAAGGAAGGAAGGAAGGAAGGAAGGAAGGAAGGAAGGAGAAAATAAATATACTGTTACAGGCACTATGACATTAGACAAGTTACTTAGTCTGAGTCTCAGTTTCTTCATAATTTGGGATGAACAATAGTTTTCTTGCTTGTAATGTAAGGAGGATTAGGTGGGTTAACCTATGTACTATGCTTAATATAATGCTTAATACATTGTAATAATCCAAGAAATGTCCATCACTACGATTATTATAATGGCTGGGCCTCCTCTTTCATGATAATAAGAGCTCCAAGCCTGGAAAATGAGTGAAGCGATAGGATATAACAACTTAATACCTACAGACCACAAATATATATCTTGAGGACTGAATCATTCTCAGTAAAAAGTTATTCCATACCAGATAGACAGCATTATATTAACTGGGTCATGGCAAAAATAAAAATAAAAAATACCTCCAGCCATGAGGAAATCCATATAGCTACTGTAGACAGCAAGCAGTCAGTCAACTGCTCATCATTTTGATAGAGAGACTTAAATGGAAGCTGGGTCTACTGGCCAGAGATCAAAACTGGCTTTTGATGAAACAGTGAGTGACAGGAGCTTGACTCAGGAAGGAGAATCTTCGCAATCAGCCATCAGCTGAATGTCACAGTGATTGACTTTGGGGATGGAGGCACACAACTGACTATGAAGCCCCATCTAGAGAAGTGGACCAAGAAGGGTTAAAAGGATATTTGATTTTCAATTTTCCCAAAGCCAATATTTGGAGGAGAATCTTAGTCTCTCTTTTCTCTCATGTTCCCTTCTCTTTCTGCTTCATTTACTCTTGTTCCAAATCCTTCTATACACCATAGAGCAGACACACACATACAACGCAAACATCCATGGAAACATTATTCATAATAACCAAATAACTGGAAACAGCTCAACTCTTCATCAACTGGTAAAAAAGAGAACCAAATTATGGCTAATCTCATACTGTGGAATTCTACTATGACGTGTGCAATAAAAGAGGATGAGTCTCAAAACATACATGTGTGCTAAGTAAAAGTAGTCAAACCTAAATGACTACACACCCTGTGATTCCATTTATATGAAGTTCTAGAAAAGGCAAAACTATAGTGACAGAGAGCAGATCAGTGGTGGCCTGAAGTCAGGTGTCAGGGGAAGGAATCAACCACATATGGGCACAAGGAAACTTAGGGAGATAGTCTTGATTCTAAGTTCTAAGTCTTGATTGTGCAGGTCATTACGCAACTGTATACGGTTAACACATTTCATCAGGCTATATAGTTAAATGGATGAATTTTACTATACATAGTAATAATTTCACTTCAGTTAGCTGATACTACAACTCAGACCAATTAAATCAGAAACTCCGACAGGTCTGAGCACCAGTATTTTTAAAGCTCTCAGGAACTTCCAATATGCAGCCCAAGTAAATCCTGCTGCTCTAGGATTTAAAAACAAATAAACAAACACAGCCAAAAAACAAACACACAAAAAAAACCCACCATGTCAAATGTATCTATAAAAGTAAATATTATTTTATAAATAAAATTTAAATTTTTTTAAAATTAAAACTAAGCTTTTTCAGGGAACAATATGACTAAAGCACAGAGTCTACAAATACGAACAGTACAAATCAGTCTAAATTATAACTTGGGAAAAATAATAGAAGACGATGTTTTTTCGTAGTTAATAAATGTTCCAGACTATCCATCAGAAAAGCATTTTTTTCTCCTGAAAACATGTAGACAAATTATCCTCAAATTCTTAGAAGTGAAAATACTATTAATAATATCATTATCATTATTGATAATGAATATTCACTTGGAGTATACTGTGTCTATGCTAAGGATTATAGTCAAGAAGAGAACCAATTATTATATCACTATGTGATCTTGAGCAAGTTTTCTATCTTTAATCTCAATCAACTTCTATTTACTAATCTGTAAAATCAGGTTTCGAGCTGAATGGTTTCAGTTCATCTCTTCACATGCAAAGGTGTTAAATCTAAGAAACATGCTACGCTGAAAGTAATGCAGCAGGGCCAAAGGGGCCTGGGTCTAGAAATTAGTCAAGACACATGACCAATATTCTTTCCTCTTTTTTTCTTCAGGGGTCATGCAGTGCCTATCTGTCCATCTGCTTGCTTCTCCTCTTTCTACAGACTCTATTTCTGATAACTTATCTAGTATGTACTCCAAAATGGCAGCCTCAGCTCCCAAATCTCCAGGACCTTCTGAAAATAAGTATTATCAAATTATTAAACATTTTAAAGATATTGATTTTTCCATATTAGATTCCATATTAAATGTTAGATTCTCATTTCCTTTTTAAAAGTATTATTTTTTACATTTAACAAGAAAGAGAATGTTTTGTACCTGGCTGTCTGGCTGTATCAGCAAAATTCCAAGAAAGAAGTAATTGCATGGTCTTAAACATAGTTGATAATGTTTGAGGTGGCATCTAATAGTTTGATAGTTAAAATAGCCATAGCCTGAGAATACTAAGAAATGGAAAAAGACTTTTGTAGGCAATAACATGCCAAGATGAGGATTTGTTCTTTTTCAACCAAAAACTAAAGCATCAGGTATAGAACAAACAACAAACCAAAAAAGAAAACTTTCTCATGCTCCAGCAAAGATGTTTTATAAAATCTAACCCAGCAGATTTTTTGCAAGTCATGCATTTGATTAGAATTTCAATGTATGAAGACCTTATACATACATAGATTATATAGCAGCAAATAGGAAGAAAGTCTAGCACTGTGGAAGTGCAGTTGCCTATAACTCCAAAATTTATTCTGAACAGAGACTAAATATTTTCTGAAATTAGTTATGACACATGGATGTGAACATAGAACCAGGACTAAAAAAGATGAAGATACAAACAAGACAAAGAAGAGACAAAGCTCTCATGATTTTCACGTACTTAACAGTGAATAAGGATTTGTAGTTAAAAAATCAGAACTACATCTTAGTTCTACTATGACGTATGTAACATGCATGATAATTGTGTGTGCGTATATGCATATACACATAGGTACATGTGTAGTTATGGTGATCACGTAATAGTTCCTGTAGATCATTGTTAGCAAACTCTTTTTACTGTCTTTATACAGTTAAAGAACCCCTTTCAGCACCAGAAAGAGAATTGAAGGTGCCACCTACTGAGTACATCTCTCAGTCTTTGTCCATTTCTCTGTGTGGGTCTGTCTCCCTCTTTCTCTTTTTGTTTGTTTCAAGAGTAGCTCAAAAAACACTTCCTGGCATTTCCATCCTAAAGTAATTTTCTGTGGCAGCATTTAAGATTTCTTTGAGGGTAGATTATACTCCCCTGTGAAATTCATATCAAATTTTTGGGCCATTAACCCTTCTTCAGGCTCAACATTGCTGGTATGAAATATAAAATTACTCATTAGAAGCCAGCAAGAAAAAAAAAAAAAGTCCCCAATAGACAGAAGTAAAAGCCTGACATCTTTAGATCGCATGCATCATCACAGCATCAGCAGCTGCTTCCTTGGGCACTGTCAGAACAGTAAATCTGAAATTGTAAGCTATTCACCCACAGTCTGGTTAGGAGGAGGCCAGGAAAGAACAGAATGACATAGGTGAAAAATGGGATGCTGATCAGCTAGAGTTACTGTTCAACTCCAAAGGGTATAAAAATACAATCATCCTCTATCACTCTACAAAGGAAACTCAGGATTACCTTAATGACTTGGCTCACGTTATACATTGTATTCTCAAATCAACATTACATCTAACAAATGAACAAGCAAACCATTGACTTATTATGTACAAAAATGTATATTATCTAAGATGACACAGATACTTTGATTTTGAAAAAGCATTGTGGAAATTGACGAAAGTTTTTCATCTAAGGCTCCAAAAACTTAGCCTAGAACACAGAGGTAAGCCATTACTTTTAAAATCAGTTCTGACTAGTCAAATGGTGGCAAAAGATATAAACTCAAAAAACTGTTCCCAAAAATCTTCAGCCAGTGTAATATTGATTCATCAGAAGGAGAATCGACTGACTTGACACTGAGGTGATACTTCTCGGAAGTATCCTTCAGAAATCTCTAAAACCTGTGCTCTAGAATTTCTCAATAGACACTTCTTTACCTTTTAAACTTTATCTTTTACCATATGGTCCCAAATGTTTTTGCTCATTTAGGTTCATAACAGGTGTCAGACTCAAATATTCTGCATTAGTCCACATAGGAAATATGCAATTTTAACTGACAAGAATAATTATGTTTCACTTTATTTTGATTTGATGATAATGAGAGGAAAGGAATAGAATAGTCATTCTTTGACCGTGATGAAACCAAAAAGCCACTGGGTCAAAGACTGATGGATCAGAACTCGAAGTCATGAAGATTCTTAGCCCATTCAGTATTTCTCTTCTGAAAAAACACCATTTTCTCCTAGTCATTGATGAACATTTAAATAATCAAAATAAAACAAAAATCCCCTGTAATTCATGTAAGCAGAGATAACATTATTAAAATTTTCTTTAATATATAAATATATAATTATATTTATATAATTATACATATTATTAGTTTTTAGTAACTGGTTTGAGGATATTAATATATAGATGCTGAGATATGCAGATGAATGAGGAACCATATCAGGACAAACATGGATATAATTTGCCTTCTCCGACACGGCTGCCTCTATTTCAAAAGTGTAAACTCTTATCTTCCATGCTTAGAAACTCAATACCTTTTTTGTTAAAAGTCATCACTATGAAAAGAGAAACATAAAGAACAAATACAAACCAAAAAAGCAAACATAGGCTTAGGAGATAGATTCCTTCACCTAAAACTATCAATCAAGATGTTAAGCACTCATAACACATTTCTATCAAATTCATGTGAAACTTGGCACTTCCGAACCCTGCTCCTCTTACATGTGCTTCCGCTCCCTGTCAAACAGTCTTCAGCTTCCTGGGAGTGACATCTGTACCTCCAGATGTTCATGTTTTATCAGGCCCTTCTCAGCCATTTTGATCAGGGCACATGCACACAAATTATATCATGAATATTCTCACTCTTCATATACTATATCAAATGAGAAAAAAAACCATCAAATTTACACAGAGCTATATTAAGCCTACGAAAGGTAACTTGAGATTTAACACACTATTCATAAGGATATTATTCTGAATCCCTCAATTAATATGAGCTAGCCCTACTGTACAGATTTATTATCGACCATATGCTCTTTAATTATCATTGCCTCCCAAAGTTACCACTCTGCACATCTGCAGCCGATGTGGGCTGCTGTCACTCTGTCCTCGCCTCAGCAGGATCCGACAATCATTTTTCAGCTGGACACCTTGACTGAGAGTCAACTCCAATGATGTCTCAGAAGAGTGATTAAAATAAAATAATAAAAGGAAGGGGAAACAAACAGTGTTTCAGAGAGAGTGCCGGGGGTGGGAGAGAGGCACTGGCAATGATGTAACTCATCTGTTCAGGTTCAGATTAGCTGAAATGTTTTTTAATTGTAGATTGTTAGTGTTCGGCCTCTAAAATCTGGCGGTTGCAAATGGAATTAAAGAGGACTCTTCCTCTCAAAGCAAGTAAGAATGAAGAGAGTGGACAAACACTAACATTGTTCTCAAACCAAGATGTGCCTTGCTGATTTAAAATCTTTTGGACTGCACATTCAGGCGAGACATAATTTATGAGGACTTGGATTAATTTTTTAAAGATTTACACTACAATTTTCAATGTAGTTCTAGTTAATTAAGCATCTCTCTACATCACAAAGGAACAGTTCTTATAAAGTGTTATCCCCTTTATTGAAGTTTAATATTCTTAAGGTCACACACCCCTTTCCTCTACTAGATGCAAGAGATGTGTATCAAGGCAAATGGTTCCTGAGATATTATAGGCTTAATTTAAAGATGGCAAACTTTAGCAAGAAAGAAACTGGCCTATGAATCAGGAGGCAGATGTTAAGAAAGTCATCTAAACTTACACTTTTTCATTTGTGTTATGAAGGGCTTGAGCTAGATGATTCTCGAGGCTCCTCCTACCCCTAAATTAGTGACACTAATTCATTAATATTGAATTCAAGAAGTTTACAGTCATTTGTGTTTTAGTTGTACAGCAATCCAGGGAGCTTGATGGGTATTTTTTAGTCCTATTCTATCCCAACAGAAATTAACATCTCAAGAATCCATTCACTCACTAAATATCTGACCATCAGAACCAGTTTGAGAGTCAGTCTTTTGCTTTGAAAAATTTCTTATTAAATCCTAAATATTTCTTTAACAATCTTTCAAAAGTTAAGTTTTCAACTATCTATGTATAAAAATATAGAGAGCCTAGAATAGTCAAGAAAATCTAGATGAAGAACAACATTATAGTTCAAGACTCCTTATAAAGCAAAGATAACTATGACAGTGAAGTTTCAGTCCAAGGGTAGACAAGTAAACCAAAGAGACAGGATGGAGAGCCAAGAAACTGACCTACCCAGATACGGTCACCTTATTTATAATAAAGGTGCCTCTGCAATCTAATAGGGACAGGATAGTCTTTTCAATAAATGGGAAAAGTGAATCTTTACTTCACACCATGCACAAAAATTAATTTGAGATGGATCAGAAACCTAAATGTGAAAGGTATACAATAAACTTTCTGGAGGAAAACATAAAAGAATATCTTCTAGATCTTGAGATACGTAAATATTTCTTAAACTGGAAAAAGAAAAGAGTTAGCCATAAGAAAAAAGGTAACCTACTCTGCATGAAAATTTAAATGCCTACTCTTTGAAAGACACAATTAAAAAAATAAAAAGGCAAGCCACAGACTAGAAAAAATAATTGCAATATGTGTATCCAACAAATGAGTCATATTTAGAAACTACCAATCAATAAGAAAAACACAGACAACCCAAATTTTTTTAAATGTAAAAAAAATCGATCAGGCATTCCACAAAAGTGAAGTGTATGGTCAATAAACATGCAAAGAAGCTCAAAATGCTTGGTCAGCTGAGAAATGCAAATTAAAACTGCAATGAAATACTAACAATACACCATCCAAAATGATGAAAAGTAAAAGGACCTGCACCTGTAATATCAAATGTTAGTGACCATGCAGAACTCTCATACATTGCTGATGGAAACGTGAACTGGAGCAGCCCCTTTGGGAAACTTTTGGCTCATCTACCAAGTCTAAATGTGTTTATGTTCTGACCTAGCAATCCCACTCTTTGTCCAATGTCTACCAAAAACATTTACAGCAATGGTCATAGCAGCATTACTTATAATAGCTAAAATCTGAAAATAACCCAAATAATAGAATATTTCAATAATAAAATAAGTAATAATAGAATAAGTAATATAATCATACAATGAAATAACTCAGTAGTGAAATAGAACAGACTATGGCTCCATACCACAAATACCACAACATGGGCCAAATCTCACTGAAATAATGTTGGGCAGAAAAGAAGCCCGGCACAAAAGAGCATATGTTGTATAATTATACTTACAGGATGTTCAAAAACAATCAAAACTAATATATGGTGCTAAAGAGCAAAATAGTGGTTACCCCTGGGAAGGTGGTGGGAGTAGGGGCTGAGAGGGCTGGAAATCTGGAAATCTGGGCGGTAGTTACACAGATATGTAATATATATACATCCATACACACACACACACACACACACACACACACACACACACACACACACAAATTGTCCTCTTGTGATTTGCATACTTTATTTGTAAGTTATACCTCAATAGAAAATATGTGTGTATATGTGTATGTATCCATCTTCCAGAAAACAGAAGTGAGATTATATTCTACTGATATCGTAATTTTTATTCTTTATTTTTAGTAAATTAAAAATATTTTTCTTAATGTAATGAGAAACACAATTTGTGAGAGAAATAATAAATTGAGTTTCTCCATAGATGGACATATTTTTCCTTGGACAGATTTATCTTCTCAAATGGAGTATTAATGTAGAACTCTCTTATTTAAGCTGCCTAACATGTTGTGAAGTAAAGGGAAAATTGTTTGAGGTAGAAGGATACAGGTAAGAATATGTCAAGGGAGAAACTTATATCATTATATGTCAAGTGAGTAATGCATTTGCAGAAATGGAAACATATAACAAATAAAACTAACAGTCAGTTTGAGATCATTCTTTTTTCCTGTGAACTTAAATGAATAAATATAGGCCTGAATTATAAAGGACCTAGACCTAAAGCTCTCCCCTTCTGCTCTTCAAAATAGAAGTGAGATCCACCAAAGTTCAGACGGTCTAGTAGTTTCCAGTATCCTGAAGCTTTAGATTCAGAAGAAACTGACACTTACCATCTACTCATTGCAGTATTATTCATGATGGCCAAAGAACCAAATGTCCTTCGATAGATTGGATAAAGAAGATGTGGTACATATATATGATGGAATATTACTCAGCCATAAGAAAAGATGAAATACTGACATTTGCGACAACATGGATGGATCTTGAGATTATCATGCTAAGCAAAATAAGTCAGATAGAAAAAGTTGAGAATTTTATGATTTTTCATGTGGGATATGTGGGATATAAAACTGAAAGTAACAAATGAACAAGACAAACTAAAATTCATAGATATAGACAACAAACTGTTTAGTGGTTACCAGAGAGAAAGGGGGAAGGGAAAGGTAGATAAGGGTAAAGGGGGTCAAAAATTTGGTGACAGAAGGAAATTTAACAATGCAATATATATATGACATATTACTGAATTGTACACTTGAAACCTATATAATTTTATTAACCAATGTTACTACAATGAATTTATAAATAAATAAATAAATAAATAAAATCAGAAAAAATAAAGTACACAGGTCAGACTGGAGTAGGACCCTCCCTCAAAAAAGCCTTTTAAAAAATTTACACTTTTAGATGGATACTAGATGAAGCAGGTGATCACTTCATAAGTTATATAAATGTCTATGTTGTATACCTGAAACTAACAATATTGTATATCAACTGTAACCGAAAAATAATCTTTTTTAATCTACGCTTTGCTATTTCAATTTTTCTCTTCTAAATGACTTCATTGTAGACCAAAAATGATTTTAAAAATGACCACCTAGTCTCAGTTTTCCACTCCCTAGACCTGTTGGGCAAAGCTTTCACACACGGGAGTGAGATTCCCCACTTCCAGTTTTTATTTCTGTCTACCATATCAGTTCTCATACACAATATCTCCTCATACTCAGGTGTTGTGATCAGATACAAAATTAGTCATAAGAAATGTGTCATTTATAGACAAATAACCAAAGTTACTTTTTAAGAAATTAAAGTAGATTGACATATTAACAATTTCCATTTTAAAGTTGAAAAGGTGGCAGTTAGGAGGTTAATGTGCCTTAGAGCACAAAGCTAGAAAAAAAGTATTATGAACTACCTCTTCATGATAAAAACACACACATGTTCCATGGGAGTGGTGGCTCATCTATGGCACACATCAGACAGAGAATCATCAAGTACTCGAGATCTCACAGTTTTATTTTCAGAGTGAGTAAAATCACCTCAGTGCCACTATGTTCAATCAGCCATTTTTAACTAGGAGATTGCAATTGCATATTGAAATGTTGTGGTGACAACTAGAATAGTACAAATTCTCATTGTCAATTACTTGACAGGACTTCTGGCTCAGAAAAGTGATGTTGAAGTTCTATAAAAGCAAAAATACCTACCAAGCTGTGATATATAAGATTATTATGCTTTTTATAATGTTCTACAAGAGGCATGCAAAAGAACATGTAATCACTCCAATGTTGCCAATACACTTTTTAGTGTTTTCTTTGTTTAGTGTTTTCTTGTTGGAACTTAGACATTCCTCTTTATGAAACATACTTTGTGTCACAGCCAACAGATGGGAAATTATAATCAAATGTTTACATATGACAGTTAACATCTCAGCTAAACAAAATAACACCTATTTCTGAATGAAATAATTATTTTAAATCAGAAAGACATACTATATAATAGATTTATTTATGCAATGTAAGCTAGTTGACTTAGTCAAAGCTGTATCACTGGAACAAAGATAACTACTCATGTAAAGCTATTTTCTATTTGTCTGAATTTTGCTGATTTCCCTCACTAAAATATTTTTATATTTAAATTAAGTCTAGAACTTCATAAACCTAATTAGCTCAGAGAGATATAAACCCCAAGAGCATGACTTAAAATAGACCTGGAGATGCCCTAATCCAATTCCTTCATTTTATGCATGAAAAACATGAGGTCCAGAAAAGCAATATGGTCAGAGTCACAGAGCTCCCAATCCAAAAGTCTTCTATTATAAATATAATGTAACTAATCCAGAAACCATCCTGTTTGATTTTTAACTCTCTGGACTGACCCTGATAAACACTAATTTCTGAAAATAAAGGTTCTTTGTAAAGGTCAATGTTCAAATATAAACAAAAGATGTTTTGTCATATTCATTTCCTTTTTAAAACCAAGGTCTGAGCTCCTTCACTTGTTTCTAACTATTTGGAAATTACTACTGACAATTTTGAAGAAACTGAGAAACCAAACTGAAAACGTCCTCAGAATTCTAACATCTTAGAATGCCTACTAGATGTTGTAAGGGAATCATGTCAACTTGATTTTGAGCTGACAGCAATGCCTGTGTTTATGTCATTCCTAATAGCAAAAGCTTGGGCTTTGGAACTGAGTCTGACTGCTCTTACTGAGTGACCCTAGGCAAGTTACATGACATTTTTGTCCCTCAATTTCCTTATCTGTTAAATGGAAATAATAATAGCACCTGCTCCATAGGTTACCGTATACACATAAATACATATAAAACACATACAACAGTGCCTAAGGGCATGCATATCAACTATAATCATTATCATTATGTTGATAAGATGATGATAATGCATTGTTGCATATATAAAAAAGAGACAGGGAATAAGAGTTATTTATCCATCCTTAATTAATATTAATAAATTAATTTCATTTTAAAATTGACTTCAGAGTTATTTTTAAAATTAATCTTGTCTTAAGGTCACCTAGGTATGTCATCTCCACTTATAAACCCTAAACTCCATGTCTTAGATATCTTTGTATACATATTAGTGCCTGGCAGTTTGCCTTATACATATCAGCTGTTCATTGGCATTTGTTGAATTAATGAATGAAGGTTTAAATAAACTGAGCTCAAAGGAAAAAAGATTGCTGCCCACCTCCTTCTTCCTACAGACACACACACACACACACACACACACACACACACACAGGCGCGTGCACGCGCGCACACCAACCCTGCCCAATTTATTGGAAGGCACCCAAATCGCTGATGAAACATTTGGCTCAATTCTTCAAAATAGTACACAAATAGATAAATGGTCTTTTTTTATATATAGCTTTTAATATCCTGTTCTTTATAAATGACTTTCAGACTCATTTTATATTACGGTTATCTTCTGAAAATGTATTATATCCTAATAGCCAGGCTTCTTTTCCTACCTCCAACCCTAGCTTTTTGGTTTGGTGCTGATTTTTTACACTGAGACATTAATTTAAGTATTCTGCTTGTCAGTGGATGAGTGAATGAATTATTCATTTTATTATGAAACATAAATTTTAAAGAACAGCATTATAACTTCTTTTCATATGCCAAAAATAATAGATCATTACAAAAGCCATTATGGCACCCTTTGTCTAACAGAGGGGGCACTTTTAAAAGCTATGCCAAACTAATACGTTTTAGTATAACTACAACTATGAAACCTTAAAAGAAGCCAGTTCAATTTAGTACCTAAATAAAAATATAAGCTTTACCTAAAGTTGGAAATTAGGTAATACTGGAATTCCTTGATTACTGTCAACATTAACCAGAACAAATGATTAAGGCAAAATCAATATGGCAGTCACTGCCCCCTATCCATAATGATAACCCAAATCCTTACTTCCCTTATCTAAATGTTATTCTCAGGCATATATGATAGGTATAAACTAAGAAACAGGATTGAGATTTTAAAAAAGTTAATCTTAACATTAGTTACAATTTATTCAAAATAAAGACCCTACCATACTCTGCATAGATATATAAAGATGCATAACTAGACTGAATTGCACTCAATATCTATTAATATAAAGCATTTCATCTAACATTTCTGATTTTTAAGATCACTGTTAGATATTAATATTTTAAAAATGTGTCTGCATAGGTGAGCATTTATAACACCTTATAGCAATTATTGTTTTTTCTTATATGTTATAGCCTATGCTCAATATAATGGCAAAAATAATTTTTAATATGTTATTATAAATTCCTGTCTACATTTTTTCTTTCCCAAACTTATCTCTTTAGTTGTAAGAGCAATGAGGTTTAGCTGACTGGCATCCTGTTAGATTTGACAAATAATATGCATATTACTTTCTGGCCTATCTTTATTTTAAAATATTAATAAAAAGGAACATGAAAGATAATCATTACAGACTAAAAAACAGTCATTACAATGGAGGAGATAGATTTACTCAATGACAGAGAAGTGAATGAACCTAGGTTCTCAAGGCTGCTCAGAAGCATGAAAAGCCATACTGATTATTTTAATTTCCTAAACTCTTTAGTGTTCTGAAAGGCTCTTTAAAACTTCATATTCTTTCACATTTGTCTGTCGCTATTATCTTGTCCAAAGCTCTCACTCACCTTCATGATACCCAGAAAGACCGTTAGCATCAAACTGGCAAGATTTAATCAGAGTTTATTGCTTGAGATAAAAACACTGCCACATTTTTTTTTTTTATCTTTTTATTAAATTTACAAACTTGGGCATCCACATTAGGGATCAAAAGGTTTCTTCTACTGGAATGCAATGTTATGCTTCTCATACAATAAAAAGCCCTTTCCTTCGATTTAGTAAAGAGAAACAAGACTTTTTCTTCTTGAAGCAGAGCCCAGGAACTTTCATTGAGATTATACTCAGGGATGATAATCTCTTTAACAACAATAACAAAGGGTAAATTTAAACATCCGGCTCTTGCACATGGATATGTTACAAAAGCAAAGTAATCATACTAGGTTTCTAGCACATAGCAAAAACACTGATGATTCAGAAGTCAAGTATTAGGAAAATTTTAGAGTGTCTATGTATACAAAGACACATGATGACAAAAGTTAAGACTTTCCTTGACAAGGTTTAATTTTAACCCCATTTTAGATCTCAAAGGAAAGTGCTAGGTGTATGTTCTCCAAGAAAAAATTTTTTTCCTTTATAATGACTACCAATTGCCACTTTTGAGGTTAGATAGTCATATGTTCTGATTTGGAAACTCATGGATTCCAAAACTACTGGAAGTATCCATTGATTGTCCACCAGCACCATGGTAGGCACTCGAAGAAAGAAAGAAAGTTATGAATGCCATTAAAATTACATTCAGTAAATATTAACAAAAATTTTAAAATTATAATGAAATTATAAGTATGTAAAAAGTAATTGCTATTTGCTATATCATCTCTTAATAATAACCACTATTTATTGAGCTCAGTAGATGCCAGGCACATTACACACATTAGTTAAATAAGATGAGCATCATTATACATTTATGTGTACACACACACACACACACATATGTATATATATACAGAAAACAAGGAGAGAAAATTGTCCGAGACCATGGATAATTAGTTAGCTTGTGGTAAAGTAGGATTCAAACTTAGGTTTGTCATTTGCTTCTAATAAATCAAATATTAGTTCAGCCTAAAATAGTTATTCAAAGTTGGTTTCATAGCTCACTATATATAATGCACAATTACCCTGCCTTATAAAATTTTATATAAAACTTTTGATAAGAACCCTCATACACTGCTGGTGGGACTGCAAATTGGTACAGCCACTATGGAAAACAGTATGGAGGTTCCTCAAAAAACTAAGAATTGATCTACCATATGATTCAGCAATCTCTCTATTGGGTATTTACCCAAAAGACTTGAAAACCCATATCCGAAAAGATATTTGCACACCGATGTTCATAGCAGCATTATTTACAGTGGCCAAGACATGTAAGCAACCGAAGTGTCCTATGATAGATAATTAGCTAAAGAAGCTATGGTACATATATACAATGGAATATTACTCAGCCATAAGAAGAGATGAAAAATACTGCCATTTGCAACAACACAGGTGGACCTCAAGATAATCATGCTAGGCGAAAAAGCTGAAAATCACATGCTATCACTTATATGTGGGATATAAACCTAAAAGCAACAAATGAACAATACAAACAGAGACCCATGAACGTGGACTATAGACTAGTGGTTACCAGAGGGTAGGAGGTGGGGGAGGAGAGGGAGGTAGATGTGGTAAAGAGGGTCAAATATAGGAGGGTAGAGGAAGGGTGAAGTGGGTAAAAGGGATCAAATATATGGTAGCTGAAACTGGACTTTGGGTGGTAAACACAATAGAATATACAGAAGTCAAATTATGTACACCTGAAAAATTATATAATTGTATTAACCAATGTTACCCCAATAAACTTAATATTTAAAAAGTTAAAAAAACTTTTGATACATATTTTTTATAATAAGGTATTTTATATGTAAAATTTCAAAATGCTAGCCATAAGTGACTTAAGAAAATGTATTTTAGAATTGGATCATAACATATTTTCAATCTGAAAACAACATATCTAGATGAGCTATTTTTACACTGTAAACACAAATCTACAACAAAGTGTCTCCAAAGGTGGGGTAAGTTCAGCAGAGGTTTGAGAGACTTCCCAAAAATACAAGAGCTGGGAGCGGGGCCAGTGGAAAATATCACATGTGTATGGGTTAGAGTCCCAAAAGAAGAAGGAATGAGAAAAAGATGTCCTCAAAACTTCTCAAATTTGATTTTAAAAAAAGGTTAGGCGAATAAAGATATTTCCAGACAAATAGACAAACCAAAAAACACACTGCGAATGCCAAATAAAATACCAACAGGCCAATAATGACTACCAGTTTTCAGAACTTTCCTTTAAACCAAATATCGTTCATAATTCTCAAAATAGCTTATGCCAATCTATCACTAATCAGCAAGTTGCTAGTACACCATTTAATCTCAAATTTATTAGTCTCATCTTCAAATAAGATTATCTGGACACAAGATAACCTTAGTGTCTGGAGATGAGAAGCAATCGTAAGAATATGATCAGACTGAGAGGTGTTTGATGACAGGTCCCTGCTTCTTTGATTTTAAATCCCCAGCTCTTGTTGCACGGAAGTTCCAGACAAATGTTTACTAATCAGAAAAATGTAACATATTTTTATGAGCATTATAGAGTCAATAAATTAGCAAACTACTGCTTTTAGCTTAGTTCTTCTTCATGCATATTTGTATTCCTTTATAACCTCTATCACACATAGAGGAAACCACATACCAAGACACAATTACCTTGGTTACAATGTCAATGGGACATAAAGTCATTTCTTATCGATTTAATATCATCATATAGACCTAGGGTGGGCATGCTCTGCTGATGTTTTATTGCTTTAGGAAATTTAGGCAAAACTATCCTACATTTAGTCCCTAAACAAGTTTACAATGATAATGTCTATTTGCAAAACTGGAGCTGAAGGAATTGAAAATGAGTTGAAAATATCACCCATTTTTAATTAGAAAGTGATCCAGAGTAGCTAACAATTAGAAAACCAAATTCCTAAAGCAGGACACTGAGAGATGAGCATATTTCATTAAAAGTCTCTAAAGCAACTGCCATTCCATGATATATTTCAGCCAAGTAGAAGACAGCCAAGATACATTGTGGGATGATAAAACTTACTTTGCAGAAACATAATGGTTAATTGGCAGCAGAAATATAGCTGTAAATGCATAAATGAGATAAAATCTCAGCATTTCCTAAATAGTAGAGCCCACATGTCAGAGTGAGTTTTAATTAATAGACTACTATAAAGGTTTCTCAGAAACAACTATAAAATATAAATTATGCTTTATGTAAATATCTGGTAAAGATAATTTTTTGCCAATGTTGTTGAAAATCTAGCTTAATATTTATGGTGTTGATGCTAATTACATTTGCTCTATCCAGTTGAACAATAAATATAATAAAAGCTCCAGAAAAACTCTGTTGCTAATTACATTTGCTCTATCCAGTTGAACGATAAATATAATAAAAGCTCCAGAAATACTCTGTTGCAAAGATGTTGTCATAAGTAAGTCAAGCCTTCTAAGATAAAAATTAGGCATACATACATTTTTATTACATAGAGTGTTTAACAGAAAACAGACCAAAATAAATAAAATTGAACATTATTGACAATTATGGAGGAGGAAGAGAACATCACTGTAAAATAAAAGTTAGAATTACAGGACATATCTGGAATTACTATAATCTGTAAAATGTGAGCTCTATTAATGCTTGAATAGGGCTGCAAAGGAAAATTATGTGTGGCACCTACAGGTGGCATTGGGAAATAATGAATTAGCACATTTCTATCTGAAGCCCACAGAATTGGCTTTACTGAGCACGTGTTCTCTGAGCACAGTCATTCTTGGGAGTTGCCCCAGACCCTGTTCTAGGGGGATAGATGGGCTATACTTTGGAGGTTGTGTGCGTGCATTTGGAGGGTAGGTAGAAGTAGCTTTCAAGTGGGCCGTCCAGAGTCCTGTTCCTCCCTTAGAGAGGAGTCTGCTCTGACAGCAAACTGAAGCCCTGTCCAGTCCCAAAACTGAGCTTGCTCAGTGGCTGGGCTAGGAAGACTTCTCCCAAATACGATTCTAAAGTTATCTTTAAATGCAGTAATCCCAGGAATTTTACGAGGGTTTTGGCTTTCTATTTACATTTTTATCTTTTTTTTTTTTAATTTGTTTTTAATTGAAACTAGGGCCAAATGCCAGTTCTGACCTTCACTTGAGGTGATTTTGGGCAAGTATCTTAACTTCTCTGTGCCTCAGTTTCCTCAACTGTAAAGTGAGAATAATGGTACTCATGACCTTCTTATAAGAATTAACGATGTCCAGCACATAATATTCAGGATACAGCATTTGCTATTTTAATGGAAATTTCTAAATCAAATCTTCTTATTACTTTGATCAGTTCTGAACTAGATGACAGAAAAAAAAAGTAGCCACCAAAAGTATTTATCTAATGAGGGATATAAGAACAATTTCCAGGTAAAGATCTCTATATGAAGAGATTATTAAGAGGGTAAACAACCATATGTAAGTGAAACCACTTGAGCAAAATTACCTTTATAAATTTAATAGGTATAAATGAACACCTTTGTATAATGATTTCTAAAGACATTGTTTTCTTCTCCCCATTTTTACTCTCCCAACTTCAAAATATACCTCTTTTCCAAGTTCATTTATACTTTAAATATCAATAGTTAGTGATATAATATTTTAATTCAAAAACTGCAACTACTCCTGAGAGTGTTGGAGGATTGGAAAGAGATGGTCACACATTAAGCATTATTAACGCTTTATTTCTTAGAGTAAATGAGCATCGGTATTTCCTGAGAACAAATGTTGATAAAACAAAGAATGCAGAGAATAATCCTGAAAAAGATAGAGCAGAAAGAGAAGATTAAAACCTCCAAAGACAAACTTCATCCTCTTCACACTCTTGCCTTGGGCCAGCTAAAGCACCTTATAGAATTATGGAACACTCTATAGACTTCCTACCCCACTTCCACATAACAAAATCATCGGATTAACTGATCCCCTCTCTTCCCACTGTAAAGCAGACTTGGCATGTAAAGCAGGGCATGCTGACTGCTGGAGGCTGCCAGGCCCCTCTTTGTTACCTCGGCTCTCCATAATTGGGGTGGATGCTTGCTTATCAAGGGCAGTTAGGTTTGCTCCCAAACCTAAATATGCCAGCTGCACTTATGTGTAATAAAATTAAACATTCCGTAAAATAATGTGAGTTTTAAAAGAAGAGGTGTTGCTTCTATGTGTTTTAGTTTGACCCACCTCCCAGAAAGCGAAGCCTAGGATTAGGGTTTACTTGCAGGCAGTTAATGTGATCCCAAGAGTGGAGAATATGAAAGAGCAGAAAACCAATGTAAGGTGTGTTATTTAGGTGTTCATTGCTATTAGTAACTGGGACTAAATTCCCCTGGAACCTCCTGAGGAGCCATATGAAACGTATCTACAAGGTCTTCTCCCCGACTGGTAAAAGCTTTCCCATGACATAACTCTCCTGCAGGGTGCGTGAGGTTGCTGCACCCACGTGTTTAGGGAGTTTCCCTAAAGCAACCAAAGGCATTTCATGCTGGGCCATTAGAAAGCCCCAGGGAACAGAGCCGATGAAACTGAAGCTGTCAATTTACACCTGCAAAATGCTTGTGGCTGCAAAAATAGCTGGAATAAAAGGTGGACAAAGATGGTGTGAAATGTCCAAGATACTGTAAAAAACAAGGTGATTGCTTTAGAAAACCATAAAGGCAAGTAGCTAATAAAATACTGCTATCAAATTTGATGTAAGCAAAACAATTGCAAAAAGATAGGAAAACAATTGTACAAATTTTTAACTTCCTTCACAAAGGTCTGTAATTTCTTACTCCACTTGAACAAAAACGAATTTGGAGATCATAAAAATGCATCATGATTGTGACATATGCAAAAAAGACTACAGGTAACTTCTGTAAGAAGATCTGTGCTCAAAGATAAGGTTTCTGGCTCTAGATTGAAAGATTAGTAAATGAATGTGTACTTGTATTTTTAGGTTGGGCAAAACATTTAAGATATGTATGTGCCTCACTTTGTACAACTTTTTGTAATGGTTCCAATTGTATTAGATAAATGAGTTCTTCCTATATTTTCCTGAAACCGCCAATTTCATAATATTATCAGGTAGCATGGTAAAAGCACTCCTGAGATTATCTGATACAGATAGCACAAATTATTACCATACAAATACCATACAAATAATTATACAAACTATTTTATTAGTAGAAAATGCTAAATATCCAATGTTTCAAAAATTAATTGAGTAGCCACTACCTTTACTCAGGCCACTGGAGGAGCTCCTACTGGCCTCCCTATCTTCAATTTCAATCCATTCTCCACAATGCAAACCTTTCTGAAGTGCAAATTTGATCTTGTCATCCTCTGCTGGTTCATAAGGCCATTCATTTATTCATGATTAATTGAATATCTTCTATATACCAGACTCTATTTAACTCTCTATCCTAATCACTTGCCACTACTACCTCCTCACAGTCCAAATTCCAGCGAACGTTTACCTTTTCCTGGGGCTTAGCTAGATGATGACATGAGCCCTCCAGCTCTCTTAAAGCTCGATACCCCTTGGAAGTGGCCAGGCTTTCCTTCTGTGCAATGCCTGATGAAACAATCAGTCCTGCCCATTGGTTCTGACTCTGTCTTTGTGGAAGAGGACTCTACCAACATTCCAGAAAGCTGCATGCTGCATTTTTAGCTACCCTGTCTCTGGTCCATTTTCCTTTCCATTCCAGAAATATACGTCTCCAAAACTCTCTCCAGTGCCAGTGGAAGGAAAGTGTTCAGCAGCCCCAGTTGTATTGTTCCTCTACTTCACATAGTTGTTTTAGTTTAGACAGAATAGCTTGTTACTCTTACTGGTTGTTCTAAGGATTGCTCTGCCTCTAGGCATTGTAGACCACTTCTTTCTATAACACATCAGTTTCACAGTCTTGTTACATACATTACTAAATAAAAATTAAAATGTCTCCATTACATTAAAATGTGCCATACAAATGAAAGCATAATAACAGTAGAATAAATTACTAATAGTTGAAGACAAGTTGATAGAATTCTTAATACTAGATTCTTTGATATTTTTTAAAACTACTTATTTTAAACCAAAATACCGATACTAAAAGTGTGAAGGAAGAACTAATGTTAAAATTATTATTTTTAAATCACAGTTTGAGTTACTCCTAAGTAGAGTTAGTTCTAAATGAAAAAATCTTATCTGAAGAAGCTTCATTTTTGCCTTTTTTTTAACTAACTTTTTTTCATTCCAGTTGTCATAATTATATTAGTTTCAGATGTAGAACATAGTGATTAGACATCTATATAACTTACAAAGTGATCACCCTGATAAATCTAGTACCCATTTGACACCATACATAGTTATTACAATAATTGACTATATTCCTTATGCTATACTTTACATACCCATGAATATTTTGTAACTATTCATTTGCATTTTTTAAATTCCTTTCCCTTGTTCACTTCCCCCCAACCCTCCTCTCATCTGGCAACCATCAAAATGTTCTCTGACTTATGAGTTTGTTTCTGTTTTGTTTGTTTTCTTCTTTAGATTCCACACGTAAGTGAAATCATATGCCATTTGTCTTTCTCTGACTTACATCTGACTTATTCCACTCAGCACAATACACTCTAGGTCCATCCATGTTGTTGCAGATGGCGAGTTCATTCTTTTTGTGGCTGAGTAATATTCCATTGTATATATGTACCACCTTTTTTTTAATCTACTCATCCATCGATAAACAACCAGATTGCCATAATATCTTGGCTACTGTAAATAATGCTGTAATGAACATATGGATTCACATGTCCCTTTGAAGTAGTGTTTTGGGTTTCTTCACATAAATACCCAGAAGTGGGGTTACTCGGTCCTTCTTTGTCTCTTGTTATAGCTTTTGTTTTAAAGCCTACTTTGTCTGATATAAGTATTGCTACCCCGGCTTTTGTTTGTTTGTTTGTTTCAATTTTCATTAAATATCTTTTTCCATTCCTTTACTCTCACTGTGTGTGTGTCTTTTGATCTGAAGTGAGTCTTTTGTAGGTAGCATATATAAGGGTCTTTTTTTCTTATCTATTCAGCCACCATATTTTTTGATTGGAACATTTAATCCATTTACATTTAAAATAATTGTCAATAGATATGTAGTTACTACCATTTTATTACTAATATTTTTAACCTTTTTCTTCTTCTTAAAGAAGTCCCTTTAACATTTCTTATAATACTGGTATGGTGGTGATGAACTCCTTTATCTTTTTCTTGTCTGGGAAGCTCCTTATCTGTCTTTTAATTCTAAATGATAGCTTTGCTGGGTTATCTTGATTGTAGGTCCTTGCTTTTCACCACTTTGAATATTTCGTGCCAATCTCTCTGGCCTGCAAAGTTTCTTTTGAGAAATCAGTTGACAGTCTTATGGGAGCTCCCTTGTAGGTAACTAATTGCTTTTCTCTTGCTGCTTTTAAGATTCTTTGTCTTATTATGATGTGTCCTGGTGTGGGCCTCTTTAGGTTCATCTTGTTTGGGACTCAGCACTTCCAAGGTTTGTATGTCTATTTTACTTTGCCAGATTAGGGAAGTTTTCCATCATTATTTCTTCAAATAGGTTTTCAATTCTTTGCTCTCTCTTTTCTTCTTCTGGTACCCCTATAATATAAATGTTGGTATGCTTGATGATGTCCCAGAGGCCCTTAAGCTATCTTCATTTTTTTTTTTTAATTCTTTTTTTATTTTTTACTGCTGTTCTGATTGGGTATTTTCTGCTACCTTATCTTCTAAATCTCTGATTAGATAATCTGCTTTATCTAATCTATTGTCGATTCCCTCTAACGTATTCTTCATGTCAGATAGTGTATTCTTCATTTATCTCTGGTTCTTTCTATATTTTTATCTCTATTTTTATGTTTTCTATTTCTTTGTACAAAGTTCTAAGTTCATCAACTATTCTCCTAAGTTCATTGAGCTTCCTTATAATCAGTGTTTTGAACTCTGCATCTGGTAGATTGCTTTTCTCCATTTTGTTGAGTTCTTTTTCTGGAGCTTTGTTCTGTTCTTTCACTTGGAACATATTTCTTTGTCTTTCTATTCTGGCTGCCTTCCTATTTGCATCTATGTACTAAGTAGAGGTACTATGTCTCCTGGTCTTGGTAGAGTGGCCTTATGTAGTAGGTGTCTTGTGGGGCCCAGTGGCACATTTTCTCTGGTCATCTGAGCGGTGTGCTATGAATTGTGTGTGTTATCCAGTTGTAGCTGAGCCTTGGTTGCTGTTTGCATATCAGTAGGAGGGCTTGAGCTGTTTGCTTGTGAAGACTGGCCAGTGACTGCAGAGGAGGTGCTATTGTGCAGGGGATGACCCTATGGAGACAATTCACTTCAGCAGGGCTCTGGTGACTGCCTAGTCTGCTTTTTGGGTGTCATCTTTGTGTGTGGCCTGGGTGGTGCTCCACCTCAGTACCCACTGCAGGCCAAGTTCAGCTGCAGCCTGTGCCCTGCCTGAGGCCACATGGAATGAGCCACCAAACAATCCACAGATCGTCGCCACCCACAGTGGTCTTGGAGGTGTCTCAAGAGGCCAAGCCACAAACCAAGGCCAGCTGCTGCTAGTACCGGGCTTGGAGCTGCTCAGCAAGAGGTACGGGGCAGACTAAGGCCAGATGCTGCTTGTTTGGGTTTTGTGAACCTTTGAGAGATTTTAGGGAAGTCTGCAGCATGAACTGAGACAAGCTGTTTATATGGAAAAGCCACTTGGAACGCCTTGGGTGGACCCACAGGTTGGGTGGGGTAGGGTCTCAAAGAGTCATCAGTGTGATATGAATAGTGTTAGCCAGGTTGATGGAGATTCAGATATGGCACCTGCCTGTGTCTGCACACTGAGTGAGGGGAGTGTTTAATAAAGGAACAATAGCTTCTTCCAGCACCTCTATCTGGGAAGAAGCTGCCCCTCCAGCCCTGGTCCTGAAGTCAGACAATTCAGTTCCTCTCTGTATGTCCCTAGTAGTTTTCGAGCTGGAGCTCGAATGAGTAAGTCTCTCAGCAAGTAAGTCCATGTGTGGTGGGCCTTTAAGAGGAATGATTGAGACTCCAGAGCCCTTTGTCTCACTCAGCTACAATTTCCACTGGTTTTCACAGCCAGAAATTGTGGGGACTTCTCCTTCAGAAACCAGAACCCTGGGCTGGGGAGCCTTGTGTTGGGTTGGGACTCCTTGCTCCTCAGGGGGGACCTTTGCAGCCAAGATATTCCTCCCAACTTTTAACTGCCACAGGTGGGTTGTGGGACCAGCCTGTTCTGCATCTCCACCCTTCCTACCATTCTTAAGGTAGCTTCTTCTGTTCTTAGTTGTAGGACTTCTGTTCAGCAAGACTTCAGGAGATTTTCAGTGATGGTTGTTCTGTGGTTTAGTTGTAATTCTGATGTAATTGTGAGAGGAGGCAAGCACTCCACCATCTTGACTGGAAATTCCCCATTTTTGCTTTTATCATAAGACTAGTCTCACTTCCTTCTATAAGTAAGGCTATATCAATCACTAGAGCTAGTCAAGTGTAGGAGTGTTTTATGTGCACATCACCTATAGTTAAAAAAATTCAACTCTGACTAAATGTTTAGAAGAAAAATTCCCATGTTTCAATTTTAGATTCTAAAATTACTGATAAAGGTTAAATAGAGTGTTGAGTACTGAACACTGTGGAAATGAACATGGTATTGGGAAAAACAGTTTTAAAAAGCCCTGACTGTGTGACCTTGAGCAAGTCATTTATCAGGATTTCCTCATTTTCCTCTTTATACTTGTTGATACAAGAAGTTGAGTTTTTTGTTTTGTGTTTTTTTTTTTTTCACATAGAGCTGTACAAGTACATATTTTTCATATTGGATTTTATCCTCTGCCACAGTCTTTTTTCTTTTTCTTCCAAAACACTTCTCCTTCTCTGTTATGTGGGAGTTGGGAAGCAATGATAGAGGTGCCCAACATGTTAGACCTTGCTTGTTAAGGCGGCTCACTGCCATGAATCAGTGGCCTCCTTGGAAAGCTACAGGATCTCGCATCAAAAGTCAGGACACTATCCCTAACACTATCCCCAACACTCTACCCAAAGTCCCAGGCACCAAAAGAAAAGTAATGGAAGCTCTGCACACTGCTAGTGCAAATCTCCAAGATCTGCTCTTCAGTGCTTTTAGTAAAGCCACACGGAGCAAAAATTGCTATAAATGGTGAATGCAGAGAAACAGATTTCAGTCTCCATTAACATGGTGGAATGTATTCATTTCATTGATATAGGCTGTTTTCTAGCTTTGAATAAATATGGCTGAGTTTCAAAAAGTTTCAAATTATGCCCCTTCTTTTCAATTGAAAGGGAGATTTAAAATATCTGACATTAAAAGTATAATCCCCAGACATTTGTTACAGTAGGTTTTAGAAACAACATTAATGATCAGCTTAATAATTTCGCTACATTATCCATTCATTTATCTATTCTGTAAGTACTTTTTTGAATCTCTACCAGGTGTCAGATCCTATACTGGGGATATAGGGATAAAAGACAATCTCTGCCTTTAGAGGTTCACCATCCAGTGGGAAGTCAAGCAGGTGAAGACATAGATGCAGAGGGACATGCTCAAATAAATCTTGTCTATTAACTTGAAACTTGTCACCAGTTTTATAGTATTAGTAGTAAAAGGCCTCTGAACTGGAATAAACCAAGCAACAGTAAAAGATCATTACTGAATACACTGCTATGTTATTGATTAGCTTCTATTTGTCATACACATTAATGACAAAAAGCAACATGTACATGCTAAGTATGAATATTTTCACCATCCAGTTAATAACTTAATTGTGACATTTGGGTTATAAGTCGAGCTTCAAGCAACATTCAAACTATCACGAAAATGCAATAGTATAGTGTCATCAAATGTATCATCCAAAGATGATAAAATTTTATGTATGTTTTTATGCTTTGCCAATGTACAAGTCAGCAAATCTATAATAGTAATTTGTAATAGGCATAAATTGACATTAATATAATAGCTGTATATTTAACATAAATGTCCATTTTGTCTCATAGTCCACAAAATGTGCAATAATCATGAGATGCATGAAGTCTCCCTCTTGGAGGCATGAAACTGAATCAAGAGGGGCAGTCGACCCATGGGAATTCAAAAGGGATGGAGCAGGGAGAAAAAATATCCAGACTCCACTCTTTTTCTTTCCTATCTCCAGCCAGCATCCCAGGGGCTGAACCCAGTTAGAAGCCAGAGAGCTAGGGAGCCCACTGATGAGGTGCTTACAGTTAGTCTCCCAGGACACAAAGTATGGTGGAGAAGGGTTAGGTAGGGAGAGACAATGGGAAGGTACTCAGCATGTTAGTAGTAGTAGCAGCAGCAGTAGTAGTATAGAGAAATGTGGGCGGGTGCTGGCACAAGTAGGTATCTATTCAACTCCATGGCCAAGGGTGTGAATTTCAAGATTGAAATCAGGATGGGTGTTAGTGCCATTGTGTGCCATGTTCTACTAGTGGCTGAAATACTCCAAGCTAGAAAGATAATTAATTATGTACATGATACAATAAATAACCAAAAAGATGGTCAATCACAAAAAAAGAATAGAGCAGATATGAACAAACTTGAGAGTTTTAATTGACCAGAAATGCGACGAAACAATATTCAACTTCAATCTACAAATAGAAATACAGAATCAAAACCAAGAAGGGACTAGGTCTATTGTCAGAATATAAGTCAGAAGATGGGGACTGATAAACATGGTGAAGATCAGAAATACCGTAAAACAACCCTGCCACAAACTCTTGCCTCCACCAGAGAGGCTCTGAGTCAGCTTCGTATTAACAATCAGAGCTTTTGGTCATTCTGCTTTTAGGTATAGTTGGAATCATTTCTTTATGTAACTTCAACTGTTGCCAGGTGAGAAATTTGAGATATTTCGGAGGATTGGCAATATCCCAGTAATTTTCCATTTAAATCACATGCATAAAAAAATATCTGATACAACTCATTTATCTTGAGACTGCTTTTTCTTTTCAATTTAATATTTTCAAGTGGAACATTTTAAAGTAGAGATATTAGGTAGCTAGTGAGACATGAGTGACAGGGGAACAAAGGAATAGAGACCCAGCCTAGAGATCACCAAAAAAAAACACCCTATTGGTAGTTAGAGAATCCCTCCTGCATCCCCAGAGACAAAGGTCAAGAGGGCCAGAATCTATAGCTGGTTTAATCTGGCCACAGATGGGTGAGCAGAAGGTACTACCCTAACCTGCCCACAACCTCAGCCTCATTATACCATCATTATAATACCATGTTTATGCCTAGAAATTCATGAATCTCATTATAAAAGACTGAATTCTGGGTAAATGCATGCACACTAAGCAAAGTGTTATATAGCAGCCAAGTGTCAATCTAAATGACCTCACGTGGCAAACACCTAGGAATGCTTTTGTAACCACCCATCACAGCCCAAATATAATTCAGACCTTTCCATTTCTGGATTGTTACAGCTGTCTTCCCTGGCTGTAACCCATGCCCCCCTCCCCCGCCCCACCAGGGTATGTATTCTCATTTCCACGTGGTCAGCCAGCTTTAGGCTTGACCAGTCTTCTACCTCAAAACGTGCCTTTAATAAATAATGCTTCTCATAATTGTCACAGAATGGAAATTCATTTCTTCATCAGTGATAAGGACTGAGACCTGTGTGTTACCAGAACTCCGATCACACAACAGTAACAATTCCACGTACAGAAGTATCTAGAGTAGGCAAATGTCTTCAAGCATGCACACAGAATATTCTAAGTTGCTAAGTAATTCCTAAGAGAGAGATGGAATAATACTTAGTATAGGCCATATTAATGAGCTATCATTTATGATCTTATAGAAGCTATACTGAATCTTTTTTGAATCCCTGGTGAAAAAAATATTGTGCTACATTATTATAGCTCAGATCTATTTTAAACGTATACTGCTTTTATTTTTTTTAAGTATTTGAGCAACATTAAAGCAATTGATAAACCCATTCAAATCTCACGCTTTAAAAAAATAATGAATTATTTAGGAACCCCTACCAGACAATGCTTAGCCAACCTAATTCAAACATATAAGGGAGCAATACAACCGCATTTTTAAAAAATGTAGTTCTATTGCTTGCATTATTTTGAGTGTTGTGTTTTCTACTAGTTTGAACCGTGAGCCTCTTGGAGTCACACACTGACTTACTGAGGTCCGTTCAGATTCTCTGGAGTCCCAAGCCAGGGCTTGAGAAGAGTCCTCCTGCACCAGAGACCAAATTTACTCACTGAGGGCACCAAGCCTTTCATCAGGGGCAGCACTTGCCCCTGGCCTGACTGGCTACTGTGCTTGTTTTCAGTCATCAAGATACAGCATTTAGTTACCCTATTGTCATGAACCCCTTGTGCCTTTAGGAGAGAATTATAGTCTGCCTTCTAACCATATGACCCTGAGAGTCAGTCGCAGAGCTGCTAATCTTGATCATATGACAAATAACTAAACTATCTTGTTAAAAGCCTTATAGGAGCCCATTCAGAAGAGAGAGCCAAAGAGAAGAGAGACAGCGTGAGCGTTCCCACCTACTTCTCTCCTTGCCACTCGTGGCTCCAAGCACAGTGTGTAGGAGGCAGCCCTCAGTCACTTCAGACTGTCTAGATGAGGGAGATACTCATGATGTTTGACTTTATTACAGCTGAGTCAAATCAAATGCACAGGCACTGCTTCCTTAGATGTCTATATTTCACTTAAACTGGGATAAAGCAAAGAAACTGGAATATTGTCTCATCATGCATTCTAAATCAGCCAGGGTAGAAAATAATGGGGAGTTAATCAGATCACTGAAACTCTAATTCACTTGATATTGATCGGGCAGATTCCTAATGGGACAGCAGACCAATTTCAAATTACAGTAAGCTGACTTGTCCTGGAATACCAATGACCAGGCTGGAGGATGAGCCAAGAAGACCGAGAGCTCTGCTCTCCTGATGCTCCCGCCTAGCTAGCAGGCATGAATGCATAATCCAATTCGGCATTTAGCTAATTAATAGGGGATTGATGAAAGGTTCAGTTTTGAAAGCAGCCATCTCACTTGGATAAACTTGGAACCAGAGTCCCATGGGGATGGGTAGTCTGGACCTTGGAAGGTAGGTATACAATGAAAGCTAATGGAAAGTAATGCAATTAACTCAGGCTTTTAATTATATTAATCAGTGACTTCATAGGAGCCCACTGCATACAAAACACACACCTTAACTCTCTTCTATCACCATGTATTTGATTCGTATCTGACCGAACTTAAACAGCGATTTGAAAAAATAGACGCAGGCACATTTATATTATTTTCCCCATGGCTAGGAGTTTTTCTGCCATGGAAGAATAAAGAGAAGGAAAAAAGGAGAAGGATCGTAGGGGCAGGCAATGGGTAATAATGAGCATTTTCTAAAGAACTGAGCTTGAAACTGGTTATGTTAAGATTGGTCGTTACTTTATATTTTCTTCCACTTTCGATTTTTTGGCCTGAGTGTGTGAACAAATGACGATGTGTTTACACTTAGTGAGAGCATCCTAAAGACCTAATTGATTAATTTTTACATTTTAGAAATGACCTGCTGAACTTTTAGGTAAAATACTCAAATGATAGATTTGTTCTCACTAATAACAACTTCTTGGCTTAGTTCTCTTCTTTAACCGTCTTTCCCTCTCTCCTGTGTGTGTCTACATGCAGATGTGTGCAATTGTCTGTGTATGTGTGCATACATACCTGTCTGTCAGGCTCTTTCTCTTCTCAAAGTCACAGAAGTCACAGCTCCAAATGGACAGGCATTAGATAGAGGGGACCTACAGTGAACAGCTTCTAGTGAGCCACTGACGCTCAGCTTGATGCAGACAGATGAAGCCCAGACTCCTTGCAAAGCAAACAAAGTCATATTGTTCTCCCTCAGGCCTCTATTTGCCTTATTTTTCAATCTCCCAATGCATCCCTCGGGTAATTTGCTTTAGGAATTGAACCGTGACTTTGAAAAATCAGATCATTACTGCTTAACCAGAGCTGATCCTCGCGGTTTTAAGGATTTTCCTAAGTGTTAAGTGAATGTATTATTATCCCCACTTTACAGAAGAGAAAACTGAGACACAAGGAGGTTCATTAATTTGCCCAAGTTCGTGTATCTCGCAAGCCAAGGAGCCAGTACTCGAACCCACTCCAAAGTTTAGATTTGTTACCACTCTAATAGCCTGGGTTCTAGGCCGAGCTGCAGAGAATGAATGGAGTGAAAAGGGGGAACATGGACTTCTGTTAATGATAATAGCTGAGATATCGCCTATTTTAAGTCAATCTGAGCATTACAGACACACACTTCCCATGATAATGTCACATTAGTCAAGTTCAGTCCTTAATTCTAACAGATGGCGTATATGTATACATTTCTAAAATAAACACAATCCCCTTAATAATTTAATAAATAAATCATATCACTTATTATGTAGTATTAATTGCTTTTTAAATGATAAAATTATGATCTATGTGATTATGTAAAATTAATGAAAGATCCAACAAAGCCAGGATTTCTGTCTCTGTCCTCAGGAGTTAGCCTGGCCCATGGGAGCCACTAATTAAGCATTTACTGAATAAACATGACAAATGAATGAAATATTTATATGCAATTATGTTAAGTGAAAAAATAGAATAAAAAATTATGCATACCCATTGATGACAACTCTGTTTCCTGGACAAAATGAAGAGTAGATGAAGTACAGATGATCAAAAAGTAGGTTGGTTTTTATTTTAAATATACAATTTTTAAATTACAAATGTACAGGTCTTATAATATAGCAATGTCACATCTAAGTAATATAACCTAAAGAAACTCTAGCACATCTCTGTGATTCAATAATATTTTAACAGCTGAAAACAAAAGGTTAGTATCTAATAATCATCAGTAAGAGAAAGATAAATTATAGTCGATCAAGGGAAATATTATACAGAAGTTGAAATAACTTAATTAGATTTATATATAGTGACATAAATATCAAAACCAGTGTTATTTAAAAATCTACAAATGGATATATACAGTAAATTCCATTTATATAAAATTCAAAAGTGCTCAAAGCAATACTATTTGTTTACAAATAAGAACATATGTGGTAAATGTTTTAAAACATGGACATTAAAGATTTTTTTAATGTGGTAAAATGTAAATGTGTTAATAAAGAAGTATGAGTTCATATGCGTCTATTTTACATTATTCTTATATTATTTAGAATGATACATGTATGTGAATTACATAATGTATAAAATTAAACAATTTTAATAAGAATACACATTCAATATTTTAATATAAATAAAGTTGACCCTTGAACAACATAGGGCTATGGACGCCAACCTCTACATAGCCAAAAATCCACATGTAATTTTTGATTCCTCCAAAACTTAACTACTAATAGACTATTGTTGACCAGTAACCTTACCAAAAAACAATCAACACATATTTTGTATGTTGTATTATACACTGTATTCTTACAATAAAGTAAGCTAGCAAAAAGCAAATTTTATTAAGAAAATCATAAGGAAAGATCATTTACAATACTGTACATATTCATTGAAAAAAATCTGCATATAAGTGGACCCACACAGTTCAAACCTGTGTTGTTTGGGGCAGGGGAGTGGGGGTCAACTGTATTTGTCGATCTGAGTAGTACTTTACAAATCATTTTATAAAAATATTTCATCTCCAGGAGAAGTCGAAAAAAATGTCATAGATGACAGAGGCTCTGTTCATCCTTCTGGCAATCAAATCAAAATTGTAACAGAAACAAGGAGCAGCAGCAAGGAAAAATCACCTGGGATCTAGAGGAACAAGCCATGCAACTAGAGAGAAATCCAAGAAAGTACCCTACAACGGCAAAAGGCAGGACAGGGTGAGGATGTGGCGCTGCCCAGGCCCTAGTGGCTGAGTGAGACGGAGGCTGCGGCAGTGGCAGCGGCAGAAGCCTCTTAAAGGGGCCACTTCCGCGAGAGGATTTTTGCGGTGATGGACCTGCTTGCTCTGAGCACCAGTGCCTATTCAGTTGCATTCAAGGGACACCAGGGACTTACAGAGAGGTGTTGTCAGAGTGAGGGCCGAGGAGAGTCTCGCTCTGTACAGAAGTGCCGGCAGTATCCATTGTTCCCTGTTGAGCCCTCCCGCCTCCCAGTGCACAGACACAACTCCGCCATTGCCATGAGGTCATCAGACTGGATGACAGAGGTCGCTCCACCCAGAGGATTCCCTGAAACCCCGCCTCCCCCAACTCATGGCTCCACGCAAGCCACATCCAGGTATACCCCTCAGCAAATCAGGTGCTCCTTGCTGAGCAGTGCCTAGACTCACACTGGAGGCAGCTGGCCTGGGTTTCCGGTGAGGCCTTTTGAGGCAACTATAGGCATAGCATCAGTGGATTGCTTGCTGAATCTTAATAGGTGGCCCCAGAGGGGTAGAGGCTTGGGCTAAATTTGGCCTGCAGCTGAACCCCTCTCAGGACTGTGCCACTGGACACTTATTTCACAAATCCACACTAATAAGACCAGGAGACTTAGGAGCTTTGCTTAGTACATAGAAACAGACATGGAAAGACAGCCAAAATGGGAAGACAAAGAAGCAGAAGCCATATGAGAGAACAAGACAGAGATCCAGATATAATGGAGTCAAGTAATCTAACAGATGCAGAGTTCAAAACACTGGTTATAAAGATGTTCAATGAACTTTTGGGATAGATAAATTCAGCAAAGAGATAAAAAAAACATAAAAATGAAAATGGAAATTATAAAAGGAAATCAGTCTGAAATGAAGAAAATATTACATGAGATGAGCTGTATATTGAATAGAATAAACAAAGGAACAAGTAAAGTGAATAAAGAAGAGAATCAAATGTCCTATCTAGAGGACGGGAAAGGACACACAAGCAGAATGGCAAGAGATAAGATGCCAAGACTATAAAAATAATTTAAGGAGGATATGAGACACTATTAAGGCTCCAAATATCCATCTGATCGGCGTAACTGAAGAAAATCAAGATGCTGAACAGCTATTTGAAGAAATAATGATGGAAAACTTCATTAACCTGGTGAAAGAAATGGACATAAAACCCCGGGAGACTCAGAGAATTCCAAAGATCAGAGATCCAAAGAGGCCCACACCAAGACGTATCATAATTAAAATGCCAAAGATTAAATACAAAGAAAGAATATTAAAAGCAACAAGAGAAAAACTGATAATTACTTATAAGGGAACACCCATAAGACTGGCAGCTGATTTTTCAAAAGAAGCTATGTAGGACAGAAGGGCTTGGCAAAAAATATTCAGCAGGATTAAGACCCAGGATCTACAACCAAGGATACTTTATCCAGCAAAGCTATCATTTAGAGTTGAAGGACAGATAAAGATCTTCCCAGACAAAAATAAGCTAAAAGAATTTATCACCACCAAGCCAGTATTACAGGAAATGTTGGAGGGACTCCTTTAAGAAGAAAAAACATGTATCGAAAACAGAAATAAAGAATGGTAACAATTACATTCTTATCAATAAAAACCTTAAATGGAAAAGAATTAAGTGCTCCAACCAAAAGATAGAGTGGCTGAAAGGATAAGAAAACAAGACCCCTACATATGAAAAGGAAGAGGATGGAAAAAGATATTACTCTGATGGATCTAGAAGGTATTTAAGTCAGACAGAGAAAGATAAACACTATATGATTTCACTTATATGCAAAATCTAAGAAATAAAAAGAACAAACTAATCAAAAACAGACTCACAAATATAGTGGACAATTTGATGATGGACAGAGGAGAAAGGGGATTGGGGGCTGGGAGAATAGGGTGAAGAGTTAAAGAAGTAAAAATTAGTAGCTGATGGATGGTCATGGGGATGGGGAGCATGGCATAGGGAATGCAGTTAGCATTAATACGTTTGCTAGGTGGAGGGTCAGGGGAGGGAGGGAGCAATTGGGGGGATCGTTTTATGAACTATATAGATATCTAACCAATGTACTGTATACTTGAAACTAATTCAAATAAATAAATTTTAAAAACACTTATTTCATCTCCAGATGCTTTACTCATTCTTTTGAGTATGTGTTAGAAAATATCTGTGAGACGGAAGAGTGAAAGCTTTCTATTTCCTGGTCAAAATTATGCCTAGAGTAGTTTTTACATGTCTGCACTGGCTTATATAAACCTAATATGTCTAATAGAATTAATGGGGACATCAAAAGCAGTGATCATTGGAGATCTCAAGGTAGTGGACAGAGGTAAGAACCAGAATGAGAAGGTCA
This sequence comes from Pteropus medius, assembly GCF_902729225.1. NCBI lineage: Eukaryota > Metazoa > Chordata > Mammalia > Chiroptera > Pteropodidae > Pteropus > Pteropus medius. The sequence continues at coordinate 30,274,573 of NW_024351730.1, read as the reverse complement.
AATCAGATTTCTAAGAATGTAGTCCCACATCTCTTGCATCAGAATCATCTGGGAGGACAATCAAAAACAAATTCCTGGGCCTAACTCCAGTTCTATTTAATTATAATCACAAGTGTGGAGCCCAAGAATCTGCATTTGCAATAAGAACTCTCCAAATGATTCCCATGCATATTAAAGTTTGAGAATCTCTGAGCTAAATCATTCAATGGGTTGAAGACATTTCTCTGAGGACTCTATAATTGGGAACCAAAATTCATTGAAAAGTCCAAAAAAATGTGTGAGCTCTTTAAGTGAGGACAGGGACAAGTTTATTAGCATTATGAAAATGAGAAAATATGAGGCAGGCATGAGGCTATAAAATCAATTTTAGGATCTTACAGCCATTCTAAAGACAATGCTCAAATGTTTTCTTGAAGTAATAGATGGAGAAATCTGCTTACACTAAGGGTACCATCAGCCTTATCAGTGAGCTGCTGAAAATGAAGCAAAGAAAAATCAAAAGGACATTTGTAACTAATGTAAAGTGCCTAGCCCAATGCTTGGTTTACACTACCCAGTCGGACACTACACTGTGGTGATGGCCGGTCAGAGTTAGGCAAAAGAAAAGAATGCTGTAGGAGCTTAGCAAAAGAAACTTCTGGGTCAGTGCAGATTAGTCTGAAAGTCAGGAGAATAATTTCTAAGGCTAAGAGAGACATACAAAAGGACCAGGGCCTTCCTCAGCTCTCAGCTAGGAAAATCTTCCAGAGAAGCAAGGAGGCATTATTGGCAAGGGCTATAAGAATTGTTGAAATCCTTGGAAGCCAACCCCACAAGGGCCTTAGTCACAGGGCAGAACAGATGAACTGAGAGGGTAGGAAAACTGGGATGCAGAATCTAAAAAAGACAGACTCTCACTAGGCTCTGGAATGGTGCCAACACATCACTCTAGGGCTACAATTGAGCATCTTGATCTCACATTGAACCTAGCTGGGCAGACTCTGAATGCCATAAAGAGACTTCCAGCAGCAGACGCTCCTGCAACTGCATCAAAGAAATCAAATGTAGGACTGTAGCTCAGGAACAAGCACCATGTGTTTTCTCTATGTTTGTTATTTTTGTACCTCTATTCTTTCATAGCGATTAAAAGTAAAACACTAAAAAGAAGTTCAGTATACTTGCTGTGTAGCATGGCAATGAGAGATAAGTGAATTGTCCCATTTTATAGTCAACCTAAAACATGGTTGGTAGTAACTTATAAGGGAGAGAGAATGGAGATTAAAAATCCATGGCACAAGAAGGAAGCAAGAAGTGAGTAAGAAGCTGCCTAAGAATTTATTGACCAAAAGAAGCTTAAGGAGACTTCCACATACTTTTCCAACAATATTCTCATCCTTTTCTCAGACTAAGAATAAGATAAAATGAGGAATGAAGAAGCACAATATATGAGAAGCAATTAAAACCCTGAAGATGATACTTAAAGTATCTTGAAACTCAAAACATGTATTTCACTTTATGGATTTGGGAATAATGAGTGTTTCTCCCCAGTCACAAGGCTTAGGAGAAGCCCTTGTTGGAAGAATTCAGTTGACCAAATTAAGACCCTAGTATAATCACACTGAGGAACTGAGGTTATAACTTGCTAAAAGATAAACTGAGGCATGTTTTAAAAATAAAGCAGCAATAAGAAAAGATTACATACTGCCATTTGCAACAACATGGATGGATCTTGAGATAACCACGCTAAACGAAGTAAGTCAGACTAAAAAATTGAGAACCATATGATCTCACTCATATGTGGGATGTAAAACTGAAAGCAGCAAACAAGACAAACCAAAACTCTTAGACACAGACAACAGTTTAGTGGTTACCAGAGGGAACGGGGGAGTGGGGAGGTAGATAAGAGTAGAGGGAGTCAAATATATGGGATGGAAGAAAATTTAACCTTGGGTGGTGAACACACAATGCCATATACAGATGACGCATTATAGAATTACACACTTGAAACCTATATAATTTTATTAACCAATGTCACCCCAATAAACTTAGTTAAAAAGTAAAAATAAATAAATAAATATAAATAAAGCTGAAAAAAAAATTAAGACTTTATTTGAGCAGAAAACCTATCTGAATTGGGCAGGACCAAACAGTGAATGGTTAGAAATACTCTACCACCAAGAGGTGGGGGAAAGATCTTTATAGAGAAGAGGCAGAAGCAAAGCAAGGAAATTATTTGATTGGCTATAGCTTAAGTGATTACTTTATTTGGGAAAGCCTAGTTGGCTGTAATTGGTGGTCTTTAGGTTTCAAGTTCTACACCTGGAGGCATTTACAGGCTTTGGTTTGCTTATGTAGGCTGCTAAAACATTAAAGCCACCTCAGACTAATGACCTCCTTGTTTAATCAATTTAACAAAGTAAACCTAGAAACCTCTTTATTACTTTTGCTAAATGTACCTAACTAAAATGATAAAAAATAGTACACTTTTAAAAAGTCAATTATTTTTTTCAAGTTTAGATTATCAATTATATATATTTACTCCAAATCAGTTTTCTCTTTCCTTAAAATTTTCCAGGATTTCTCTCCCAAATTACAATAAAACATTGCAAATTAGTTTGCGGTTTTGTTTGTTTGCTGCAGCTAGTATTATTACACTGCTGAAGAAAGGTCTTCCGGCACCCCTCCCCCACCTCCCCACTCCTCCCACTTCACCTCCTCTGTTAAACACTGTAGATTTTTACCTACTTTTCACAACACAGCTCTAATGGCTTTTTTTTTTTTATATTTTTCTTTGTTATACAAATTGTAAATTCATTAACAAAAAAAATCCCATCTTGACTTTAAGGAAAAACCTACAATGATCACCCTCCTTGATCTCCAAGCCACTGCACAATTCACTCTGACCCCTGAGTATACAATGCTTAAGATTCATACAACTTCAGACTAATTTATAATAATTTACAATTAGTTAAATAGATTACTGGGTAGCATACAATATTAGTATCATGATATTTAAGCACCAAGAGAGAAACTCTAACATTATGATTGTTGTAAATGTGTTTTATGAGATTTAGCATAAATATGACTACTTGCATAGGGAGCAACATCAGGAGAATGAATTAAAGCAAGAACCCCAGAGGTCTATCAACTCTAATGCATCTCAATTCCTTATTTCAAAATCCTGCATGAGAAAAAGGAATACAGAAATAAATACACAAAATAAATTGTTTTAAAACACTTGAATATTTACTAACAGTAATGTGGGTCTTGAGCAACAGATTGTATTAGTCACCACAGGCTATGTTATACTGCAGTAACAAAGAAACATCCAAATCTCAATAGATTAACACAACGAGTTTGTTTTTTGCTTGTGCTACGTGTTCAATGCAGTTTGGTAAAGGGATTCTGTCCCATGTAGCCAGTGTTTCTGGCTAAGAATGGCTCTATCTCCTTGGGACACCAGTATCTACAGATGTGGCTTCCAGTATTGCTGAAGCAGACAGTGAGAGAGCTAGAGGGTCATGCAAGGGCTTTTTCCTGTGCACATGTCAATTCCACTCACAGTTCACTGTACCGAACCAGTTATAAGGCCCCAGCTACTACAGAGGGTCTAAGAAGGGTAGACTTCTGTGTGCCTAGAGAGGACTAATAATTCTACCAACCACATACAGTATCAATTTCACTTAATTAATATCTCATAAGGAAAACTCTCATCTATAGATTTCTGAAAAATATCCCCTATGATGACATTTTTTAAAAACTCAATTTTCAAAATTCCTCAACTCATTCTAGGTATTGCAAATTCTGAATTGCAATTTAATGTTTTGAATTTTTTTGTTGACTTTTCAATTAAGATATTAGCATATAATAAAATCATTCATGTTAGGTATACAGTTGGTACATTTTGGTAATGATATATAATCAGGCAACCACCACCACAATCAAGATACAGAATGATTCCCTTACCTTTCATGCTGCCGCTTTGCAATTAATCCCAACCCCTACTCCACCTCTGTCCCCAGGTAACCATTAATCTCTTTTTAGTCTATGTAATTTTGAATGCTTTGAATTTAATTTGTGGAATGTTTTATTATCCAAAAGTGAAAACTGGAAGTCTTTTATTACCTTTTGGAATTCAGACAGGTTTTTGATAAATATGCAATGCTACTTATCATTCACAGTGTTTGCCTCATACCATTCAATTGAAGACCCTTTCATCCAAATAAATAAGATGGACGGCCCAAAGCACTTTCAGAGGGCAATATCCTGGTGATTTATTTATTTAGAATATGCCCATTGGCTTCCCTTATTACACACTTATGTCACGATGTTCCTTCCTTCTTTCTATCTAAAACACAATCAAAATTGAGCTAAGAAAAATAAATAGGGTAAGTTAGGGGGAGATCTTCCAAATTTGCTTTGGGACTTATAGAAAAACTGCTCTGTATATTGCTGACAATAGATACGAATATATCAGAGTGTGTGTGTGTGTGTGTGTGTGTGTGTGTGTGTGTGTGTGTGTTGGAGGATCAGTACAGGGAGCTACTACAAGTATTCATTGCATTCATGAAAATTCCCTTCCCTTGGCCCTCATCATAGAGCTGTGACAAGGGATCACAGTAAATCCAGGCTTGGGAAATGTGTCAGCCCTCCTGTCAGTGGGCACTACAACAGGAGGCTGTCAAAGCCCAAGGGACCAGGTAAGTTACCCATCCCTTTCAAATCCAATTGTAATTTGCTCTTCCCATCTTGCGTTGAGAGGAGAGGTTGTCAGGCAGGGATTTACAACAGGGCTTTGGGCATGCACAGGAGTGGCTGGTGGCTTTATATTAGGACACCGTAAAGGCAGTTGACAGGAAAATTGTTGAACCAGCACAGGTGCAAAGGGCACTAGTAACATAATGCCACTCTATGCTTCCTTGAAAGAGGGAGAAGACCGCTGTTAGTGGCCCTTGGGAAGCCACCGACTTGGGGCAGAGTGCAAATCATGCTAGTAGAAGATTAAGGTGTGAGAAGCAGGTGTGTTCATACTATTTACTAATACTTAAAGCACTATCTCTCAGAAATCTTCATGGAAATTATACTTTCTGTCAGCGTGCTGCCGATCTCACTCCATCCTGACCGAAGTATTCATCTTTTCCTTCAATGGCTCAATAAATACTTCGTGAGTACCTGCTCTCTGCCAGCAAAATCATAGAGTCGAGAAATGAGAGCCAAGTCCAGGCAAAACTGTAAATAAGTACTTTGCTTTCACCGTCACCCCCTCTTTTAGGGTCTACTCCATCTTCTCCGACCTTCACCTTTCCTGAGAACAAACACCGTAGCTCCTACTCATGAAGTGTTCTAGACTAGTGCTGTCCAAAAGACTCCAAGAATGAAAATGTTCTATTTCTGTGTTGTCCAATAGGGTAGACATTAGCCACCTGTGGCTTTGAACATTTGAAATGTAGCTAATGATACTGAGACACTGTATTTTAATTTCATTTTAATTCATTCAAATTTAAATACTCAGGTGGCTAGTGGCTATTGCATTGAACATCACTGTTGTGGACGTTTTCTATTTCTCCATCTTTGCCCCTCCCTCCAGCATTTACCTTATCTAATTTCTTCTAAGTAGCAACAAGTTAATACATTAACTTGATGCATTCAGGGGTGTTTCAATGAAGAGCCTAAATACCCTTTTAGGTACTGTATTGGGTTGGATAGTATCCCTCTGAAATTCATGCTTTCCCAGAACTTCAGATTGTGATTTTATTTGGAACTAAGGTTATTAAAGAAGTAATAGGTTAAGATAAAGTTATATTACAGTGGAGCGAGCCCTTAATCCGATAAAATTAGTGTCCTTACGAGAGAAGATAAAGACACAGAGAGAACACCATATGACTACTGAAGCCAAGACGGATGCATCTACAAGCCAAAGAGCATCAAGGACAGTAAGCAACACCAGGAGCTGAGAGAAAGGCATGGAGCATTTCTCCTTTAGAGCCTTCAAAGAGAGCATGGCCGTGCTGACACCTTGATTTCAGATTTCTGGCCTCTAGAACTATGAGAGATTTAATTTTCATTGTTTTAAGCAACCCAGTTTGTGATAATATTATAGCAATTGTTACAACAACCCTAGGAAATTAATATGGGTATTTAGGTTGGCTTCGCCTGTCTCCATCCTTATGTCATTTAATAAGGGCTTTATGATCTTAAACTTGACACCAAAATTATTCATGGTGAAAAGTATAAGACCCATAGTAGAGTAATCAGCAATAAAAATACTTAAGAATAGTAAATGGTGCCTTGATAAAGTGAGAGCTTCTCATTTCTTCCCATTTAAATTTTCTTCCTAACCAGACTTTACCTCAGAAGCCTGCTTTGCATAGTCTGAGGCCTCCTTTTGAATCAAAGATGTGGCTTAAGTCTTAGAAGAAAGCCTGACTTCTGTCTGCAGCCCATTACTGACCTAAAGCTGTGATGACTGCATTAAGAAAATAAAGCATTATTCATCCAGAGAAAAAGCATGACAGGTAATGATGTATAATTCATAAAATGTAACATTCCTAAAACATCTTTCCTAAACTCATGGAAACACATACACACATAAGTGTGTGGGTATTATGTGTCAGCACAAGCGTGTATATAATGTGGACCTGTGTGAGTGTATAATGTCTGTGCACATCACGGAAGTGAAATCCATTTTCCCCAGATGACCAGGTGCTCTTCAGGAAAGCTGGAATCCCATCAATGACTCCCTAAGAGTGAACCACAGGCTTGCCTCTCAGAGACAGGCTTTCCTAAGTTAAGTATACACTGAAGTCGACCTTGAGAACACTATCAAGATGAACTAGAATCAGTCGGAAGGTTGGTCAAGGGCCCCAAAATCCACAGTTCTGCATCCAACCACCACCTCTGTTGATGAGGCCAAAAATTTAGAGCAAACCCATATCCAACACACCATAATCTACTCCTCTCCCATGGAGCCTAGAATGGTTTCCATAAACATATTTTGCTGCTACAACATTCAGTCAGATATGTCCATTTTACAGGTTTTAAACATGCAGGGAATGCGAAGTATTTTATGGACAAGTATTTTACCTCAGAAAGATCTCAGGAGCTAGTGTCTGGCCCTTTCGATCCATTCGAGTAAACAGACCCCATGAGAGAAACTATAGGGATTTACCAGAACCCAGACAAGGAGGTCGAGGAAGCCACTGTAGACCTCTCTCTCAAGGGGCCACACTCTGGATAAAGCAACAGCTGTTTTTATTTATTCAGGTATAATCGAGGGAGGCAATGAAGGAAGGAAAGGCTTTTCCTGTGGCAGGAAAGACCTTATTAAACCATAACGGATGGAAAACAAGAAAGGTTGCAGAGAATGCCACTGCATCTCAGAGGGTTTCATGGCGTTCCCATAAATTTCACTGATGACATTGATCCCAGTCCTGGAGCAAACCTTTGTGGTGGCTGCTCTGTTAGGCTTCAGTGGATTCCTAATCTTTTCCAGAAAGCTGTATATCAGCTATAAATTGTTATTGATAAATGGTGGAACCCAATTCTAGTGTTTTCAGAACTTACACAGCCTAAAAACACCCCACAAATGATAAAGACCAAAAAAGGAGAGACAACCTGACAAGTGTATTCACATCTACTGGGAGCCTGACAAGCAGCAGGGTATTTCAGCCTCCCAGGGGACACTGACACAGCTGATACGCATTGGCCCTGTGCAGTGCTTTTATTTCAAACCTCTGATAACCGTCAGCACACTCTACAGGGGAACTTGGCCTTTGTTACTTGTCTGCTTTTTGTGGGTTTCAGAGGACTAGGGGCTTTTATCAGAGTCTTATTGCCGATCTGCCTCTAACCTGAAGAGAGATTTTTCAAGACAACAACAGTATGGTAGACTGAGAAAGACCTACAATTAGAGTTGGAGGTGTGGGTGTCTGATGGAGAAAGATATGAAGAAAGTGAATACAGGGTAAACGTTGCATTTCCTAGGTGGCCCTGATTTTTATTCAGAAGACATTGTCTATCGATTCTGTATAAAGTTAGAGCAACTTTTATTTTATTGTGTGTGACTAAGATATGTAAGGCTCCTTTAATGCATGTTTTAAAATGATGATTGTGTGATGCAAAAGAGAAGCAACACACCCCCAATAGGTGGAATCCCGTGCAGAGGGTGGAGGACTGCACTTGTGTGCTGTGTTTATTTAGCAGGACTCTGGTCAACATTCTGCTTTGATAGTTTTTCTTTACCTACTGAGGCTTTGGCTGTGAATTAGGCATTTGGCCCATGAAGTCTTATTTTCCAAAAAATATACCCTATTTCTCAAATCCACATGAGGGGCACATTTTAAAAAGTCAGGAAATTCAGAAATTCCCCATTTCCATTACTTAGATTTGTTTAAGTACTACTCTTCCCTAAAACCATTTAATTCTCATTGAAAATCTAAAGCAGAGATTAGAAAATGATGGGATCATGTAATATATTTACGGCTGAACTATTTTAGTGCTTAAAATGTGGTAAGGCGCACAACCAATATAGTACAATGTGTATTAAAATGTATTTTTTAATCTTTTTATTGGGTAGACTCTTATACATGGTAATATAAATAATAATAGAAAGCATTTGGAATTTCCCATTTGCTGAGAAAAATACTAGTAACTGTCATTTTGTTTCCTAAAAAATGTGAATTTGGAATTTGACTTCCAGAATGTTTTAATATATCATGTAATGTTCTATTACTCTTAACTTGGCATTTCAAAAAGTAATAGAGTACCTAAGATCTTCTTAATAAGCATCTCAATTATTTATTAAGATTAATGGAGTGCATGCATAGCTTAAGCACAAAATTGCAATTACTTAGTATACTTAAATTTATGATTGTACCATATTAGAAAGCAGAATAATCACAAGTTGAGCACCACAACTTAAAAATGTAAGGAATAATATATTAACAGTCCATTACACAAATAACTAGGGAGTAGTATAAATAGTGGTTAATAGCAAAATTTCCTATACCAGCGATATCCAGATTCAAGCCTTTATTCTGCCACCTAGTGGCTTTGTGATAGAGTCTCGGTTTTCTAAATCCATAAAATGGGGATTCTCATAGGTTGCAATGTGTGTGTGAACCAAATAAGAGTCCATGTAATATATTTATTGTAGTGTACAGCACATAGTAAATCCTTAGCATTTGGTAGCTATCATTTTTAATAATATTTATGACAAAACATAACATATAGTGTTTCTAGGCAGACAAACTAAACAAACTTCAGGGACCAGTGGGTGATAAAACAAATAAACACCTCATTCTGAATCAGTGGAAGCTACAGAAGTGAGGAATGACCAACTACGGTGGAATGCATGCAAACTGGACCATTGGAGAGTCAGAGCTAAACTGATAAATAATAGTCTGTGCCAAATTTTTACCCTTCAAACCACTTAGGTTTTAGCAAACATTTTCAAAATTCAGTGAAGGTTTTTTGTTGCAATTGACAAAGTAAAGCACATGTTGGAACCCAGTTTTTTCCTTCACTCTTAATAAAGGGAACTTGGCTCCACGGCCTCTCAGACAACAGTGCACTAACTTTGGGAGATGTTGAACAAAGTTGGATAAGAAATATCTTAGCTAAAAATGCTGACTGGTTTTCAAATAGGAGTCACTTCGATAAAGAAAGTTACAAGCACAAATAGTTTTTTAAGCATATCCAAGCAACCTTACAGTTATTACATAACCTTAGAAACTGTTCATGTAATGGTTACCTGCCGCGTCCTCTTTCTACCCTACTGCGTGACAAGGTCCGGAGATGGGGACAGAGGCTTCAAGGAATGCATCGTCAAGAACGAGGACGTGGCATGTGTTTAGGGATAATTGGTTTCTTAGAAATGATCCTATTAAGAGGGGGAATTTGGGTAGCACAAATTCTAGTAAGTATAAACGCTATACAAATGGATTTCCTCAAAATTGGCTCTGAGGAAAACATAGTAAATTCCCCGCGTATGGAATCAGCTCTAGTCACCCTGACGTGTCCAGAATGCGTAAACCCTTTATTTGAACAATTATTAAGGGAAATTCCTTTTGACGCGCCTCTTAAAGATATTATGAATAAATTATAACAAGCTGAATACTAGAACCAGTTTATACTCCTGTTCCCACGCAGTTAGTAGAAAAATTAGTAAGGATAAGAAATTTACTCATAAGCCTGTGCCTACTATAGAAGGGCCTCCTTTTGTGGCCTAGTGGATAAATAGAAAACTCTGGTATCCACCTAGGGGGGCTAATAGTATGAAAAGATTACCTGATCTTCCTTTGCCTTATTCAGAAGCTTATAATAAAGATAGTATACATGTAGTGAATAAAGATAGAATTCATGTGCCTTATAGTAGTTTAAGTTTCATAGAAAGGCTGGCTAGGTCAGGATCTCCTTGGTGCTTAAAAACAAAGGAACAGAAACTTAGCTTATGAAAGCAGCTTTGTAAAACTGATTTTTATAAATATTTTCCTCATTACTGCACCAAGGAAACTTTTGAACAGCTATGAGAAAGGTTCAGCTTGAACTTTAGATATAGCATAAATCAAATAGCATTTAAAAGATTTCTTCAGGCAGAAAGAAGAACAATGTCTGCCCACAAGCCAATACTTGCTGTTATGAATACATCTATCTATCACCTTTACTTATATCAAACTGTATCTTACGTAATAGATATAAGAATTAAAAGTTTAGATTGTTCCATCAGGTAGTTCTGTTCTAATGATTGAGAGAAAAATGTACTAGTTAATCATGAACATTAATAATAATATACTCTATAAGATTTTCTGCTCCGCCTAACCACAGAAATTTAACTCCCTGCTACCTTAACAACAAAGTATAATCAAATGCCAAATAAAAAGTATAAAAGTTGTACTCAAATCACAATAAAACGGAACAGTGTCACACCGCCTCTGAGCTGTGTAGTCGACTGTCTCCCACGCCGACGCCTTGCCCACCTTCGGGGCCCCCTGGATCCTGTCGTGGCTGGACCGCGGCAGTTACCAACTACTTCTTGAAGCCAACCCAGCAAACGTTTTCAGTCCTGATTGCCTGACCTCAATACGGCATTTAATATACACTATTTATGTAACACTGCTATTTGCTCCAACTCTGCTTTCTCAATCTTCTTCAATGAATCCCCTTATCATTAGTATGGCTGTTATTTCTCAGGATTTTGTCCTCTGCCTGAATTTTATTACTAATACTGTCCCAGGGAAATCTTAGCCACACCGATCTCTTTGATTTATACCTGTATGCTGACAAGTCTCGAATATATAATTCCTTCTCCCAAACTCCATAGACCTATTTTTAAGTTTCTTTGGACCTCTATATCTAGCACACTGGCACCGAATGAAAAAATATTCTCTCATTATCATTAACGATGAGTTTATTATCTAGCATATTGTTATGGAATTATCAAACTTTGAGGACAGGGTTGACTATGGTCAACGAGCATTTCCCTAACAATCAGCCATAGATGAGGCAAGTCTCTCAGACAAGAAACTGGCATTAAGAGTCAATTTGAAATTTTCTCTTGTCTTAGACAAGAAAAAAAGGACAATATCGCCAAGAACCAGTTCTGGATTGGTGGAAATTACAATGGGGCCTACCAGGTGAAAACGAGTTAGCAGATAGAAACCAAGATGTCAGGAAAAACTTAAGTAAAGGTTCACCTGCTCTCTATGGCTAGAGACAAGGTATATATTGAGGCAAAAATCTAAGGCTTGGGAACAAGTTTGCTATGATGGGGTCAAAAGCCTTTCTTTTTAATATCAATTTCTTAAATTCTGTTTTCCTTTTGTCATTGGGATCTAGTGACCCTAATTTTGAAAACAAAGGCTTTCTCATCTTAGTTAGAGGTAACCAAGTATAAGGGTTTGTTTATATATGGATAGTAGATTTTATAGGAGTCTTTGGCCCAGAGGTGACAGAGAGGGTCGGCATGAGAAAACTCTATGAGGTCAAGTTAGATCCATCAGAAGGTCAATCTCATGAGAAGTAAAACTCAGGATCAAGTCAGGGCCATTTGGTGAGCAGCTACTGTGTACCTGCATTTTCCTTCCAGTTCTCATATCTGCTAAAGACACGGAGAATTTGGGGTTTGAGTTTCATTAAGGAGCCTATTCCTTTACATCTAATATTCAACAAATCCAAAAGAGAATTTATTTATTGCTGCTGGTTATCAATTTCCACCCCCAAATCTGTGTTTTACGTCTCTGTTGGTACTGTTATGTGACTTCTCTGAATGTTTCCTCATTTGTAAAATTGTGGTGCCAATACTTGACCTAGCTACTTCTTAGACTGGGCCTTAATCTGTGTTCTTTTAACCATGTCACTCCAGTGCTTTCAAAAACAACAATCTAGTTGAAATAGATATTCTTCATATGGTTTTTCAAGGACTCCTAAAAGTTTTCCAGCTCTGTCTGTCCACTCTATTCTACCATTATATAACATTGAACAATCTTGTTATTTTTATTCTCTTTGCATGCATTCCATCTGTCCATCTGTGTTTCTATCCAACTGTCATGAAACAGAAAACTGTATCTGTTCCTTTAAATATAGCTTTCTGTTCACATGGTCTTGATAAATTAGTGTTGATTGACTCTCTTCTGGTCTTTTTTTTAAAGTTCAAATGCTTAATTACAAAGTATTTAAAGATAGGATTCATCTAACCTTATGTACATCACCAACCATCCTCTTATTTACTCAAAATAAATTTAAAAATTCATAACATTTCTGTATTTGTGCCTTCATCTATCATATGGACCTAAAATATTTTTTAATTCTCTAATAAGTTGCTAAGAGAGAGTTATCTAGAATTCACAAGAGTCATTTTGTGGGCTCTAGATAAGGAGAGATAGTCTATAAATTTAAATACTACAAAGCATTGTCTTGTTGTTGTGATTATAGCTAAATTAGCTTTTGTATTTGTGCTCAAAATGCCATGTAAAACATACAAAGAGAGCAAAGCGACCCTCTTCTATGAGTGCATAATATGACTTGCTTATTAAAAGAAAACCCAGCAAATAGAGGACGTTCCCTTATCCCTTCAGAACCTTTCATCTATACTGTGCCCAGAATACTCAGTCACATACACACAAACAGTATTGATTTCCAGAATTTCTCCATGGGATGCCAAAAATAATAAACAAAAAATAAATCAAAAGCAACAGCCTCCTTCCATTAAGTATTAAATATCTTCTCCATGAAGTTAGGACAAATAGAGATGTATATAGAGAGCCAAGGAAACATAAATCTAGTGTTGTAGTGATCGATTTCTGCCTTGTTCCTTTAGTTCTAGTAAATAATGATCTTCAGATCTTTCATGGTGGCACTATAGTAGAAGTCAGCTCCAAGACCCCTAGAAGTGTTTCACCTTCAATAGAGCCAATGGTGTTTCTTCCTCTCCATAATCATTACACTCACTCGTTATTTGTTGCAGAGTAGAAACGACACTTGGCAGGTCAGAAGAAATTTACAAAGGATATTAACTTTAAGAGCTTTCAGTATGGTCACATATGTGGTTAATAAAACATTTTCTGTTACTCTATGTTAAACCAAAAAGAAAATTTCTCTAGAAAATATGGTCCCTGTATATTACCATTAAGTTACTAAAAAGGAAAATAAACTCTTGATATTGATTACTAGAAAAATAATTTTAAAAATCTTAAATATTAAATAGACCTGATTAGACCTGAGGCTCAGCCCAAGCTGAAAAACCTCAGTTAATGACATAAAAAAGGGGAAAAATTAATCTGCTTAGATATGTGCATTCAGTAAGCAAAACCATTACTGCAATTTTATATAGTTCCTCCACATTCCTTCCCATTGGACATTTCTCAGCAAAATTCATAAGATGATGCATAACCAAGCCAGATCATTAGATCTTAGAGCACATAGGAAGATGTCAATTTATTTATATGATAAACAATCGAAGCTGAATTTTGAATCTGGCACTTAATTATCTCTATGCCTTAAAAAAAAATCATGTAACCTTTCTATATAATGAGGTAACATAGAAATATGGATGGAAAGTAATAGATAACTGTCAAGCATTTAAATCATGTGGTTTATATATCTTAGTTTGAAACCAACATGCTTAAGGAATTCCAAGAGGGAGGGAGAGAACGTAATGTGAAACAGAAATTAAGAATCGATCCAGAGTAAAATTTCATAGGGCAAAAATAAATCCTGTAATTTAAATCTTTTCTCTTTATTTTATTTTTTTCTCATTATGATGAGGAGGAGGAGAAGGAGGAGGAGGTGAAGGAGTTGTCGTATTTCCAAAAGCAAAATTCTAAGGAGGTTGGCATTCATGTACTCAGTGGCCTAGTCACCAAAGCTCATATATATCTTAATAAACCCAATTACTTCAATGACTTATTCTAAGCAAGAGTCATGCTTTGTTCCAGCCACTCAGGATATACATCTTTTATAAAGGGCTATGTTTCTTTGACATAGAGATGTAAGATCTGAGTTTTTGTAAGACCTCGTAGGTGGATGTCAAAAATAAAATAAATGTTGAATGAATCTTATAGAGAAATCAATTGTGTCAACCACAGATTTTCTGGGTCAGCAGGTTGGATGTAATAGAAGTAGTGACAGATGCCTAGGATGATGACTCTTGTAGTCTCCAATCAAGCCAGTCAAAAACACAGTGTTTAAAAGAAATGGATACCCTACAACCAAAGAGGATAAAAGAAACTTCTTTGTGTTTCATGTGATTAATTAAATGTGTGATGCCATTAATTAATTCCTCTAACATTCCTCCCCCTGCAAAATTACACCCAATTACACCCATCACCTCTGGGTAACTGTGCCATAAACTCTACTAAAGCCCATGGATGGACTTGATGATATATTAATACAACCTTACAGTTCTTTAGGTGAGGATTTTTTTCTTTTAATGAAATCTTGATATCTGTGCCCCACACCCCCACTTTAACCCAATGGTCATCATATGAAAGAGATGCTACCAGTGACAATTCGATTTGCTTTTTTAAGAATTTGCAAATGTAGGCAAAGTCAACTGGGAATGACGCATCCTTTACACAACTTTTACATTAAGAAGAAGTAAGCTCTATTGGATTACTATCTCAGAAGCAAGAACAGTAAAAACTAAAAATGACATGTTACCTAATCATTACTTTGACAATAATTGTCACAAACAGAATTTCTTTATAGATTTTGGATGTAGACTTTGAAGCAAAAAAGACTAAGATGCTGTACTGGCCTGAGCTAAAAGGATTTTTAAAAATTTAATCTTAAAGAAAAGATCCTGAGATACAGGCTAAAAGAGTTTATAAAGGTCATAAAAAAATTAACTTATCTTGCTGACTGAAGCTTTTTTAATGCACTCTAAGTTACAAAGAAATCGTATGTGGAGCCTTTAGGCCAATGGTCTACTATATTTTTCCCTCATTAGTAAAGACAGCAAAAATCTGCATTGGGATTTTTACCACCGCAATCATCTCTGATTCATTAGTCTTCGTGATTGAATATGAGTAGAGCATGGAGCCAGTGGTGTAGGAATATGTTGTACTTATCTCATTTGCTCACACTGCAGTTCAGCAGGCAGCCAGAATTGTGAGTGGAAATGGGCCTGCTGCTGGGGCTAAACATCGTTAAAGAGTCAGATGGACTTCTGTCAGGCCCATCTGAAAGAAACGAATATAATAAAAGGTCTTTAAGGCAAAGACGATTACTTTTGTAAAGCAAAATGCATACCTCTTTTGATATGTAGCAGGAAAACAAAATGGGAGAGGCCTCTGCAAATGTCATTGGGAAGGACTGGAGTTC
This sequence comes from Pteropus medius, assembly GCF_902729225.1. Lineage (NCBI taxonomy): Eukaryota > Metazoa > Chordata > Mammalia > Chiroptera > Pteropodidae > Pteropus > Pteropus medius. The sequence goes on along the minus strand of NW_024351730.1, from coordinate 30,258,775 downwards.
ATAAATATGAGTTAGATCCAGAAAACCCAAGTGAAAGGAACTTCACCTGTGAACGTGAGCTCCCTCAACCATAAATTAGGGATAATAAACTGTCCCTGCTTACCTCATAGGGAGTTATATGACAAAGATGAAACGATATATTTGAAAACATTTTATTATGATCAAGCTCCATATCATGTTGCGTATTATCCTCATATTGACTAAAAGATAGATATATAAATATAGTTGCACCTTAATTTAAATTTAACCCCGTAGACATAGAAAGAATTTTCTAAAGTCAGGGGCCATATCTTACCTTTTATCTCCTTAAAGTCAACAGTGCCAGGCACATAGCAGATGCTTAATAATTTTTTTTTTACATGAATGGATGATAATCACTATATAAATTAACATTAAGAATCCTTTAAGTAAAAAAACAGTCTCTTCTAAAGTTAAAATTTGGTTTTAAAAATCTGTCTACCTGATTTACATTTAGGGAGGGATAATAGCACAAGTGGAAAAACGCGAATGAAAGTCAGATGGCCTGAGTCTGAGGCCCAAATCTACCCTGTATTAGCTGACAAATATTACTCAACCTTTTTCCTCTTTTGTAATTACAGAGGTAATAATAGTATCAAACTCCACCGTTGATGTTAGGAGTAAGAGCTCAGCCATGCAAAGTGTATAACACAGCGCCTAGGTAACGGTAGATTCTTAATAAAAGTTGTGATTGCATTTGTTGTCTTCCTTGATATTGTTGTTACTATTGTTATTCAATTCATCATCATTAAAAAGTGGGTGTCAGCAGAGGTAGAGTTTCCCAGTCAATTTAATGAATTAGTCAACCAGACTGGATGTTTGACATCATACTGACACTCTCTGAGGCTTCTCAAGATGAGAGGCTGGCTTTAATTGCTGTCACTTAGCTCCTTCTTAGGACTGACAAGCAAAGGGCCAATGAATACTTGTCAGGCCTATTAAAAAAAAAATGCTTGTAAGATTTGATTTTTTTTAACCCTGCTGCACTACTATTTAGGCATTTCCCCTCGTGCTAAAGTTTTCCCTTTGCTGGAATTTTGATTTGACTGACTTCCTCAACTTAAATTATTTTTCAAATTAAAAAATTTCCAATAAGCCAACCTATAACAAGGAGGTCATGTGGGGTGCTTCTCTGAAGTAAATTGCATTCTTCTCATTTGTATTCATAACAAGAGCTCCTAACAATTGAGGATATTACATAGCTGGACATCAGAAAGTAATTTTTGTTAATAAGAAAATCTAGCATCCTTTGCTTAGCAGCTTTTTTGGTTAAAGATCTTGCTAGGGTTTTTATTCACTTAGGCTAAACTTTGTGATTGGATTAGAGGTTCATGGAATCCTTATTATTTATTACAACTTGTTCCACATAAGGGTCACTCTTTTCTACCCTTTTTAATCATGATGATGACAGTTGAGAATTGATATCCTGCACTATTGTGTACTGTCGAATGCATAACAAATACCTTAATCAGGCTTAAATAGCTCAAGAACCACAACTATTTATTGCAGGTCAGAGGCAAATTTCTGGAGATGGCAAGTGGAAATGTGAGGACATTGATTTCAATATTCCTTCCCCCAAATGATATTGCCTAATTTGATCAAACAGTTGCTTCATTTCATATGTAACCATGTCTCTTTTCCAGTAGCCATAACCTAGACCCAATAATTTAGTCAGAAGCATTAACCAGAATTAACAACCAGATTATACTAGATATTTTACTGGTTTAATAAATTTACAAAGTCAGAAACTTGGCAGACAAATTAAATATATCCCATTTCCTTAACAGGCTGAAGAATCTTAGCAAAGAACAAGGACCTTTGCAACATTTGTTTAATGATAAACTCTTCAACTGTAGCATTTGTTTTTCTTCTTTCTCTGATTTCTAAGAGCAGAAAAGAAATTTTCAAAATAGAGTCTTCATTCCTTTCATAGTTACTATTTCTGGGGTACGTATGATTCCTCTCAAACTAAGAATACCATTCTTTAAAGCTGGTACATGTCAAATTTTTTAAATGGGATCATAATAATCATAAAGAATCACTTTTTGTTTTCCATTAAAATCAGCTTATTTCAAATTCAGAAGGCAGTGATAATAGGCAGCATATTGTACATTGCCTGTGAATAGGATCAATTACAATCAAGACTATTTCAAAACTAAAAGAGTGCTTGTTTGCTCCTTAACAGTTTTAAAGCAAATGCTCTGAGTATGTTCTAGGCATGCCAAGGTAGGAGGGCATTTATTTCCACAGCAGGAGCCCTGTGGCAACACTCAGTTGCTCTGACTTCACATTTATAATGCTAAATGACCGATGCACACTTAATCACTTGGCCTGAGAGAAGATGTGGGGGGATGCACTCATTTTCTCTGTATGAGTATTGACAGGCTGGCTTAGAGATCAGCCTGCTTGGTGTTTCAGTCAATTAGAAAACACCTTATCCATGAAGGAGACTGACTGTACTTTCAAAATAAACTTAGGCTGGACTAGATGCTTTCCTATTCCAATACTAATCTTTAAATCAGGATCAACAAGGTCAATGTACCTGAAATTATCCATTTGTTCTATTCGGGACATGCTAAACTATGGCTCCCTTTTATAATTTCAAAAAATATTAGTGCAATCATCAGAATGACAAATGCCAATAACTTTTATGTTAATTTTATAACCACAGCAACCATTTAGGAGCATGTTATTTCTTTTTTCTTCCAACTCAGCATAAGTCACTCAACTTTACCCAAATTACTGGGTGAAATGGGGAGTCTACAATAACAGATGCTCTTAAATTACATTTTGAGCTCAGGTAAAAGATATTGAGCAACTACATTACATTGTTTTTTAAGGCATTGATCTTTGCAAGATTAAGGAAAAAATAATATAAAAGTTTTTTTGAGGTTTTAATGTTAACTTCTAAGATTTTTCTGTTCACTTAAAACCTCAGACAGTTTTCCTTGACCCTCGTAGGATTCCCTGGCTAGGTCTGAAAAAGTAAACTTGACAAAGACAGATTAATAGGAAAAAAGCATGCACATTTATTTAATATAAGTTATACAAGAGACTTCAGTAGGAAATAGAGACCCAAAGAAACAGACCTGAGTATTTTATGCTAGGTTTAATGAGGAGTGTAGAGTCATGGAGGAATATGAGAGGTTAAGGTAGTAACTGGGTTAATGTAGTTAGTGTTAGTGTAGTAACTGGGAAAACTTGGTAAGGGCTGTTTGTTAGGGTTCTTCCCAGCATCCCTTTGTCTTGGGAGATAAGAATGCTCCTTTCCTCCAGGTCTAGGGAGGGCTCCCCTCACATTAGGGTTGTATGGTCTGTTTCAGAACAGAAGGGGGAGGTCAAAGTGACCTTTCTGCTTCTGCCACGTTCTCAAACTTAAATAGTCCATACGCTAAAGTGCCATATTTTGGGGTAGCCTCCTGCACCCTGTCAACCCTCTCCTATTGCTCATCAATCTGTTGTCAAGTCTTGTACCTTCTACTTGTATAATACTCTGTCACTTCTTGTCTATTCCCACTGCTACTCTTTTGGTTTAGGCCTTCATCATTTCTCTCTGGAGCTAACCGGTCTCTTTAATACCAGACTTTCTGCTCTTTAATCTATTTTATATGCTATGGCCACATTAATCTTCCTAAAGCATAGATTAGATCATGTAATTTCCTTGTTCAAAAATCTTTAATGGCTCCATATTGCTTAATTTTAAAAGTCTAAACTGCTTAGTCCAGTGTTCAGCGGTCATCCCCCATCCCATCTACCTTTCCAATCTTATTTCCCTCTACTTGTCTTCATTCATTCACTAGTTCAGTAACGTGGAATTAGTTACTATTCATTACTCATGCTCTCTGCATGGGATTTTCTTCCAAGCATTTGGCCATGCCCTCTTCCCCCACCCTGCACTGGATTTCACTATCCTGCCCCAATTTATCTTACATGTTCAAATCCTGCCTGCTCAGCCTTCCCTAACTTCCTTCAATTGGAAATAATGTATTCTTCTTCTCATGTCACATAGAACTGTGTCTACATATCTTATGACACATTTATCTTGTACAATAATTCTATATATTTCACAAACCTTTATATACATAAATTTTTTGAAAGTAGAATCTAGTCTAATTCATTTTTATTTCCTTCCATTGTACTTTCATGGTGACTGGCATGTAGTATCTATTCAATAAATATTTATTGATGTACTCCATTCACAAATGTGTGGATGAATCCTAATTTACTATCCTTAAACGATGGTAAATTTATTTTTTTCAGACGCCTGCTTTCACCTATTCAGATCTTAAAGCATTCAAATTCTAACAGATGTTTGTGGACAGCTGGGAGAAATTACACTGCAGATACCAAATCATCAGCATAGCTCTCAGGATCACATCTTCACCTGGTTATGTGTTCCAGACAGCTGTGCGTTCTTGGAAATGCACTTGGCTTCAGGAGCGTGCTCTGTTTGTAACACCTCTGTAGCATTCCAGAATAAACATGATGGGCCTTGATATAGAGTAGAATATGTGCAAGTCTGTGATCTATTTATGTTCTTTAGGGAGTGAGAGTGAACTCATTTTGCATTTATAAAAATGCTTCTTATCTTAGGGCCTCACTCAATCACAGTGATTTTACTTTTAGCAAAAAAAAAAAAAAAAAAAATGAAATGGTTCAGATATCCTGTGATGGGGAAAATATGAGTAAGGAAAAGGTATAACTGGGCATTTGCTGGAGACCAGAAACAAGACCAAATGACCCATATTTAGGCTTACTTTTCCGGAATTTGATGAATATTCTACATCCAAATGTACATTAACTTTGGTCGTTGAGTCATTTTTTAAACTTGTCTTCTGAAACTGTTTTTAGCATTCTCTTGGGACTGTGGTCAGAGGTAAAACATTAGTGAATATCCATGTTACCTAATCTCCCATGGTGTATTTTATTTCATGCCCTTTGTTTAGTTTCTTTCTACTTGATTACTCATATGTACCCCTTCCCATTCTCTATGTTGGGTAGGGGTAAATGGAGAAAAGAAATAAATATGCCCATGGTTGTCACTAGTAGACACCAGTTTATAAATAGTACTGGTTTTACTGTGCACTGGTTTTCTGCATACAGGAAGGTCAAGAAAAACATTTTCTTTTGAAATGAAAAAAGGAGGTTAAAACAAGAGTTTTAATAACAGGCTTGACACAGAGCAGTGTAATACCAGCATGAATTACACTCAATACCAGACTTTTATTGGAAGTCCTAGATTGCTTTGTTCCTATCCCTGACATAATATTCAGAGTTGGGTTTATATTTGTCCAGAAGGGAGCTGCTTGCTATAGTCCATGCAAATCAAATGCTTGATTTATGCACCATTCTACTGGAGGGTGTAACATTAAATTTAATTTTGTGAAGAAAGCCTGAGGTGTTTTGATGCCTGGGCCTGACATTGTGAACTAGGCAGAGAGGTGCACAAGAATTCATTACAGTTTCCAATATGCGAAATGCAGCATTTGAATGAAACATTTGTCTCTTGTCAAAAAGGCGTAATGTCTATTCTTGATAAAATATTTCCACCCCACCCCTCAGGACAAACCAGTGTATTTTTGGCCTTCATCATAGATCTGGATCAAAGATGAGTGACTACAGGCATTTGGTACCCCCTGGGGTGGACATCAAAATCATGTGCTTCTAAAATGGTCAGTTATCAATAATATCAACCCAACCGACTTCGTTTTGATTGTTGAATGTTGTCATAAAAAATTTTGCTTGTGCTAATTAACTGTATGACAAATTTGTGATTTTTCATCTTTAACTGGACTCTTGCTCATTACCAGCTGGCTCCCTTCCACGTCCCCTCCAACAACTATTCAATACTTAAACACAGTCCCCAGTATTGCAGCCTCAATGACAAGCCCAGGCTCTGCAGAAGTTTTGTCATTTACTTCTTCAGGAGACTCAGGGCCCTCAGAAATCAACACCATTAGCAACCCTTCTACGCATTTCACATGCTTCTATTAGCACTGTTGTCCCTTCATTGCTCATGGAAGAGTCTACATCCTTTAACATGCAGATAAGGCCTTTAGTAACCTGCCCTGCCCTTACCTTCCAGCTTCCTTTCTTTCATGTTCCACATACACTCTAAGCCTTCTAAGATGTACTTTGGCTCACACTGATCCTCTGCCTGGAACAACCTTCTCCTGCTTTGCCACTAGCAAAATCCACTTCTCTGTGACGCTCTTTTCTGTCAAGAGAGATTCGTTTACCCCAACCATAGCACTAGTATAAAAATAACATTGCATTTAGTTGTACTGAGCCTGTCTAGTCCACCAGTTATAAGTGCTTCATATTTAATTTTGAATTATCCAGAGCACCTGGCAGAGAATCTGGTCCCTAGCAGGCACTCAGTCAGTGCTTCTAGAGTTAAACTGAATTAAATGATCACTGTGATAGCAGGAGGAAAATAAATGTGTATGAGTCAAAGGGAATTTATATCTATATTATCTCATTTTTCCCTAAATTTCGCCTAATATAAGATGAGGTAAATCATAAACCCAAACGTTTTTCTTTAGGAATTCTAGGTTTGGGACCTAGCGCTGACATAAATCAGCTATATTTTTGAACTTTTTCTTTAATTATTATATATGTACTTATTCCAATCTATGAAATAAATACAAATGTTCAAAGTCTTAAGCATATCTTAATTTCCTAGTTCCTTGAAAATTTACATAAAAATAGAATTTGTTTTACTCAAGTTACCTAAGGAAAATTTCCTTACAGACATGTCTTCTAAAGAATTCTCTTTGTCTAAATGATCAGAAATCTCGATATTCATTTTTTAAATATTTAGTTATAAATTTAAATAATATTAAGTATTTAAGTAATATAAGTCCTTTAGACTCAACTATGTTGATTAAAGTTATTTAAAAGTAAGTACATCCCATGTATGAACTATATCTAATTACTATGCTTACCAAAATTCCATTAAAACATATTTATTTACATTGTGTGTTACTAAGAAGCCTGGGAGACAAACTTTGAATTTTGGACTTAAAATAGAAATGAGAACACATTAGTTTCCAATCCTTGCCTTTGTTCAACAAAAACAAGTGAGACAGAGGACAAAGCCCTTCTCCTTCAAAATGCCAGTCAGAAGCAATAAAATCACCATTCCAAACTATGTGGCTACTGGCCAAAGGTGATGAAAGGGATACTGGTGTATGCAATTCTGTGGACTGAAGAAACCAGGTCACAAAGGAAAGACATTGAAATGTTACATCCTCAAATACTCATTCAAAATAAAATTGCCTCTGTCAATTAAATATTGCCTCTTCTCTTAGATTTATTCATCCTCATCCCCCCGGTACACATGCACACATGCGACGCAGCACACACACGACACACACACACACACACACACACACACACACACACACACACAACCCACCTTGAACCTCACTGATTACTTCCAAGAGTTTCCTGAGTCTTTTGTCTCTTGTGAGGTAAATGAAAAGTAGTTTCCAGTCAAAGAAAAACCTGTGAAGGAAGGGAAATTCATCTGCATTCTGAAACTCTACAACAGCTAATAGGAATAAAAATCACTAGACTAGAAATCAGAATTCTAGGATCAGCTCTGCTGTGGAGCTAGCTAAACATGTCAATTTAGACAAGTCCTTTCACTTTCTGAGTCTCAGTTTCATTTTATGCTGGGGACATTTAGAGACAATATTCCCCTATACTAAGAAGAAAGAAATTAGAGGTAAAAAGAAAGACTCTGGAGAGAATGAACAGATACAGCAAGGGGACTGTTTTACTGGATAAGTACAGGAAGATAGAGTAAGGTGGTAGTAAAGCTAGATTCTGGAAGTTGTTAAAAGCTGAGCTAGAGTTAAGAAGCTAAAAACAAAGGGAATTCCTTTAAAACAAAGTTTTAATTTGTTAGCCTTACTGGTTAATTTCATTGTGGGCAGAGAGATATGGTATGTTTTGGAACAGAAGTACAAGAGGATGAAAATAATTGGAATACTCGTTGTAAGTTGTAAGTTGTAGGCAGCAAGTTCAGGGAAAACAAATATTTTCCATAACGTAAATTTGATAAGTGCCTAAACTTGGATGGCGGCAAAGAATAATTACAAGCTGTTAAAGGGGACCAGAACCCCTAAGACTCAAGTTATCGCTTATAATTAGGTTGCTTCCAGGAATTTTCTTGGGAATTTGAGTTACTATGCAATTAAGGGTACTTATCATGTGAATTCAGACCCAGTCCAGTCTCCTGTGTATGTAGAGTTAGAATATGTATAGAATATCCCTTTTAAAAAATACTACTAATGGGGTGAATCCACCTTTAATTTAAACTAGGCTCCAAAATAAATATTTTTATAGCATTTGTTTAAACCCATGAAAGAATTTTCTTTGTTGATTTACACATTTCTATCATGCTCTTAACGAGCATTACACAAGAGTAAAACTACTACTTACTGTTTATTGAGTGATTTCCATGTGCCACGTATCGTTTTATGCACTTTCAATGCACTACTTATTTAGTCATCACAAAATCTCCATGAGGCAGGTACTAATATTATTGCCACTTTACAGATGAGGATACTCTACACAAGACACTTAGTAACTTGCCCATATTTGTACCACAAATAAGTAACAGACCTGGGAATCCAACACTGGAGATTGAGTACAGAGTCGTTCTCACTTCTAAAACATACTGCTTCCCACCTGAAAGGCTGGCCTCCAGGAGCAGCTCAGGTTTTCCTCCAGATCTGCTCCATCGGCAAAAGGAACAATTGCTGATGGGTCAGGTCACTTAGAGACAAACAACGTTATAAAGGGTGAAGTGTTTTGTTTTATTTTTTACCTTTGCAGCAGAATGCCCTACTGGAGATTAAATTTATCACACTACAACTTAAATCAATCAGTCTTCATCTGAAGAATCCGTTCCCAGTGGCATACCGGAGGTGGGGTGGTGCCACCACTCCACCTCGTTAATAATATATACCCTTCTCAGAAAACTCTTTTGTTGTTCTATATTTAAAACAACTGCTGCAGACAGGAGCTTTAATATAAGCTTCAAATCATTACATTTGTTATCCTTTGATAAACATTATATTTTATATGAAAGTTAATTGACTGAACTCTAATCATAGTCAGTTCAAGCTCTGGCCACAATTTGTGTCTCTATCCTTGTGGTATTACATATGCCTGTCTTTAAACACTAAATTCTAAATAAACAACAACAAAGTGGTTGTAAAAACAAAGAACTAGAACTTGAGCTAGTTCAATTGTGTAATTCATTCCAAAGCAATGGATTAAATCATGCCAGTATTCACTATTATTCAGACAATTTCTGATTTTTTCAGAAGATGAAAAATCCTCAGAAGTTTTTACAGAACATAATTGAAATTTATAATAACGTTTTTGCTAAAGATATTTTAGTGGAATTTTTTTGATGACAGAGACATTTGCAAGCTTCAAATATTGAGCCTGAAGGAACAACACTAGAAAGTATTAAAATTTCTGGAATTTTTTTGTGAAAAGGGATTATTTAGGAATTTTCGATAAATGTATTCTTATGTGTAAGGCTTTTCCTAACTATTTTAGATATTTGTTGCTTCTTCGAAAGAAACATTTCAAATTTCAAATTAATAAAAATGTTTTTCAATAAACTATGAGCAAAGAATTGACATACTGACTATATTGTCTACAGCACATAAATATGCAAAGATAAATATTAAAATGTCATTGACAAATTTGCAGACATTAAGGTTTGAAAACATGCAGAAATTATAATGCTATCATTCATTACTATAACATGTTTCTTTTTTCAAATAATCCATTAACATAATTAACATGTTTTAATCTATAGTTTTTTCTCCTTTTGTACTATTTAATTCATTTTTTAAATTTTTTTTATTCTTTTACTGGCATGATTATATATGTCAAGTTAAATTTTTTAAATGTCAATATTTACATTTCTTTTCTGGCTATTATTATTTTTTCACAATTATTACTGAAAATACTTTTGTCATATAGAAGAGGGTTATTAAATAATGATGCTCTTTGGATATTGAATGTGATGGGTACCTTACCATCCATCTAAGCCTTGAATGTGGGAATGATGGCTCATACCCAGGCAGACTGCCACTCTGCATTTGGATCCTTTGTATTTCTGTACTTCCAAGATGCTGCCTGCAAAAGTCCTGGTCACCTCGATACAAAGCACCCAGGGAAATTAATACCCAGGAAAATTTAGGACTTAGTGAGTCACCAAACATTTAATAAAGATGGGATGGGGATATAGTTAGAATGGAGCCTACTATCTGCACTCAAGAACACACGTGTTTTTTTTATTGCATCTGGATGTTTGGCCCTGGAGCAACAGAAGCCTTTCTCTTAAACAGGTAAGGAGTAAAAGCCCAGGCTTCAGTGAAGATGGGCTCTCCCTGGATTTAGCGTCTTTAGTACATAAATGTATTTGGCTCATCTCCTGAAAGTTGTGGTAGTCCGATAGCTTATGTCTTCACTGAAATCCATAACTCCCTTCTATTAGGAGATGGCACCTCCAGGACACAGGAAACCTGCTCTGTTCTAAGCTTTAGGAAAAATATCCTTCTCTTTCTCTTCCTTCTATTTCTTTTTCCTGGCATCTGTCATTTTGATTGGCTAGAGGATGGTAACGAGATATATTAGAATCATTTAGAAAAATTTTACTTCCTAAACACATCAGATTATATAGGGATCGATGTGCATATAAAGTTTGAAATGTTCTGATTGAAAACAAGTGACTTAAAGTATTATTTTTCAAACTACAGATTGTGACCAATTTGGGAGACCTAAAATTAATTTTAATCAATACGATAGCAAATGAAAATAAAATTAAATAGAATTTTAAAACCAGAGTGCTTCACTTGTAATGTGAAAAAATATTATTTTGGAAAGAGTGAGAAAATTTTTGCTTCAGTGGTGTGTGTGTGTGTGTGTGTGTCCATCTGTCTGTCTGTCTCTCTGTGTCTGTTAGGTGACAGTGTAAAAAAATTTCTGATTTGGGATCATGGAAAATCACTGACATGGAGGGCCAAGGCCAAAGGGTAGTCTAGGGGAATGGCCAAGAGAATTATCTCTCCTACTTCTTTGAAGGCCCTGAGTTTTGTCTGCTTTTGCAAAGGAGACCCTGTAGCTTCACATGGCTCCAACCAGGTTCCCAAGGCCGTCTCTTTTGACCTCTCTCTCGGAAACCTAAGAGGGTAAAAGGGGACTGATGGAGGAATATTCCTGATCACACTAAGCACACCCAGCAACAACAAAAATCTGTATTTGTTCTAAAGCGATTGATAAGGAACTTGTCCAACACACTATTTCCTGTTCCCTCATTTGACTCTCCAGCATGAAAGATTTCTTTAAGAAATGAGATAAAAGGAAACCTTCATTTCCTCTATTAATTGGTAGGTGTCCTCCCCTTTGGCCATTGAGTGCTGGAAAACTCGAGCCTTCTGGAGTGTTTGGCTTTTGTCACTGTGATGTTTCTTAGTCTTATTCTTTCTTAAGTCCTGGCTTTCATGTGTTGCACTGTGTTAACTCCATTCTAATGACAGATGCCCAAATCTCTTTTGAAAAGAGGAAGGATGTGAGTGAGAAATATAAATATAAATATTTCTCTATTGGGAAGCGGGGTTTTCTACAGCTGGGATTGGGTCATTCTTCTCTATACCCTCAATGCCTGCCCAGTTCAGTTTGGTGCATAAGTCATAACCCAACTCAATATTATTTGTACAACATACAAAAGGTAGGAGAAAGCAAGCAAGCAAATAAAAAAAAAGCAAGCTTAATTTTAATACAGACTTTTAATGCCTGTTTACCTCTAAATAATCCTTTTCTTTTCCTTAATTCACTCTTAACTCCATGACATGCTAGTGAGTACCTACTCTGTCCACACAAGATGCAAACTGTAAGACCACACTCTTGCCTGGAAAAAAGGAGGACAGAGTTGGTAAAGGAAAATTGAAGCAACTCAGAAATTAGGAGTTGACACATTAAAAAGTTGAATCATGAAAACTTACCATGATGGACCAAAGAATAGGAATAAATAATACTCTCTGTCCATTTCCCTGACCAATTTTTCTCCATAGCACTTATAATCTTCTAAGATGCTTTATCACTTATTTATTTTATTTTTTTATTTGTCTCTTCCCCTTAAAATGTAAGCTCCATGAGAGCAGGAATTTTTTTTCCACTGGTATATTCCCAGTACGCTGCACATAGTAGGAGCTCAATTAGCTCCAGAATCCACATTTTAAACCAATATTCTATTTTACTTCTTGAAACTATCGGTAATGTCTGCCACCCCATCTTCCCCCAGCCCCATCATAGCTAAACTTCTTATTGAGTCTGTTGGGTATGAACATATCTAAGATTTAAAAGGGTGGGGAGAGGGGTGGATTTGTTTTTGGTTGAGGAATCCTTGAATGAGTAGGACTTTCATGTTTCTAAACTTTCCTCATGCTCCAGTAAATCCTCAAACACCTACAAGGGAGACTGTGGTGTTTTTAAGACCTAACATATCCAGTGACCATAAGACCAGCTATTCTGCCAGTGAACTAGATCTCCCTGCAGCCCTGTGTGCACAGCAGCTGCAAACACAAACACAGCTGACAGGCTTGATGGACTGTTTCTCCGTTACTCTTCCTTTCTTCTTCCTCATTCCACTCACAAACTACAGAGATCAAAAAAGTGACTTAAATATATTAGCATAAAAGCTACACAATAAGTTGGGACTCCAGACTCTTTTCTTTTGTGTTTCATCGAAAAGGACTGGGATGCAGAGATAAATAAATGTTTTAGTTCATTTTAGTAATACTGATCACTGAGAACACAACATGGCAAAGGACAAAGTCTACTAGATTTTAAGTCAGGAGGCCTAGGTTCTAGTCATACTTTAGTTACTGCCATAAGTTTGGGTAAATCAAATTCTTTCTGAGACTCAGGTTTCTGGTTTGTAAACTGCGGATGATAAGCTTGATAATCTCAGATGGTTGCTGTGAAGGTAAAATTAAACAATATGTTGTAGAAACATAGGGAATCATATTGATATAAAATAATATCAGGTGTTACCCTTCCTGGAAATTAAAAATGTGTATGTATATAAAGAGATAATTCAGAAGATTACAAGTATGTAGAAAGGGCACCCAAAAATGACAGATAAATATGTAAAAGTATGTTTGTAAGACAGTGAAAATAATTTTTTACCTTCCTGAGTTTGCCAGATAGGGTATTTAAGAACACTGTTAGGTATATATTGTTTTTCCCATTTTAGGAATAATAAAAATGAGGTTTAGAGATCATTATTTCATTAATTCATTCAGCATACATGTATTGAGCAATTCCAATTCAGGCACTAAAAAGTAAGTTACTTTCCCAAGGCAACAGTACAGCCAGGCAGCAAAATCAAGATTCATACCCAGGTCTGCCTGAGCCTAAAGCCCACATTACAAAAATGATACAAAATGCCTGGAAGCTCTAAGGGATATAATTGCTCATACATTCCCATCTCTGTGTTCCAAGCAGGACTAAATTCCGTGGAAGAATCTTTACATCATTAATAACTACAGTGGTTCACCCTTACCCACTGGGAAACATGCTCCAAGACCCTCAATGTATGGCCTAAAACAGAGGATAGTATCAGACCCTTCGTACGCTATGTTTTTTCCTACACATACACACATTTCATTTAGAATAAGCACTTTACAGCTTTCCTTTGGCATATTTGAATTGCCAGCATTACTACACTTGTGCTTTGGGGCCATTATTAGGTAAAATAATGGTGACTTGAACACAAGCACGATGATACCATGACATCAACCTGATAACCGAGAGGGCTACTGAGTGACTACGGGACGAGAGTGTAACCAGAGTAGACACACTGGACAAGGGGATGATTCATGCCTTGGTTGGGACAGAGCAGGTCAGCTGGAAATTTTATTACATTACTCAGAATGATGAGCAATTTAAACCTTATGAACTGCTTGTTTCTGGAATTTCCCATTTTAATATTTTTGAATCGCGGTTGACCACCGGTAACTGAAGCCATGGAAAGTGGAACCAGATAAAGGGGGCTACTGTAAGATGAGGGCATTGATACACCGTTGATAATATTCTCAGATGATATAGCCAACATATTAGATGACAAAGCAGAATCCATTAATTCAGTTTGACAATTATTTACTAGTCACCTAGGATATGCCAGGTAACATGCTAGGTGATTGTGGAGATACAAACACAAATCAAGTATGTCCCTGTCCCAAAGAAGTTCAAAAGCCAATAGGGGAAAGAGACCTAGGAAAGGGCAAAGGCACTGAAGGACAGCTAGAGATGTCCTCGACGAACTCATTTCTGAGCATGCGAGACAAAGCCCCCAGTTATAACTCTGCATTTTTTGTTGTTGTTTTTAACATGTGTGTGAGGGTGGGAGGACATTGGAGTTTTAGTGAGCTGAAGCAAGTGAATTTTGTGTACCCTATAGGTACATTATGTGAGGCCTAGGCAAAACTCAAGTTGTATTAAAAATAATAATTCTTTGGCTGGATATACTAACATTTGATCAGCGCTTTACAATTCTCAAAACACTTCCTCAAACAGATTATCCCTTCAAAGTAAAAACATTATAACTTACTAAAAAGCCTTGATAATTTTCCTTTTAGAAAATGAAGATACAGAAATTCTATCCTTTCTTCACTTTTCTTCTCCAAATCAACCCTCATTAACCATCCCTCAAGTTTATCTATACCAATAGTTTATGTTAAAGTGGATTTCATTGGAGATGGGGGAAGAGTGTAAAGGAAAAATACATGCTCTTTTTTCTTTTAATATACTGAAATGTATGTGCTACACATCTCAGACAAATGAGTCACATTTCCATATGAGATTCAGGATTATTGGTAAACTTGATGGAAGTTAAATTCTCTTTCCCAGGCTTAATTGCCATATAGGAACTTTTCTCTCCTGTTCTTGATTCTTCATTATTATGCATGTAGCAGGTAGCATACTGCAGAGCAGAAAGGCATATTTAATCTCTGACATTTAAAGTTTGTTAAAATGCACATAACTGTACATATTTAAAATCTTAGATTCTTCTGTCTCCCAAATGCATGGGAGAAATAGGTTTGAAATTAAAGATAAAAAGGAAAGTGCAGGAAATTTTTCTGTTTTTCACTGTGTCATATATTCATCAGGATAGAGCTGGACAACAAATTCAATAAAATAAAATTCATTTTTATAACTCAGTGTGGGTTCTATAAGAGCACCTGAACACGGTATTTGCCATGAACATTTGGAAAGAATCTCTCAGCCCCAAAGCACTGATATGGGTTCTATAAATATTAATAAAGAGTAACCTCATCCAGGGGCAAATGGTTCTCTAATGTTTATTTACCGTTCCCCATATTTTGTCTCCCTAAAATGGTCCTTTCAATGCCTCCTGAAAAATCGAGGAAAAATTCATGCTTTGTGTCCTATACTTGGAATCATAGTTGCTTACCTAATTTAGAACTGGAGTTTTCTCAGAAGTCACTGATTATTTCAATGAATATTTCCATGACTGGGCTGGAGTGACCAGGCATAGCAAAAATTACTGCTAAAGATTTTGTGTCAAAGCAAATGTTAGTCATTGATGGGTGTCAAAGATGAGTACATGAACAGCAGGAGCTTGTTCAGGAAAGGGGTCTATGGTGAAGAGAAGGGAATAAGCACCGATGGTATGTCTGCATGGGGTCTGGCACTTTGCTGCATTATCTCATTCAGTTTTTATAACAACTCTCTAAAGTAATACAATAACATATGTTCAATATCTATAAAGTACAATGTTAACCATAAAGCAAATATAAGAGCTTATAGAATATTATTAATACATAATAATATTCCCGATCTGGAAAAATGGAGATAAGAATACCTACTCCTAGAATTGCTTTAAGGGTTACAGGAGATAGCATATACACATTTATGGGCTCAACAAATGTTATTTGCCCTTCTCTTTCACTTCTTTTCCCTCCAACTTATTCAAACAATTTACTACTAAGTGAAATACAATATAAGGAGCATTTATATTGGATTCCTATGAAGGAGAGCGATTAATTTCTAAAATAATGAAAAGGTGCCTTTTTAAGGAATCTTACCTATGAGACAATCCAATTGCCTGACATCTATGGATTGATTAGAGAAAATTTTTGCTGAACCTACAAAATATATTTTATACATCTATACCATTCTATAATCTGTAAAAAATAAACATGAAATTACAGGCCAGCTTAATTGCAGCAAAGTTTTATAAAAGTCTTCTCCACATTCTTCTTCTAGTATGTCTAAAACTTATAGTTTTGAGGAAGATATGAGAAGGAAAAGAGTAATATTTGATAAAACACCAAAAAGAGTCATTGAGGCTACTGTGAAGAAATATTTGATAAGACATCTATGCTGAACTTATTAATGTACAGTGTGTTTTCATCTCTCTCTCTCTCTCTCTCTCTCTCTCTCTCTCTCTCTCTCTCTCTCTCTCTCTCATTTCTCATTTCTGCCAAATTTCTCAAAGATAGTACAGGATTTTGAACAATACATTGCCGAAAACCTTCAGAAGGTGGTGATAGAGAAGAACATTACCAAACTAGACTTAGGATTCTTCCCACCAGTTAAAAAGATGTTAGTAGTACTGTTCCTTCGCCAGTTTGGTTATTTGCCCAACAGTCTTTAGTGATGGTGAATACTTGCCAGTATTTTTTTTCCTTCTTGGCCAACTCTGTTAAGTAAAATCCAAAAAAGAAGGCAGTCTCAAAATAACCCTCTTACTAGAAAACAAAAACCCACAGGATCTTATTATCCAAACAACTATTTTCTGAATTTCTCCAAAGTCTGAAGACATACCTGTGGAGTATTTTAGCTTTCATCCCAAGAGCCAACATTAAACACTTTTTCTTCTTGCAATAAATATCCACAGTAGAGATGGTCTAAAAAATAATATGGTCCAAGAAAAGGTCTTTATCCTGATTTCAAAAATCTTTTAAACCTACCGTTTCAAAAATGAACCACAATTTGACATAATTATGTTTTGTGGTGATGTGCTCCAGGAGAGTTTAGAAAACAGCTTTGACATGGTGTGACCTTATATAACTGGTTACTCTTCATTCTTCCTATTATTCAATTATAAAGTAGTAGAACTGTTAGACCAGCAGTTCTCAACAGGGACAATCCCTATCCATCCCCACCCATATCTTCCCTACCTCTGGACTTTTAGCAATATCTGGAGACATTTTTGGTTATAACAACTGGGGGGTGCTATTGACATCTAGTGGATAGAGGCCAGGGATGCTACTAAACATCCTACAATGCACAGGGCAGTTCCCACAACAAAGAATTATCTGGCACAAAATGCCAATAGTGCTTAGGCAGGAAACTCTGTGTTATAGAATTTGTAGCAATGTTTTCAACTTTGAATTTTACAAAGTTAATAGGTATATAAAAATAAATATGTATATAAAAATATATATAAGAATATACAATTTTTATGAAAACCAAACTTGCAGCTTAAATAAATCTCACATTCATCTTGAAGTTCTAAACGATGAGAAGGAAATGCAAGAATTCAGCAGCTAGCCAATTAAGCAACATGTGTTAAGTGTCCACAGTAGACATACAGCAGAAAAGACTTGGGCAGAAAAAAATATTAAGATGTAGTGCCAAATGAAATAAAAAGTGAGCCACTGCAGGCTCCGCCCAGAATTAACTGGCTGAGGACCTTTAACTTCAAGCCAAATCCTGATGGAAGCCTAGAAACTTTACTCAGACTAAAGCAAGAAAGTTGTGAAGAGCTATTCCTTCCAGCAGAAACTTTATAAAGATTTTCAAATAATTTATTCTTCGAAGGAATTGAAGGAGAGAGGGTCAGTAAAAGTGGCAATGGCAGTAGCAGCAGTGGCTTCGAGTATGCCCAATTCTCCCATTAAAATAGCCAGAACAAATTGATAGCCAAATTAAAAACTCGGACAAAACGAGGTGATATGAATCCAAAATTCAATCAAATGGAACAAACCACCAACAACCTTAAGGTGTACATACTACCAATGTCAGTGCAGGAAGAAGCAGAGGAAAATAATAGAGGTCTGGAGACTGAGAACAGAAGAACTTCAAAACAGCCAGCACATATTATTGGAAGTCATGGCAGGCCTGTTTGAGAATAGTGACTGACACTGGGTGGCTTTGCTCAACCCAACAGTACATTTGTACAAGGGGACCTAAGAAACTGCCTAAAAGAGCTGGAGCTGTCTAGCCACTGTGCACACAGGAAACTGACCAGCCAGAGATCCCTTCCAGGACAGGGTCTCATACTGAGGAGAACTGGTGAAAGCAGATTCAGAAGTAAGCAGATTCAGAAGTAAGCAGAATGGAGTCGATAGACACAAAGAAAGGAAATGGTCCAAGTAAAAAGAGATCTAGGGAAAAATACTAAAAAATCTTAGAAATCAAATTACCATGCTCTTTAACACTATATGAAAATAAGCAAACAATAAAACAATGAGAAGAGAGAGTACTGTAAAGTTAGAAAAGCTATCTAAACCAAGCCTCATCCTAATATTTCTGAAAAAACTAAATTGACATAAAACTGAACATATGAAAGTATTGAAATCTATATCTTAGATAGTTACTATAAGAGAAAAGATAATAAAGAGCAGAATAACATCCCCAGGGCTGTCCAATAGAGCTTTCTCTAATAATGAAAATGTTCTATATCTGTGCTGTCCAATAGAGTAGCCATTAGACACATGTGTTATTGACTAGTGAGCCCAATGAATGAAATATTTAATTTTATAATTTTATTAAATTTTAATTAATTTAAATTTAAATAGTTAAATAATGCTTGTAGGTACCATATTGGATAGCATGGCTATTGAAAATGAAAGCATGCCAAAAAGACTTACCCTAAAACAGATCAAAACTGAAACAAACTATTTCAAAATAAGCTAAAGGCATGAAAAAAATCACGCAATATAAAAGAGCAACATAAATAAAATTTAGAATAACTCAGAATTGATATAACACTCGAGAAATAATTAGAAATTTAAAAATATTTTAGAAATAAAGACTAAATTAAAAGGAGTAAAAAAGCACTACAAATGATACATTAAGAGAAATAGAAGATGAAAAGAAAAGAAAAAATTAAAAATCAAAAACAAATGAAACAGATCAGTGATTTGGAAGAGGAGACAGATAGTGAAGAATGACTAAGACCCAACATACAGATAATGGGACTACATGAAGAAGAAAATCAATGTAAATGAGCACTAAAGCAAATTCTAAAGACTTAATTCAAGAACAAATTCCTGAAGTAAAGGAGACTTGAAACCACACATTGAAAATGCACACCATATGTCTGAAAATATAACTCCAGAATGACCAAAACAATCAATACATATCTTAATTTTTTTAAGAAAAGGAGACTTCTTTTTTAATTCTTTGGACTCTAGAGTAAAAGAGCACATGACTTACATAATAGATTAGATTAGATTGTCATCACACTTTTCAACAACACTTTATGTCAACAATAAACTTAGTAACTAATTTAAATACTCAAGGAAAAAAATTGGGAAGCAAAAATTTTATATTCAGAAAAACTGAACTTCAAGTATAAAGGAGAAACAGCAAGCAATAATTCAGTTACCACTGTTTTCTTGCATTCTCCTTGAGGAATCTATCAGAGAAGCTTCAAATAAGCAAGAAGATTTGAGACTGGTTACAAATATTGAATATATAGCTATTTATAGAATTAAGATTTAGTGAAGATTAAAAGCGAGAGATTGTAGTATATAATGGCTATATGATCTCATAATACAGATTCAGTACAACTGTTTAACAAATGTAGAGAGTAAGGAACTGGCACATGTAAAAAAGAATTATTATTATTATATTTAATTATTAATTACTAATAACAATAAATAACTAATTATTTTTAGTTTTTTTATAATAGGCATTGGTAGTTTTATGTAGAACAAGTGATAAATAATTATAGGGCTTTTCTAATTCTATTAAACCCTATGTCCTTGAAAACTAAGATTCTTGGTGTGGAATTCAAGAGATAAAGGTATAATATAGATGTTGTTAAGTAAAACCATTTTAATCTTAAATATATATTGGAAATATTGGTATGAATTTACATGTACTTTATTTATATATACATAGTGAAAATATTTATTCCATTATTAGTTTCTTTATATTTATATAACATATAATACCTATCCTATATTATTCCTCTATAAAGCATTTACATAATAAAATATACTATATACATATATGTGGATACATAATGTATGTCATATGTGTGTGTGTGTGTATCCTGGCTTTGTCCAAAGAAAAGGCTTAGAAAAATGACCACTCAAGTAGAAATAAAGATCTCCAGCAGCCATGCTATGGTCTTGAATAACTATCTCCATTAAAAAAACAAACAAACAAAAGATATGGCTGATACATAAAGAAATGTACAACATGAACTTGAAGCATCTTGACAAATCAAATGAATAGCAAGAAATGTAAGACTACCAGGATCATGTCAAAAAGACTCAGAAACTACATTTATGAGGTCCCCAAAGATTAAACAATTTAAACTTCAATAAGGATAACCATTGCAATGATTGGAAATTATCAATTATATTTAAATTATGTTTGAAACTCATGAGCTCATAAGAACTAATTTATTTTAACTACCAGATAAATATAGACAGCACTATCACTAAACCACCAAATGATATAAGGGGAATCATCTCCTTAAAAAACTTAACCTGGATGGACCTTGAGGTAATTATGCTAAGTGAAATAAACCAGACAGAAAAAGTAGAAGACTACATAATATCACTAACATATGGAATATAAATCTAAAAGCAACAAACAAACATGACAAAAAAACAGAGACTCATGGACACAGACAATAGACTAGTGGTTACCAGAGGGTGGGGGAGAGGAGGGAGGTAAATGGGGTAAAAGGGGTCAAATATGTGGTGACAGAAAGAAATTTAACTATGGGTGGTGAACATACAATGCAAAATATATATGACTTACTGTTGAATTGTACACTTGAAACTTACTGGATTTTATTAATCAATGTCATCAAATAAAACTAATAATAATAATAATAAAACTTTCCAGCTATTAAATAAAAACAAATGATAGGATTTGATAGAATAATAGAATTACAACAACATCATTTTATAACACCCAGTGAATGAATAGATCTAAGTACTGAGCATTGACAGCTGCTAGCATCACAAAGGAACAAAAATTAGACTTGATACGTCTCCTGGTGAAATAAAATGCCCAAGGGATTGAACCTGACCAAGTTCTATAAATGTTGAATAAATGGATGGATGGATGATGGATGGATGGATGGATGGATGGATGGATGGATGGATGGATGAGTATATATAATAACAATGTAATAAAAATTCTAAAGTGACTTTAATCCTTAAAATTGTATAATTCTCTTTTAACATTAGTTAATTAGCAGGGCCTTTTATAAAATGAATGTCTCTTAGGACTTATAAATTAGTATGAAGGAAAAATCGCATTGCGCTCCTACCTCCCCTGAGGAACTAGGATGTTTTTTCCTTATGGACAGTGCAACTGATAGTCCATTAGGGCCTTATCATTGCATAATGGCAAGTTTATTCTTTTTTATGTGTATGTGTCTAATTTGCGCCATTGTGGCTTCTCAGCTTCATGGGCATAATGATCCACTGAGAATAAAGATGAAGAATTAGAAAGGAGGCAAAGGGGGAAATACAAGCGTGGACTGAATGCACAGCTACAGAGTTGACCACACTGTGAAGAAATGAAGTTTAATAGGAAAATGCAGAGTGGGAGATAGAAGCCGGTTTGCATTTATATGCATTTCCTGTACCCAGTCTTAGCTTTTCCCCATCTACTTATTCAAATGTAGTGATGCAGTGATGCAGCACATATACTCAAATGCAATGATGCATAAATATTCTTTCATGAAAAATATTACCAGTTTTATGTAACTAACTTCATTCAAAGGACCTATAGTTAGTACCTGTAGAAACTTGTTATATTTAGAAGGAATGATACTATTTAGACAAGAAAAAAATAACATTTTGATTTGGATAAAGACCAGATTTCCTTCAATAAAAAATAATACTATTCCCTCTGCTACATAAAAACCACATTTTAAAATTCTCCTTCTGCTGAGCTGTAATATATCACATGAACCTTACAATTGATATAGTATTTCAATCGCTTCCTTATTTTTCTGGCCTTTTCTTGATACTTGTTTAAAAATCTCCTTGCATTGGCCTCCTGAGCCTGTTGGAGTGATATTATGAAGCAAATGACCAGACATAATGACTTTCTAAGGTCCTTGTGCTTCCTTATTAACATTCAGTTAGCATAAGTCCTGACTTTATTATTGACTACATTGAATACACAAGACACTGACCTCTGCCATCTGTGACTAAATCTCTTCCTGCAGATCTATCAGAATGGTTTCATATATGGAGGAAGCAAGAGAAAACAAAGCAGCAGCCACTTATCTTTTCTGTCCCTAGAAACTTTAACACACTCACATCTGCAATCCAAAAAAGGAAAGAAAGCCCCCTTTGCATTAATTACTGTAAAATCTGAAGTGAGAGCTGAAGCATAATCAAAAAGAAAAATTCAAGATGGCAATCCCAGACTCATCTTTCTAAACAAGGTAAGACCACTGAATAAACAGAATCAGACATATCCACCCACCACAAGGCAAAATGACCAGTGTATATAATTTATTACCAAGCTTTAAAATCAACTGATAGAACCGAAGGAATGCTTTGAGTGCATAATTACGACTGTATCCTGTAGGAATATGGGAAAATCTGCTAATTTAAGACTGTTTTACATTCCCATTTATTCTCACTCACAATCATTCTCACAGAAAGACTGGTGACATTTTCTAAGTAAAGTGTAAGATGGCAAATTATATACCCTGGTCTTGAAGGTTTTGGTGAGTCCTAGAAATGGAGCCCAGGAGACCACTGTGATAAGATGCACTAAGCTTTGTCCTGAAGATCTGGGCTTGAGTCTTGATCCTGCCATGAACTTTGTGATGGAAAGTGACTCCAACTTCCAGAATCTCTACTTCATTTGACAAAAGTAAGAGGATTGTAAATGATCTCACATGGACATGAGACATTTATGTAGAAATTTATCACCATTCTTTCTTACCTTGCCTCTACTAAATTGGATTATGCCTTTCTGGCATTACAGAAGCATATAGTCCAATGTATCTCTGCTACCAGAGGTGAAATGATTCGGTCACATGTCAGTTTTCTGAGATAGTTAAAAAGAAAACCATGCCAATATAGGCTGTTTAAAAAGTGAACATTTTTCCTTAGCATATTTAATTGAGTTTTTAATGGGTAGGAAGACGGAAGGAAGGACAAAGATAGTAAAAGTGAATAGGAAGCCATGATGTGACCCAACTGTGGTGTATTCTAACATCATTTATCCATAATCCTCAGTCTTCAGGAAGATTTCTCTGCTTCTCTGAAGCAGCTCCTCCTTCCCATTCTTTTGCCAATCTGCTTGACAAGAGAACAAATATGACTCAGACGTGTTGTATTAGAGTACCCTAAGGTTTGAAAAGCTCTCTCAAATATGTCATCTCAGCCATTAACTATGACTTCAGTTAGGTATATTTATAGGTATGCATGCATTATTAGTACAATATACAGATAAAACTAAGTTTGAGAGAGACTAAAGATTCCTAAAAAGTTTATATCACTAGGAAAACACTGAGCTGGGATCCTAAATCAGGTATTCAGAATCTAAATTCCTAATGTTTTTATTCCACGGTATGCCACCAATTACCCCAACCTCAGTGCATAATGAAAACCTCGGTTTAGGAGAAGGACCATCCCTCCTTCTTAGATTCATGTTGAAGAAATTCAGAACATGAGGGAGAGAGGTTAATGACTCAGAAGTTTGGGGTGCTACAGTACAATACCAAAAAAAGAATCAATAAAAGACAAGCAAGATGCAAATCAGGAGAAAAAATTTACACTTGCATCAATTTTAACTGGTCACGTGTAAGAAGGAACTATAAAAAGATCACAAATTATATCGATGTTCTGTATGGAAGATGCTCATCAACTATACTCCATTTCATTAAAATTTAAGAAAAAGCAAAACAAATTGAGATCAAATGTAAACATAATTTTAACAACTTGTTTCTT
The DNA here is from genome assembly GCF_902729225.1 of Pteropus medius. Taxonomy (NCBI): domain Eukaryota; kingdom Metazoa; phylum Chordata; class Mammalia; order Chiroptera; family Pteropodidae; genus Pteropus; species Pteropus medius. The sequence goes on along the minus strand of NW_024351730.1, from coordinate 30,234,521 downwards.
ATGCATGTTTACTCTTTAAAAAGTTAAAAACACAAATAAAAAGAATATAATTACAAGCTCCCATTATCTCTTCACCCTAAAATAATCAATATTATCATGTTGGAATAGATCCTCTCTGGCTTTGTTTTCTATGTATAAAACTATATTTGTTTTTCTGGACTCTACATATGATTTTACAAGTCTTTTTTTTTATAGCAATTTAATGTGAACATTTCTCTATATTATTGAACATGCTACAACAATATTTAAAAGGCTACATAGTATCCTTTTATATGAATATGCTGAAATTTTGTAAACCAATTCCATAGTTGTACTGTCTCCAATTTTTGATATTAATAATGCTTCAATAACACCCTTGCAATTTTTGATAGCTGTGGGTTGGAGTGCACCATAGGGGGAGTTACTAAAAACAGAACCTATTAGTAAACAGCTATGTAATTATAAGCTTTTTAAAAAACCTACTGCCAATTTGCCCTCCAGAAGTCTTAAACCAAGTTATTCCCACTAGGAACACAGGAGCATACCACTCCCTCACCAGTACTGGCTATTATCATTCTGTTTACTAATCACATGGTGAGTCATGAAGGATGGGATTTCACTGTGGTTTTAATATGCATTTCTTTATCTATCACTTAGTATGAAATTTTTTCCTACATTCAACGAACAGTTGTATGTCTTCTTTTATGAATTACTAATTTATACCCAAGAAAGAATTTTTGATAGCAACCTAATACAATGAGTCTGAGTTGTAAGAATTCTCTTCTCTGAATTCTTTACTATAACAATCTAAACTAGTTCTAGGAAAACCCTTCTTGAAAACAAGAGGGAAAAAATAGATGTATTATTAATATCCCTGCCAGTCCTAAGTTTCATTTACCCTTTTCATCCTTTGTTGAATGTCGTCTTACTTTATATTACATTTTATAAGTTTATGTAGAACTTCCCATGCAATATTGTATCTGATCCTCACAGTTAACCTTATAAAAGAGATTATTAACATAGTTCCATGAATGGCTTCAAGAAGCACAGGAATTCCTTCATTGTATAAATAATCTGCATGTTTGTGCACAAGTACAGAGAAAATCCTACAGCTTTCATCAGAATCTTAAAGGCTGAGAATGAATGCCTTATAAGAGAGGGAAGCTATTTTTACAAGTCAAGTAAAAGATCCCTTCTCAAAGTTAATTGCCTTGTCTAAGGTCTCAAGACTAATAAGTGGTGAGATGAGGACTAGCTCCAAGTTCAGTGCAATTTCTACTCTGTGTTAAGTGGATAGAGGAGCTACAGAAGAAGTACAGCATGCCATCCTTGCCTCAAGGAGCCTAATGGCTATCAGGGGAGACAAGACTTACGCATGAAGTTAAACAAGGTAAGTAAAACATAATGCCTTCCGATATAAGATTTCATAAGACCAATTGGCAGATAATAAATGACTTGAATTTCAGGAATTACCTGAAAAGTTCACAATAGCCTTCAGCCTTCATAGAAAAGAGCAGCTCTGGACTGAGATTTGAAACTTAGTAAGATGCATAGGAAGAAATGGAATCCATTTAGATAAGGGAGAAAGAAATAAATGTAAGAGCATAGATCCAAGAGGGGGAATGTGCATATTCCAGAGACACTCAACAGACCACTGAGACCGTGGGAAAGAATTTATATATATACATATTATGCGGAGTGCTGGAGCCACTCAAGGTATGTTGTATCCTGTGTCTATCATTAGTTTGCTGTGTTACATTGCAAAAGTACTTAACTTACCTAAGCTGTACCTGGTTCCCTTGGAAAATAGGGCTAATAGTATTTACCTTGTAGGGAATATTTGATGAAAGTGCCAATCAAGCATATAACCCAGTATCTCTCATCCAGAAAAGTCTACAAATTACCCACGCATACCCTAGAAAAAGATACATTCGAAAAGACAGGTTGAGACAAGATTTTTAAGGAACACTGAACGCAAAGCTGAGTTTAGAAAAATCATTTAATATTTGTTGCACTGAATAGTGGTGATATGATAAAAACAATATTTTATAAAGATAAATTTGACGTTTGGGGCATGATCAATTAAAAAGTAGAAACGACTGGAGTTGAGAAAAACAGCCAAGAGACTATTTAAATATTCCAGGCCTAAGAGGCGGTAATGTCTGGTCTTGGCAATAGCATGAGGACTAAAAAGAAAGATAAAAATGAAAAGAGATATTTTGGAGGATTTCATCAGCTATGAAAAACAAAGAAGAGGGCGAAAAAGATAGCAGTGGATGGCAATACTTAAGGATGTCAGAAATAAGAGCTAGTTAAGAGAGACGAATTTATTTCCTTTTAAACAAATTGAGTTTGAAGTGACAGTAGAATGCTGTATTATTATTGGTCTGGTTTCAGCCAGAAAACACTCAAGTTAATTTAAGCAGGAAAAGATTTAAAACAGGGAATTAAATGCTTAAAAATAATTGGGAGCCCTACAAGAGAGAATTCCCGGCCAGGGTTCCAGAAATAACTACCAGAAGAATACCACCGAGCCAGTCTGCCAGAGAGTTGTAGCCTTTGCCATTGTCAGGATGATGGGGATTCAGGAGACTGCTGCAGTAATTTCTGATGTCAAGAACCCATAACTGTGATCCAAAATCATGAAGATGGTGCTGTCACTGCAGCTGCGCTCCATAGCCACAAGCAAATGACTGGACCCTGATCTAGTACTGCAGAAAAATCTAACACATGTCCATGTCCTGGCTTGGGAGCAGCACAATGCCAAAGCAGCTGGACCATGGTCTTGCTTAATTTCTGCCTTCCCAACCTCACAAGGATGCATGTGATAGGCAGAACCTATTTTGAAGCCAGAAGCCTACCTACAAGGCAATCTGGGAAATGTGGTCTTTTGTTTTGTTTTTAATGTTTTTAGTTTTCCAGACTGTACTTTAGGAAGGCCCAAGAGAAAGTAGTTGGAATGGAGACAGTGCCAACCAACCACATCCACCACAGATGTTTCTGTGTAAATATCCAGTAGGTAATTGGATAAGCTTGGTGAAAGCTCACAAGAGAGATTGGAGCTAAAGGTATCAGAGTAAATAGGAGAGAGATAACATTTGACTTAATTTTCTGTTTGGAAATCTTATAGAAAGGAATAACAAAGCCAAAAAGACATAACTGAAGTTTGCAGCTATCTATACACAGATTATTGGGCTAATGTAATGACACAATGAGTACCTCTAGGTGTCCATCAGGACAGGACCAAAAAGGCAAGGGCCAGGGACACCTAACTATTGTCCACAGACAACTGACATAGTGTGATTTCAAAACCACTGGGGCGATCCTGATGGTTAACTCCGCAGTATCTCTTTCACTCTATGAGATTAATCTGAGCCAATAAACCTAGTATTGTTCGTCTTGTAAGCGATTAGTTTAAGAATGAACATGTATGTGGGTTAATTCTGGCCTCTGTCACTGACAGGGGCAGTGACATTGCTTGGCAGTGTCAGGGGAAAGTTTTCTCACTCAAACTGAGAGAAAAATGACAAAGAGATAAAGATGGGCTCTCTTGCTTCTTCTGGATATTGTCTTCTTTGGATGTCACCCCTGGAATAAATGTCGCGATCTTGCACAAGAATGAGGCCAATGAATAGCAGAGGGCGGAGCTAAGAGAATGACATAGAAGGAAATCTAGCACCTTAAAGAACTACTACCCCTGGACCTCTGGTGTTCCTATACTCCTTTTTAAATTAGGCAATAAGAGCAAGAGTTTTCTGTTACTTAAAGTCAGAGATATCATCACTGACTCCAGCGCGATGTTTTCCGTGAAATTGCTCATTAGATTTTTCAGGGAACAACCTTTCTTCTTTCCTAGCCTGAAATTTCCTCTACAAATAATAATCAATACATTTTAATAGAATAAAAAATATATGTATGGAGCACCATTTGAAAACTGTGTTTATTCTTCATGATTATTCTATTTGATTATTCTATTCAATTATTCTATTTAATTAAAATAAAAGACTCATATTTATTCTACAAAATTTAACTGGATCTCAAATTAGTCCTAAATATAAGGTTCATTTTGGGGGCTCTGACACGTGTAGGAATACGCAGTGAACTGATGGGGTGGGTGCCATCAGGCATTTAACCAAATGAACTTGTTTTTAAGTGGAGGTTGTAGAGTCTACGTTTCAGAGGAATGAAGAGAGCGTGGTGTCTCCTGACCCAGTCCCATGAATCACTAACGCCCCCTACTGAAAGAGTCTGAAGTAAGAAACTGAAGGAGCTCCTAGTATGGACTCTAATCGGTCGGTAACTTAGTGAAGAAGTGTGACTAATAGATGAGAGACACATTCTCCCGACTTCGCCATGGTTAAACTCAGAGCTCTGGTACATTGAGGACTCCAGAGACTAGAGTCACCTGAAATCTCTTGGAGCTTGGCCCCTTTGGGAACACTGAACAACTACGGCACCTTTGGGAGTGCTCGTGGCCATGACACTATTAATGAAGCTCATGCAGAGCACTGGCTGTAATGGCTGCAGCACAAACTTTTAATTAGTTTCAAGGTCAAAGTCTTGAGAATAGAGAGGGAGAACTCAGCAGATGTTATGTGGACATTATAGTTCACCAAATTGTGTCTGAATACATGTGAGATTGACCTGGTGTTTTAAGTCATAACTGAGATTTTGTAAAAGACTGGCCAGTATGATCAGGAGGGACCGAGGAACAAGTCAACTAGGGGTCGATACTATTAAGATGACACCATTACAGGAAACTCAGGCTGCATTTTGTACTCTAGTCCAGGGGTCCCCAATCCCCGGGCCATAGACCAGTACCGGTCCCTGGCCTGTTAGGAATCAGGCCATACAGCGGGAGGTGAACAGCGGGTGAAAGAGCCGGTGAAGCTTTGTCTGTATTTGCAGCTGCTCCCCAGCACTAGCATCACTGCCTCAGCTCCACCTCAGGTCATCAGGCATTAGATTCTCATAGGAACATCGGACCCTGGTGCCAAAAAAGGTTGGAGACCACTGCTCTAGGCTTTATCCCAAGATAAAATCTTTTCATCAAGAAGGATAAACCACCAAATATTCTGGCCCTGAACAGAACTAAGGATCTTGCCTCGTGCCTTCAGCTTATGTTAAGGCACACTATAAACATCTAGAAAACCACCTTAATTGTAAGGATCTTATTGAGAACAAGGTTCATGTGGCTCCCATAAGAAGATTCAGAAATTTACTTTCGACCTAATAACTAGGAAAGGCTCTGTCTTCCCTAAGGAATGTATGTTTTCTTCTTCAAGGACAATGAGAATATTTTATCCAATCCTATTTCTCTATTTTCTTCTTTCCAGCCTCATACTAACTCTCTCTTATTGTTATCATCTTATTTGCTCTGTATTTTCCCTTTTTCTGCTTCCTCCTCCCCAGCTTCGTTGTCTAGGTATTCTAGGAAACAACTGCTTATCATTTAAGAACCGAAGTGTGGAGGTGAGAGTGAAGGGCAAGGAGGATTGAAGGGCTACAAGAAGGGAGGAAGTTTGACTGAGACTAAGGGAAGGAAAAGGGAATGGGAGAAATGAGAAGAATGGCAGAAAGGGAATAAAGAAAGAAGAAAATGAAGGAAAAGAAGGAAGGAGAAAGTAAGTAAAAGAGGAAGAAAGGGAAAAAAGAGGAACAAAGGTATAGAGCAACATGGGGCTTTCTTTTGGAAGAGTGCTTCGTAGTTTGCAGAACACCTACGCAGGTGCTCCCTCACTTGACCCTGCCCACATTTAGAAGACAGTGAAATACAATAATCAGGGAGATAGCAATTAAGATATTTTCCCAAATCAAGCATTTATGATAACTAAGAGAGAGGACACAAACTCCCTCTTTTGTTTTCTAATTGAATCGTCTTCCTACTTGCACCATATGAGGTAATAAGAGAACACACGCACGGACATTGTCTCCACGAGGCCCCTGATATATGATAATTGGTATCAAGGGAATAGAGGAAGTCCTATGTCCTCTCCAATTAGCATGGCAGGTTATTAGCCTAGATCTAAGTATCAGAGGACTGAGTCCATGACTCAGCATTCAGAGAATCTAGCACTACCAGGACATGACATGGGGCAGGGAATAAGCCCACAAGCCTGGAAACCTTGGAGGGGAACTCTTGAAGACCTGACAGGGGAGGACAGGTGAAAGAAAGCACCCAGATTATTTATTTCTTACAATACATTAGTGGCCCAATTCAACTAATACTAGAAGGCTTTTTCATAGCAGAGTAAGATTTAACTTTCAGATCACCCGTTTCCTAGTCAAACTGATAAATACCAATCTCAATTTTAAGGATTTTTTTTTTACCTTTAGCAATTTATTATACAAAGCAACATAGGTACAGCAAAGGAGATCCATTATCCTTCAGAAAATTCTACAAGATACATAGACATCACTTACTACATTGCATAGCATTGTGCTCGTCATCATGATGAAAGAAAGGAAAATCAGTCTTTATTCTCATAAAGTTTAAAATCTAGCTAATTCATAGATGTAAATACACAGGATAAATCAACTCTCTAAAGTTACTCATCAAAATGCTTTCCTTATTCACACATCAGTGGCTACCTTTAGAAAGTTAAGACGTGGTTATGGCTCACTTATTAACTGGGACTGTAACCCTGGAACACAATCTTCCACTTCAAATACAATAGATGTCGTAACAAAACACTCTTACATGTTAACCACAGGTGGTAAACACATGAAAATTAATCCCAATTTATGTATTAGGACAAATGGTGAGCAAAATATGATTTGGACAATTCTTTGCACTAATTTTCAAAGTACTAGGCTCTGCATATTGAAAATTAAATGCAGGGTTGGGGTTGGGAAGAAGACGAAACATAGGAATTTAGGTAAGGGAAATAAATAACTTTATTAAACTCACCTAAAAAAAAAAAAACAGATAAAAGGACAGGTCAACGGGCTGATGGCAGGTAAGCACTAAAGCAAAAATGTAAAAGGCAGCCTATATTGCTGCTATTGCTGTTTGCTGATTGATGGCGCTCACTGCCATTAGCTACATAATTTTCATCTCACCTTAAGTGAGGCTGAAAACTACCTCAGGGACTACCAGGGAGGCAGGAAATTACTTAACCAAAAGTCAACAATAAAATTCTAGGTCTATCTTGTTTGTTTTTTGTTTAACCAAGGTTACATGAATAAAGTAGTATATATTAATGGTCATGGCTGAAGAAGTAAATTTTGAGCCATATTGTAAAACAAAAGCCAAGAGAAATGTTTATCACCTGAATGAATATTACAGTTGTCAATACTGAAAACAGATACAGAAAGCTAATAAATCTCAGGTGCTGACCAATTGATAAAAACTTAAAAAGAATTCCAAATAAATAGAAATCTTAAAGCTTGAAAAAAAAAAGGAAAAGAAAAGAAAAAGGAAATTATTTTATTGGATAAATCAGATAACTATGTATTTCATATCAGAAAAAGAAATTCTGATTTCTTAATTTTAAATTGTGATATATATTCAACTTGAACTTGAGAATAAAAGAAGTAGTGATTCTACAATAAACATTGTTGTCATATGTTAGTGGCCCCAGGGAGATAATGTGGGTTAGAAGACATAGGAAACACAGATTTAATGTCCTTTGAGAAAACTAATGAACTGATAATTTACTTTAGGAGACTAGAGATACTAAAAACCAAACTGAAAATATAAGAAGAAAATGCTTTGTTCTTAAGTTTCTTTAGAAAGTAATTGTTCCTCTTGAATGGAGTAAATGCAAATGCACAGAGTCCTTAAAAAACAACATTTATATCTATAGATTTTATATTCTTTTATACTTTGGCTTTGGTGATATGTTACATTCTCTTCCCAATCTGTGATTTTTGCTTTCCATGTCCCTTTTTAAACTTAAGAATTTATGTTGGAAGAAACAAAAAGAAAAGTAAATTTAAAATCCTTTGCAAATCTCCATTAACTATCTTAGACGGGGAGCTTGTATTTCATTGACTGTAGTTTATGCAAATAGGATCAGAGGAATTAACATATTGGAAGGAGCTGACATTTGTCCTGATATATTGAATCGTTAGCATGACAGAATCACTTAAGCTGGATTCACTAACATCAGGTTTCCTCTCATTATTGACCCCTACAGAGTAGGCTCTGACAAGTGGAACTGCTGCAAAGTTCATTAATAATGTGGAATAAATCAATTGTTCAGGAAATACTGAAAATAGATGACAGTGAACTCGTACATTTTGCAAGTTCAGCACAAATCCATCTCCACCAAGGACACGGAATCTCCCCATGTCCTTTTCTGCCCTACCCCTGGAACCTGGTCTCATCCCTCCTCCTTTCCTCAAGCTTCTCATGTGCATTCAGCTCCTCAACCCCCAGGGAACACAGTAAGCCAATGGTCATTCAAAAAGAAATAGCTTCAGGCCTAAAAGAAAAAGAACATAGAGGCTTTTACAAGATTTACAAACATGAAGTGGGTGATAGCCGTGATTTAGGGTGTGTACTTGGGCTTTATTCACATATATGGGGAATTTTTCAAATGTCCTGTTTCTATCACCCTCGACTCTAACTAACAAGAACTCAGTTTGTGTGAGTTAAAAGGTATTATCAGGAATAGGGAAGGGAGAAGAACATAAACTGGTCTATTGTTCAAGACGCTGGGTCAGCTACTTCTAGGATGTGAAGAATTCTTTACTATTGGTATTGGAACCTATGGCTACAGGCAACAACATGTCTTTTTAATTATAATCTCTGTTTTTATTACTAGCATCACTTCAACACTCTTCGAATTTTAATTAAACAACTTTGTCACCTAGAAGTTTTAGTTTAAATATGTCTGTACTGCAAAAAATTTGAGCTGTGTGTGCTTCTATGTTATACAATATAGCTAGCATGTGTTAGTCTATGCTATTGGAGACGGAAATAGCACAGATAAAGGAAATCCACAGAGAATCAAAAATAATCTGATTTTAGCCAATAGATTCAACTTCTCACCCACCAAGCCTTAAATTGAAGCTCCTCTCCTTGATTGATTTTCCCCTCCTCAGACTTGCTTAATACAAATGCTAATGAGCAATGTAATAACCAAAAGGAGGTAGAAAGAGAAAAAGTAAGAGACTCAACAGAAGATAATAATCTACACAGAAAACTGGTCATAATCTCCCGAGAATGAATTATCCAGATTCTTAAATAGGTAAGTCATACTTTATTCCTTTATATGTTTCCCCTTTTTTTTTTATCAGACTACATATTTTTAAACAGCGAGTTCCAAGATTATAGACATTACACACAAGATTCCTTGAGAGAAAAATGAACCTGAAAATGTTTCTATTAAACTATTTTTTTTCCTGGGTGGGTAGGGAAAGGGTAGGTGTGGATAGTGTTTATATAAAAACCTAAATTGCCTTGGTATTTAGGGGATATCTCTACTGGTTTCATTTTTTTATTTCAAATAAATTAGGTTATTTATTTCAAATAAATTAGACACATAAAAATTTCATGTGTCTCAGAACTTCTCTGAAATGATTTGACAGAAATCCCAGAGCACATAAAATTGAGGCTGCCTCTGTGAGTGTGGCCTTGCCTGGTCCTGACTGGCTTCATCTTCTCCTTCAGATCTCAACATAAATGTCACCTCTTCAGAGAAAACATCCCAGAATAGTCTTCTCTATTATTCTTTATGTTCACCCCCTTTTTATTTCCTTGCTAGTCCTTATCATATTATAATTTCTATGTTTATTCATTTATTAGCTCCTTTTAAATTTTCTGTTAGCACCCATTTAATCAAAACGTAGGCTCCATGAGGAGCTTACATTGTCAATACTTTTCACCATAGTGACTGGCACATAGTAGAATGGTAATAAAAATTTGTTGAATGAATGAATAAGCAAAAATGTGAGTATTTTACATACATCCAGCTATCCATATATTAATGTTTTCTTTGTTTCTTAGAATTCAGTAAAAAAGAAAAAAACATTCTAATTCCATTTTTCTTGTACATTCTCCAAAACTAAATTAGTCCAACCAGTTTTCAATTCTGTGAAAAATAAATAAATAAATCTGTACAAAAAGTGTTTTAAAAGCTTCTGTTTTAAGGGTAAACATTATCATTACAGAGAAAATGAGTAGCACCCTCTTTTGTTAGGAAAGCAAGAGAAAAATATCCTTAAGTTTCTACTAAGATTGCACTAAGAAGAAATCCGGTTCTTCTTGAAATGCAATAGCCCAGAGAAATTCTTAACATACAAAGTTCAATGCCAAAGTGTTTAAGATGGCATAAGGTAGCATCACAAATCACAATAACCCTAAGTAGTGATCATTTCATGATATATGTGTATCAAATCAACATGGTGTACACTTTAAATTTATACGATTTTATATCTCAATTATATCTCAATAATTTTTTTTTAAAAAAAGAAATCACACTTAAACTGTCTTCCACTTTTAATCTATTCATTTATTTATTGAACAAATATTTATTTGGGGCTCCACTTATGTTCCGGAGACTGGGCTGACCACTGTGGTTATAGTGAGGACAATATCGACACAGAGCTTAAAACCACCTCATATACATATAACTCTTTGCAGTATAGGATATATCTTCCAATCTCTTTAAAGTTTCAAGCATGGTTTTATGTTTACTGAATATATCAGTGCTTGGCTTCTAGGCCCAAGCCCCTATGTAACTAAACTAAAGAAAGTCTGAGGCCCAAAACTAGGAAAATACTAGTTTTTCTCCAAATTAAAATGAAACACAATCACATTTGTAGAATTCCATGTGTTTTATTCTGTGTGGCTATAGGCTATATATTTAATGAAATGTGAGAGTGAAAAAAAAACCAGCAATCTTATTCTGAAAATTGAGTTGAATGCTTTGGAATACTTGATGAAAGTGGAACAACTGTAAAATAGAGAATATTCAAAAGTCTGAAAAAATTCTGCCCTTAGATTTCCTCACAATACATTTAAGTCTTTACTTCTCCTTAAAGAAAATGAAATAAGAAAACACGTAAGGCACTCAGCATGTTATTTATACAAGAACCATGAAAACGAATTCCAAAAGCAGGCCCATACTAAAATAAAGCCAAAAGTAGTGAAAGAAGTCACACAGACAAAGACAAATACTGTATGATCTCACCTATGTGTGGAATCTAAAAAAGCTGAACTCATAGAAGCAGAGAGTAGAACGGTGGTTGCCAGAGGCTGGGGGTGGGGGAAATGGGCAGATATTGGCTGAAGTATAGAAACTTCCAGTTATAAGATGAATAAGTTCTGGGGATCTAATGCGCAGCATGGTGATTATAGTTAATAATAGTATGTTATATACTTAAAAGTTGCTAAGAGTGTAACTCTTATCCATTCTTTCCACAAAAAAAAGAAGTGGTAATTACGTGATGTGATGGAAGGGTCACCGCTATGGTGATAATCACTTCATAATATGTAAGTGTATCAAATCAATATGTTATACACCTTAAACTTATGCAGGTTATATGTCAATTACATCTCAATAAAGCTAGAAAATATATTTTTCAAAGAAAAGATAGAAAAACAGAAATAATGTTAAAAAATAAAGTACATATCTAATTCAACAAAAAAGCCTTTATTCTACTTTTTTAATGGCTAATAAAGGTACACGTAAACATTTGAAATTAAAATAAAATCTTTAAATTATGTATGACTTTTACAATTCCCAGCTTTAATAATTTTTCAATTAACTAAGCAAATCCCAGCCCTGTACATCTAGAAAAGTAGACTTCAATTGTATCTATAAAGAAATGATAATCAGATTGTCCAGAGAATTTCCGCTAACCACATTGGATACTAAAAAACAATAGAATAATAATTTCATTGTGGTGACAGGAAGCTGGAAACAATCCAGGTGTGTTCACCACTTGGTGAGTAGACAGGTCAAATGTGATGGAGGTCCCTGTGGAGTACTTGAAGCAATTAGAAGCAAGATATACATGGAGCAACATGGATGGCTCTTAAAGGTGAGTGATGACTGAAGAAAATCAAGGAACAAAATGAAATATATATTGCATAATAACTCCTAAGTAAATTTTAAAATATAAACACAGATCAACAATACACTTTCACATAAAAACACACATTAAATACATTAGAATGGTTGCCCAACAGGAAAAGGAGAAAGGAAGAGTTATCAGAAGTGAAAGCTAATAAATACAAACATGCACTGATTCATACATATACATACACTTTCACATATGTAAACATACATCCATAACGAACACACATACATTCAGGGAGGGCCCTCACAAAGACCAACAATGATAATGAGGAGTGCGACTAACTCAGCTCTCTATACCTCTGTTCAAATATACATATATATGTGTATATATAGCAACATCTATCTATACATGTATATATCAATGACCTTGGTCATTTATTTTTATTTTTGTCTTATGTTCACAGACTAAAACTATAATTCTGCCCACCATTTTCAATTGAATGAGAATGTCCATCAAAAAACTGGCAAAATAATTTAAATTCCACGTCTTGATGACGGCTCAAGATGTCATGCAATGGTACTAATGTAAGCAGCTTGTTTTGTTAGAAAAAAGCAGTCCTGCACAGCAATTCACCAATTTCTTTGAGTAGTCCACAGCTCTCTGAGTTCCCATCAACTTTTATTTTAACATATCTATATGGTGCTGAATATATATCAGACCTTTCCAAGTACCTCACAAATATTAATTCATTTAATCCTCCTAACACCCCTATGAGGTAAGTACTGCAATGATCACACTTTACAGAAGAGGAAGCTGAAGTAAGAAGAGACTATTTAACTCACCCAAAGTCACACAGCTAGTTAAGTGGCAGAACTAGAATGCCACCCAGGAGGTCGGAGCCCAGAGTCTACGTGCTTAACCCTTAAGCTAAGCAAAACTGCCTCTTAGATGAGGCAAAATATCCTGATACAAAAATGTCTGTACTAATCTAGATCCAGAGTCAATGCCTTCCTATATTTAATGAGTGGCAACACGGAAAACTCACCAAATACGAGGAAGACACTATCCAAATACAGTACATACCACTGTGCTTTCCAATTTAATGTTCATACTAATAGCAGAGGAAAATAAACTCAGAAAGTTTAATTAACCTGCTTCGTGTCACATAGCAAGTAGGTAGAAGAGCAAGAATTTGAATCCAAGCAGGGTCACCTCTTTGCATGACTCTGTGAAGGACCATGCATATTGTAGACTATATAAATGGCATTCGTGGCACATGCTGGCCATGAATCCAGGCCTATTTAACTCTAAATCAGTACTCTTCCTACTATAAAGCCTCAGAATCAAATAAGGCCTTATAGCATAATCAAACACAGTGACAAATGACTCTACAAGGCTTTGCCATAGATTGGCATTTCAATTCTATTAGATCTTGAATACTTAATGCTCAGATTCTTAATTCAGGATTATGATTTCAGCCTGCTCCCTTTGTTCATTATTTAAAGTCTTCAAATTACAAATTCCATCAGGCCACCACAACATTATAAAATTCATTAAGTATTTAGGGAAACAATTCTGACAGATATTCCACAGTGCTGAAAAATCCCTCTTCATTCTTAGTAGAATAATCAAAGCATAGCTTTTTAATGGTCCTCTTTGATAGCATATAATCAATGTTAGTAAGCATTTTCATAATCTTGTCATTCAGTCATCCATTCATCTAAGAGTTATTCAGTTTCACTCTGTGTCAGATATTGTTTGAAAATACTCTACCTATTATTTAACTAACTTTAAATTTAGCCAGAAAATTCTATAATTATGCAACCACAATATATTTAAGGTGACTTCTACCATCTCATTATATTCTTTTCAGCAGTTCATTTTTCTTTGCTCTATTGATTACTTTTGTTAGCATCTTTCCACCAATTGCTAATACCTGATGGAGACAGTAAACACTACAATTTAGGGATCAGTTACTTCTCCGCATAATCAAAGGCAAGAAGTACAAGAAGATGCAATGGGGGCTATCACGTGACATGCCCATTGCCAAGGAAGAAGATATGTGTGTGGATCTGTCGGAAGAGGTGCACCTTGAGGACCCATTTTCCTAGCACAATATAACTTCAGGAGCATGTAAAGCCCCCACCGCTCAAAAACTGCCTTGGAGTTTTTCTCAGGAAATCTTTATCCTCTCACCATCCCACCATGCTTCCAAAAGGAAATACATAAGTAAATAATGGTTCTGCCTAGTGAAAAAGAAGATGATATAATAATAAGGAAAATGATTTTGAACCCCTAGAAACTAAGAATAGATGGCTTTAATTCTTTGAATAGTTAAACATGACATAAACAGAATAACAACAATGTACATTTAGAATGTGCTAGGCACCATTCAAAGTGACATCCATATATTTAGTTTCATTAAATCTTCACAATAATCCTATCAGGTGGGTTAATTTTTATCTCTATAAGGGAAGAAAAAGAAAAAGTCTGGGGAAAAAATCCTTATAACTAACTAACAAATAATGAGCATTACTATGTGCTAGGCTTTATCCTTAGAGGTATTCATGAATTTAATCCTCACATTGCCATCCCCATTTCACAGAAAAGGAAACAGAGGCACAGTTAATAAACAGTGGAGCTGAGGTTCAAACCCGGGCAACCTAGGTCCAGGCCTGCACTCTTACACACTGCTCTGTACTACCAGGTACTGACAAATGACTAGCAGAGGAAAGCATGTTGGGTTATCATTTCCATAATTGAAATAACATACTAATCTTACATCTATGAAAGATCAATACCTTAAGGGTATATCACATACAGCAAATCTTAATAATCCTGGACAGAGGTATCTATACACAACTACTAGATAACTAGAATTCAGACATCTCATCCTCCAAGAAGCCTTTTCTCATCTGGCTCTGCCACTGACTTCCTCCCCCACATAGGTAATCACTCCCTCCTCTGCACTTCATAACTCTTCTACTGTTATACTTCTATTGTTATACTCTGGGACTACAATTTTTCTATTGCACATATGTTTCCCCCACTAGACTCTGATTTCTCTAGGTCAGAGACTTTATCTTATTCAAGTCTCTATTCTTAGTATTATGCACCATGTATGGCACAGAGTTGGCCTTAAATTACTATTTGTTTAATGAATAAATCAAAGAATGAATGAATGATCCATGTTGTGAGGAAATAATAGGCATTGACATAGGTGGTCCTAAACTATCATTCACATTTTTAGTAAGAGAATTATGAACGTAGTGAGAACACAAGGCTAATGAGGCCAAGAGGATCTGGCACTGAGAGAGATGGATCCCAGTTGACCACGGGGATATGAATGAGTCTAGCTGAGGCCAGTGGAGCTTAGCCCAATTCAATGGAACAACAACATAGCTGACCCATGAGCAATAAATGGTCGTTGTTGAACGTAGGGATGCTTTGCTATACAGCAATAGCTACCTCACACGAGCAGCTCTGAAAAGAATGTTTTGTGGGATTTGTTGATATGTTGGAAGAAAAACAGAAATGAACTATTTGAATCTAAAAGGTAATATAAAATAACCAAAGCATCCTCTCAGATCAACACACTTTATGTTGTATTACATTTTGTGATGTGTAAGAAATACATTCAGAACCTTAGCTGCGTTCAAAAGCAGCCTCATAACTCCATAATCTCAGAAAGTACTTATCCATCTATTCATTCATTCATCAAACATTTTAGTGTCTATTATGTATCCAACATTGTCTTATACTCTAGAAATACAGACAATAATAAGATGTTCCTTAATCTAGAAGTATTGTACATTAGTGCCTTACACTTATAAGGGACATAGTGCCCTTACAGGAAAGAAGTGCAATAAAATGTTACAGGTCCCACGATAAACACACAGCCCTAAACACACAGTAGAGGACCAAAGGAGGGAGTAGTCAATTCTGCACATTTGTATTGGGAGGCAGGAAGGGGATAGAGACTGGGAAAATCAGGAAAAGTTTTAGGAGGTAGCTCTTTTGAGTTAAATCTTCCCAGATGAGTATTTGTTCTCCAGCTGGATAGAGAACATTCCAGGCAGAACTGAACAAAATCAAAGAAAGGGTTCTTTCTCATGTGTTCAAAGGCTACAAACGTTTTGGGTGATTGGAACATTTGGTGCAAGGGGAAGCTAAGGGAGTACAAGGTTAGAGAGGTGTGCTGTTACCTCTTCCTTGATTAACCTACCTTGAACCATGCTGGAGGGACAAAATTCTTCACTGGCTTCCTTTTGAAATAAGGTAAAATGTTTACTCCTTACTACGTGTTCCAAGACCTCACCAGCCTCATCCGTTCTTGGTGTTCTATTCTAGGCCTCACATTCATTGCTCATGATCTTTTTCATGCCTCTACATACCCTGTTCTTTTTGCACATAATTCTCCTCCCTATCTTCTTTGTCCACCTAATCCAGAGGTCTCCACTTGGTGGCACGTGAGCTATTTGCAACTTATGACCATGTTTTGTATGATCTATAGAGGGTTTAGTTTTTAAATTATTTGCCAACATTTAAAATTTTGAATATGCAATAGTGGAGGGAAAGCTTGATTTCTGGCTCCTCTAAGGGGGGAAAATAAAAAGAGGATTATCTAGCTGTCATTCTTGAAAATAGCAGTTGGTTGGTGTCTCCATCACTCTCTATTGTCTCTTGAACACTGAGGCTGATCATTTCCTTGCACAGTTGTCTTTTTTTACAGAAAATCAAAAAGTGTAGTGAATACCACGGACACTGCCTAGGTTTGAGTCCTGGCCATGCTACTCAGGACAACAAGATCTTAGAGGAGTTGCTCAATCTTTTTCTGCCTCAGTTTCCTCAATAGTAAAATAAAGATGACAATGGTAATAATAATAATAGTGAAAATTAAATGAGTTAATACAAATAAAGTGCCAAGAACAGTGAATGTCTTGTACTGAATTGCTGGTTTGTTTTTTTTTTTTAATTTACATTATGTTTCTGACTGCTTTAAGAATTTGTGCTTGCAATCCCTGGCCTAACTAAATCCTATTGCCCTTTTAACAATAACTCAAAAACCATTTTTTTTCCTGTATATTGTGTAAGTGCTCCTGAGTATGCCTTGTGTTTATTTGGTTACATGTCTGCCTCTCTCACTAGACAGAGCTTTATAAGAGCATGGACCATGTCTTATTCATTTTTATTTTAATCTCCTGCTCCAAGCACAGTGCCAGCTACATAAAAACTGCTCAATAAATGTCACTGAATCGATGCTAATCTCTCCTACTCTAAATACCTTAAAGCACTTATGTACAGTTTGATTTGTGTTAAGTAATTTGTCCTTATTTTGTAAAAGTTCTTCCATCACCCTCTCTTTGTAAGCCTTGGTCCTCAGCTACTTTGTCACTAGACAGCAGGGCTGTGACTTCCTTTTGAGTTAGGCATTCACATGTGACATGGTTGCATATGTTCTTATTCAGATACACACATGTACATACTACACACAGAAGAATTGCAAATGTTTGAATAGTGGCAGAGTGGAATTTCCACACTGGTCATATCCCATATAATGTCACTGGCATCTGGAATTAGATGGAAGGTAAGAATGAATGGAGTTCATTAGTTGTTGCTCTTTCTTTCATTCTTTCATTATCTCTAGTTCACTTACCAAAGATGACAAGAAGGACATAAGAAGGATTTTGTGGGATTCTCTAGGCTCTAAAGTAGTCAGAGAGCAGGAGAATGTTGTTCAAATGGAGGAAAGAGAAGGAGAGAATTAATATTTATTGAGCAACAATTATTTATATTATACATCACACACAGATATCTAAGTTCCTAAAACAATTTATGAAGTATAGGAAGCACATCCACTTCATATATGAGGAAATTGATGCTTCAAGGAGTTATGTTAGTTGCTCAAAGTCACACAGACTATAAGGGTTAGAACCAGATGTTGGACCCAGGTTTGCCAGTCTCCAACATCCATGCTCTTTCCACTACTCCACACCACCCCAGCAGCAGATTCAGAAAGGACATGCTAACCTTCCAAACAAGATATGTGGGTAATCAACTATCATGTCACAGAGAACAAAAGTGAAACATAAAGCACCATTTGTAATACTATAACTAATAGTAAACAAAGCACCAGAGAGTTCCAAAAGAGATGTGCACATATGAGAGTCATTGATCTATTTTTCCATTTTATTCATCATGAATAAAAAGTTCTCTTCTAGACTGTATAACACGGAAGAAGTTGGAGAGTTTGGCGTGGACATCACAGACAATACACACATAAAGGGTGGGAACAATGGGTAAATAGTCAGGTGGCCATTTCCTTCCTTTGCAACACCAGAGGAAGATGTAGAACGGTTTCCGTAGTTAATACACTCAGCATTTTCCAAACACTAACTAATCGTATTATATCGTTAATGATTTTGAACCACTGGTTTCTAGTTTTTCTGCTGTTTTTCTTAAGTGAGAGGAAATATGTAGCTGGTAATGACTGCCCCCATTCCTCTGGTGACTTAGAGAGCTATTGGATGGATAGCTGTTTCACTTTTGGAGTTAAATCAAGTACCTGTGGGCTGCAAGATTTGGATATTCTGCCTGGAGAAAACTTTTCAACTCTACTAATTTCTACCAACAATAATTTGTTATTATCTAAAAAACTGAATTTATTGATGCCCACTATGTACCAGGCACTGTGCTAAGTGTATCACAGAGGTTATCTCATTTAATCTTCATGATATTCCTAAGGATTAGAACTATTATCCCTAGTGTCATAAATGAGGAAATTAAGGGATAAGGATATTCAGAAACTTAATGAAGTTCACAGAGTTAGGAAGCAAAGAGGCAATGCCAAGATATTATTTTCTGTACATGATAGTTGAATCAATCTCTAATGTTAAGTGAAATCATTGCTGTGAGGCCAGCCTTCTCTAAATGCAAAAGACTGTCAAGTTCCTAAATAAGGACTGATAATCATTGAAAATGAGGAAATTACTTTTAATAGCTATATCTATTATAGATCAAAGATAGAGAAGCCAGTTAAGAAAGTTAAACAATTGGGTCTTTACTCTTAATGGCTCATCCTGACTCATTCTGGGATGAATAAGTAATTGTTGTGAAATGAGGTCTTGCACTCAGTATCAGTGAAGCCCACATTTTTGCTCTTAGAGACCTAGAAATATGAGATTCTGTACTTGAACTCTTACTAACTTTCTGGGTTTGGTAAAGCACTGTGATCTATTTTCTTCAAATCTAATGTATGAGTTTCCTAGTCTATTCTGTTGAGGATTGGAAAAGTTCAATAAGAAGGCGACCAGAGGCACAGACTTGACTATGGCTGAGGCAGGTAAAAGTAGGTGGGTATAGATATTAAGTGGGAAGAAACCTGGGAGAAAATAACTGCAGAAAGCAAAGAAATTTATCAGTGATATCAGATGACAAGGATGATCAGAATCTATAGATAAGCAGAATTCCGAATCTGGTTTGTGATCAGGAGAAAGTGGTGTAAAGGGAATGCTTGAAGGGGAGCTCCTGTGTGACAAGATAATCAAGTGTAGTGTCTTTGATTTTGTTTCCTCGTGTTTGAAGATTACTCAAGACAGTCTGTCTTCATTCTTGAGCACATGCTCAATATTGCTCAAGCAATCTTTGAAGACAAGTTCCATGTTAACAAAAATTTTTTCAAAGGATGGAACTTCTGAATGACCAGGATGTGCTGCCATTTTTTGTGGGAAGTGGATAGATGGACTCTGGAACTCTAGGGAAACCTTGGCTATCTACGATAATTTTGTCTTTTGTACAAGCAAGTCAGGCAACTAATTAGGCTAGGCCAGTGAACTTCAAATTTATTTTTAGCAATTTTTCTATTTTTTAATTTATGAACATCAAATAAGTGAAACTAAGACTGGTTGGTTCTCTCTGCCCCTCTAAGCACTCTATAAAATTATGTCAAATCTCTGCTCTGAAGAATCTGGCGATCGTGATCATCCTAATGTCAGCCAATTTCTCCTTTGTTATGATACTAAAAAAGGAAGCAAGAATAAATAATAAAATAAAATACTTTAAAATATATTTTTAAAATATTTTTAAAAGTAACAGGAATAACAAAAACAGAATCCTATAATGTTCCTATTATGGTGGGAAGTAGATCTATCTTCTGAAAATGTATTCCAGGGACAAGTTGATGCAAAATAGTTTTAGAAATGATTAAGAAACCCCTACAAGGCCTATATCAAGTACAAAGGCAAAACTAGATTTAAAGAGTATTTGTATTCTGAGGTCCTTTCTGAGTTTTTATTCACTTTCTTCTCACTTGAGTCCAGAACCTACAATTAATGTCAAGAGATTTTGTGAACCAAAAGTCAGTGCTTTTAATTTTTAGTTGTTTCTATATTGGAACCATGGAGTTCTATAACTGAAGAAAAAAAAAAACTTTCCATATCTAGATTTACATCAAGGACTGGAATCAGACCTAAAAAACAAATGTAGTTGCTAAAATATATATTTTAAGTGGGATATTATCAACTTTTCTAAAGGACATTTCCTTATAGTTTTCCATTTGATTCTAAGGTAAGGAATCTATTTGTGAATATTTAAAAAGTAAGACATAAAAGTTTACCAACACTTCAAATTGAAAATGTACCATGAAAATCCTGCTTATTTTCCATAATGAAAAAAATTTAAAAAAGATTGTAAAATTACAATCCAGTAAGTGGTTGGACAGAGCACACAGTAAAGCTCATCATGCAGAAGAGGTACTAGAATTAAATTGTGCTTATTGGTTAGCAGTGTCTCCTTGAAGCCTTATGTGGAAATAATTCAGAAGACACTCTGGACTCAACTTGAAGGAGTGATCTGGTTGACTGACAATGTCTACTATGACCCTGGTGTCAGGGAGAGGTAGTAATAGGCTGGGTGTTTTCTATTGCTGACTTAGGCCAAAAAAAGCTTAAGATATTAGGGATGAATAAATCAATGTGGTACATGTATTAATCAAAATAAGCTAGGCAGGGCTGAGGTAACAAACATAACCCAAAATTTCATTGACTAACACAAGAAAGGTATGCTTGCTAGTCACATAAAGTCTGAAGTATGCCAAGTGGCCCTCCTCCATCTTGTAGCTGGACTGTCTGTACGCTGGCCTCCAAGGTCACTGTGAGAAGAGTAAGTGAGAAGACAGTGGGAGATGTCTTAAAAGGCTCTCCTTAAAATTGGTGCAGTTGATGACATCTACCTCCCACAGGCTAGGATACAATCACAAAGCCCCATCTTAGCTGGAACACGTGGATATTGGGTGAGCATTAACAGTTTCTGCCACAGTACATAAAGGCAACTTATGAAACTGATTCTGGGCTTCTATGACATGGAAGTTAAGGTCATTCAGTTAATTCTACCTGATATTGGCCTGTGCAGCAGGCAAAGAGCACTTCCTCTTACCTTAGCCTGAAGGTAAAAATAAGCTTCCAACAATCAGAACAAAATTAAAGATGCAAACTGGTCATGAGCCAACAAATAGATATTGTCTAACCCTTACTTGTCTGTCCTAATAGTTAATACAGTGTTAAAGTCCAAGATCCGGCAGAAAACAGAATGCAATCCAGATGGCTCAAGAGGTTTTAATGTAGGAACTATTTATAAAGTTTGGAGAAAGTTAAGAGACCCACCGGTGGATGATGAGGCACCCAGAAACCAGCAATAGCAGGAAGCTGTTACCACCTAGAGTTTGTTCTTAAAAGGTCACAGAAAATAAATAGTGTCCTCAGAGTCCAATGAATGCTGAGACCATGGAGGAGGAGCAGCCTTACAAGAGCTATAACCTTAGAGGGATGCAGTCCCTACCAAAGATTATAAACAGAATGAAGATGGACCTCCCTCTTCCAGCCTTCCAGTCTCTTGCCAGTATCTCTCATTGGCCAATCAAAACATAAGCTAAGTGACAGAGGCCAAGGTGAACCTGTCTGTGATGATCAGTCCCCAGGGCTACTGAGCAAAGTGAAAAAGAAGGAGGGGGTGGCTGGCAAATTGAAAAGAAACAAATTACAGACTATGGACAAGAGAGCTGGAAAATGAAAATAAAAAAGAGACAGAGAAATTGTGAAGAAATGAGCTAATTTATAAATTTCCATTTTTACCATTCCAACTGGTTTTATTCCTAGGTTGGCTATTCAAGTATAAGAACTACCAACCACAATGACAATCTATAGATAACACAAGTATTTTAGCAAAAATATCAGCTAAAATAAATGCACTCCTAGCAAAAAGATTCCAGGACCATATCAAAAGGAGACCCACAAAGGAGTTGAAACTTCCTTAAGCCATCTATTATTAATTTACCAAATCGGCAAACACCTTTTGAGTATCTACCAAGTGCCAGGCTTTTCACTAGGCACTTAAAATACAAAGATGAACAAGATAGACATAGTTTCCTCCCCACTGTGGCGTACAATCTCGTGGGGAATGCTGAAGCAGAGTAAGCAAGGGTAAGATGCTACAGATGGGTTTGAAGAAAAGGCACGTACCAGGTCATAAAGAGCCTTGGAGGTCACGGTAAGAAGAGGGCATTTTATTCTCATTTCAATAAGAAGCCATTGAAGGCATGAGGCCATGACTTCTCACTGCACTTAGAGTAAAATGATCCATTGAGGGTTCAAAACAATCAATCCATTCTTGATGCTGTGTGAAGAGTGGACCGGTGGGAGGCATGTGTGGAAGCAGGAGTGCCAGTTAGAAGATTATATCAGGGTCCATGTAAAAGAGGTCATTGAATGATCAAAGGTGGCAGCTGTAGAGATAGAAGTTCACCAATTCAAAGTACATTTTCAAAGTAGATCTGATTTGTTAGCACTTGTTAAGATTAGAGTAGATCGGCCTTCAGTCTGGAGGAACCTTTATAAATCCACGAGTCTTACACATATTTGCCAATTGGCTTTATGGATGGTCTCTGTTCTCTATAATGATCCTGCATGAATTCACTGAATATATTAGTTTCCTAGGGCTGCTCTAAAAAATTACCACAAACTTGATGGCTTAAAACAACAGAAATTCATTCTTGATGGTTCTGGAGACCAGAAGTGCAAAATCAAGGTGTCAGCAGGGTTGGTTCCTTCTGGAGGATCTGAGGAAAGTCCATTCCATGCCTTTCTCCTAGCTTCTGGTGGCTCTGGGCAATCCTTGGCATTCCTTGGCTTGTAAATTCATCACTCTAATCTCTGCCTCTGTCTTCACATGGCCAGCTTCCATGTGTGTCTCTGTGTCTCAAATCCCCCTTTCCTTTCTCTTATAAGGACATTAGTCATTGGATTTAGGGCCCATTCTATATCCAGGATGATCTCTTCTCCAGATTCTTAATTTAATTACATCTGCAAAGATCCTATTTCTGGATAAGGTCACAGTCACAGACACCAGAGGTTAGGGCTTAGACACCTGTTTTTGGAGGTGATGAGACACAATTTCACCCACTGCCCTGAGCTTTTGTTTTCTTGTATGTAATGGGACAATTACATCAAATAAAATCAGATTAAAGAATGCTATTGGATACAATTTATAGCCCAAAGTACTATACAAATGGTTATTATTAATACATAAGCATCACTTTATCCATGTGAAGGGCAGATTTAGCAGTCAGCGTGTTATTTAACTCTATGCTTTCTCACACAAAGAAAATTTAATCACAACAATAACAATAAAAGAAGTTGTACCACACTTACATTTATCTAATGTATAATATTAGCAGTTGGCTATAAACACATATGTATCCATATAAATAAATTAAACATATGGAAAGATGAGAGGAGGAGAGGGAAAACAAGAAAGAATGAGATAGGGAGAGACAGGAAGGGAAGGAACAGAGGAAGGAATAAACGGAGAAAAAGGATGGAAGAGAGGGAAATCCCTTTATACATTATAAAACATTTTCCTTCTTTGTTCAATGAAGCCTAGACTTTCATGTCCTAAAGAAAGGGAGACTATAGGCAAAACATAGAAAGAAACAAGAAGCTAATTTTATGAAGCACTGAGCTCAGGGCTTTAATGATATTATTGCTTTTAATATACATCACTATCCAGAAATGTTGACACCATCTCCTCATTTTACACCTGAGATTTACAGACATTACATAACTTGTCCAAGGTCACGCGGCTGCTGAGAAAGTGACGAACCTGAGATTTGAATCCAGGTTTGGTTGACAGTTGATTCATAGTGCCTGAAACCACTGTGCCATATCACTGAGTTTTATTCATATGCATTAAGTATTCTTTCATTCGTTCATCAAACATTTTGGGTGCCTGTTACAGAGACAGGAAACATAAAGTAGAACAGTGCAGAATAGATTCCTAATGCTTTGGGACTTACCTTCTAATGGGGGAAATAGACAATAAGCCAATAAGAACACAAAGTAGTTTTCAATTACATATGGAGTCAAGGAAACAGAGTGCTGTGATAAATCACAATTAGAGAAGGGGGAGCCCATCTTTGACAGAAGGTTGAAGAAGGCCCCATAGAGAAGTGACCTTTAAGCAACAGCCCAAATAAAATAGGAAAAAACAGCCATGAAGATATAGAGGAAGAATATTCCAGGCAGAAAGAAGAGCAAATGCAAAAAATTTGAAGTAGAAGTGTGCTAGTAATACCTAAAGTTATAAGCAAGAAGGCCAATGAGGCTGAGAGAAAGAATAAGGCACAAGACATGAGGATGCTGAAGGCTGAGGCTGGGTCACGTAGTTCCCTGTAGATGTGGCTTTATTCTAAGTGCGATCCAAAGTCATTAGAGGGCTTTGGGCAGAAGAGCGACAGGATCTGCTGATAATTTTTAAAGATTGTTCTTGCTCCATTGTAGGGGACCAACTCCAAAGTAGATAGATTCAAGGAGATCAGTATAATGCTGTTGCTTTCTTCCAAAAGATAGACTTAGATGTGATCAGCAAGGGAAAGAGAGGAATCAAAAATGATGGTTCTTTTTTTTTTTTGGCTTGATTAATTGTGCAGTTGCTTCATATCAAGGAAGTGAGGTTTACAGTGACTGGTCTTTGTTGTCATATCTGGGTGTGCTTCACCTCTCCATTTCTACCTCACACAGTTCTAAATCAATCCCTCTCCTGCTTCCACTCCCCTTCCTCACAAGCCCCACACCTCCAACTGTACACACACACACATACACACACACACACAAACACACACACACCCTGTCCTCACCTGGCCATTTCTTAGCTCGTTTCTAGGACATCTCTTCCAATGATTTAGGCCCATGGAGATGCCTCCTTTATTTAGAACATTAGTTCTGAAAAGACCTCAGAGATTGCCATCTCTGACTCCCTCATTTTATAACTGGGAAACTGAGAAAGACTCAAAGAGATAGATTTGCCTATTCAAGGTCACACAGCTAATTAGTGGCAAAACCAGGAATAGAGGATAAAAGTCTCTTGATTCCCAATCAAATTCTCTTTCCTCTAATCCAGGCTGCCTGTGCCTATACAGTCTTTCTTTTTCAATCAGCACTTTATGACAAAGTGTTCAGTTCCCTCGTTTGTTCGCTCTATACCTTCTTTGACTCCCTAGATAAGGTCGGAGACTGTGTCATCATTTGGCATTACACACAGTGCTGACTCTATTACGCAAGGCTATTCAATACACTTAGGGGCTGGCTGATTGATTATGCCGTAGTCCCACATTTGCATACCTAACCTCTCATATTTTTAAGTCTACAATCTGAATTTACATAGCAGTCAGGTATATCCAGCTCTCGTCTGCTCTAAATAAAAAGTAAAATCTTGCTCGTTTTATATATTTCTTATTATCAAATGCTGTTACTATATCTAGTCCACCCAGCATAAAGGAAATTACAGTCTCTATATTCTCTGGTTTCTTTTACCATCTCTGCACAAACTCGGTTGGCCTCTAGTCTTAGATTCTGTCTACTTACTGCTAAATCCAGGACATCCCATTAGTGATCGATGACCTAATCCTTTTGATATGACTTCCAAGAAGTCTTCCTTAGTACATATGCTCCCTCAAATTGGAGGCAGGGATGTAGTAGGGAGGGGAAAGATCTACTAAATTCTTTGAAAATACATTTTGAGTTTAGAAACAAGTAAGTCATAGCTATGCAGAAATGTGTTCTCCAGCATTTTAGGAATACAGCCAGGACCTGTCCTCTATTCACTCTCGTTGTTGTAAAAAGCTCATGCTTTTTATCTGTTCCATCTGACGACCACACTACCTTTTGCCTTGGACACACTTTCACAGCTCACAGACTGCTAAAGTACTGTAAGAAAGAGCCATACCCAAATGTTAACATTGGGCTTCCAAGTGGAATCAAGAGAGGAAAGACTGCTCACCAGAATTCCACCTTAATTGCCAGCCTCATTCCAGATAACCAATGGCTCCCTTTGAAACCGAGACCTTAGGTCCCTCTTGTTTTGTTGTTGCTGTTCCATATTCTCCAGATATTGCTGGGTTTGTAAATGGCCTGTAACAAATGATTATTCACACATACACATTTCATCCCACAGATACTTTCGGAATTAGTATTTTAACTAGCAAGTCATGTTAATAACAAGATTCATCAGCTTAGGGAGTGAGAGAGCTGACGTAGGGGGTGAGAGATCAGACCTGAGCAAAGCCTTCATCTTCTATTTATCTGTATGACATTGGGCAAAGAGTTTAACCTTCCCAAACCTCAGTTTCCTCACTCATTATTTAGGGATTAACAATATCTCCAAATAGGGTTGTTATGAAAACGTAAGGATTTAAGGCACGTGAACCTTTTAGCATAGTCCTGGTATACAGTGACTCTCAATAATTACAAGCTGCTCTTAGCATTACTGAGGTTGTCGCTATAAAATAAAATGTCCCTAGAAGTTAAAAATAGTGATGGACAGAATCAGAACAAGTTTCCTTCACTGACTTTCTGATGTAGCAAAGGAAACAAAAGAAACTCTGGGAAAAGTTGGAAACTGTGTAAGCTTCCCCCCTCCCTGTGGGTGGCATGACCGATTGAAAAGGCTAATTGAGCAGCAACCCCAGATAACTTCAGGGATGATAAGTTTCATGAGCATTATCTAGAAACTTTATCTTGCCAACAAAAATAAGCAGGGTCTCCTACAAAAAGAGTTTAAAATCTGGTCACTAAGCAGTGTTTTGAACAGCAAATACAGATGGACAGCAATATTTACGGTCAATTTACCAGAATCAGGTATCAGATGACCTCTGACACTAGCCATCGCTTACTAAAGAGCTAATTAGCTGTAAAAATGAGGTGACAAGTCAATTGTATCAGCACAAAGGATGAATTTGTCATGTGGGATTTTGCTGGTAGTAAGGCCTGCCATTACAGCTTCTGGGTGGCTACTTTGCTTACAAAAGAAGCTAACTTTCCCTTAGGGGAAGAAGGAGGTTGTACGTACAATCAGAGTGAGGGTGTGACACAAACAGTAACTTCAAGGACCAGGAGATATAAGGCCTCTGTCGCCGGCAAGCTAGAGAATGCCATCTTCATTAAGTCTATATTTAATAACTGCTAGAAACACTATCTTGAGTATTAATAAAAACGCTACTGTTATTTACTACGTTTTCCCCGGCTCTAGCCAGAAAAACTAAATTTTGTTTTCCATAATGCCTAATTTTCCCCCTGATTCTTAATTCATATGTGTTCATTGAGAAGTTGGAAACCACAGAAAATGCAAAAGAAGGGGGAAAAATCATCTATAAGTCCCTCATTCCTAAATAATCAATGTTAACATTTGGGTATGGCTCTTCCTTACAGTACTTTAGTAAACAAATTTGAAATAAAATTGTATACACAGTTTATGGTCTCCACATTATACCGAAAAAACATATTTTTTTTGTTATTTACTACTTTCAGCACTATGATTTAAACCATTTTAATGATATTTCATCATATGGCTATATCACAATAATCCAGGTGTTTCCAAGTTCTCTAACTTTCAGAGGTCACTCTTTATCGCTGAAATAATAACTATTTAATTCCCTAACCTGCCATGCAAGATATTCAGCTTTTCTTACTCAATACTATGTGAGAATTCCCAAAGATGCTTATCTGTTCCTAAAATAAATGTCCTATCTCTCATTTTAACCATAGCCTATGCCCACACTTTAGCCAGCTCAGCTCCTAACCATTGTTCTCTGTTCTAGCACAGACCATTACTCAAAGACACTTGGGTCTCATATCCCCTTAAAGTAGAATAGCCATCATGAGCCAGGCTTAGAGGAAAGGATCAAGGCTGGGTAGAGAAGATATGCTCCTTTATTCCTCTGCCCTCACGGTGAACACAGGCCACTCCTTTAAGTTCCTGAAGTCCAGCTAAAATCAGACTGTAACATAACACGGAATTTTAATTAAGGCTTGTGATTAATATGAGTACAATACAGAATGATTTACTACCAGGTAGGTTCTTCTTGGATTCTTCACATGGAAAGAGCCAACAGCAGAAATTTCTAAACATATCCATCCCCAATGTCCTGGCCCCATCTACTCATTTGGCTTCAGAGAAAGAATAATGTTTTCCTTCCCGCATTCCAAAACACCCTAGTTTCTTTCCAAGAATAACTGAGAGTGAAAACCCATGTTTTTCAGAGAAAACTTCCATCTCCACTCAGAAGATTTGGCCTGGCATTCATGGACCGACAAGGTGATCACAGAGTTGACTCAGCATTTCCCAAAGTCTGGATTATGTATGTTAGGAAGCACTGTGCCAAAATCAAGCCTACTATTTCACATTTTTCTCCAGAAGAGGTCAACATAAAAGTCCCTCCTACTTTGGTCTGGTCTCACCATATCCTGAAACCAAAAATTTAGAAAAACTACACATAGCCATCTCTCAAGAACTGCAAAAGTTTTGAAGCACCAACCAAATAAAATTTACATTAGAGAAAAAGTATTTCTATTGATTTGCAGATTCACTATTGATAAAGATTTATCCAATTTACAGAGGTAGGACATTTTATATCTTAGCCTGAAGAACCTGCATTCAAGTTCATGGTGACTTCACAGCTTTTTCTCAAGAACAACCGAAAAATGATCCATCTACATGTGATGCCTCTACTTGTAAATAAAAACTGGTAGCAATAACTGAATGATACTTTCACAGCGTTAAAAGCACTGAAAGACCTTAAGAGGGCAGATGTACCTTCTGTCCAGTATACTAAAGATATCATAGGGCAAAGTTTGTGCAGTTTGCTAAGCAGCCTATTACAAAAGATTTAGGGTTCTTAAGCTGTGACACAAACCCACTACATGAGCAACATCCATCTAGACCCCTCCAAATGGCCCCATGGGACTTGGAGGTCAAGGTGAACAAACAAGAACTTGAAACCTATGCTACATGCTTGCTGAAGTAGTAAAGTCTTTTGCTTCTGATCCAGTAGTCTCTTGTCTTCTTCGAAAATCCATGAAACTATGGCAAACTAACAGGTTAGCTTGTATGTCGAACAAAATTTCAGATACTTCAAGTTTCTTGACATTATTCTACCTTCAAAGTCAATAATTCCATTTATGAGAATATTTCACTCAACACAATACCATTTTTATTTTCCTCCTTTTTTTTTCCTCCCCACCCACGTCATGTTGAGTCAGTCAGAGGTAACTAAGCCTGTGAGGCTGATGGATGGTTTCAGCTCCTGGAACTATGCGGAGCAGAAGCTCTGACTCAATCGAAATGCTACTATTATTTCTTGCAGCCTTGGTCCCAGCTGAAGCCTGGAAGAAATCAAGCTCTAAGGAAACATCTCAGAGGCTGCTCTTCATGCTTCAATGGAAATGTCAGGACACACTCCTGGATTATGTGCCAGAGAAAGTTACCTGAGCCTCATACTGAAATATCAACAGTCCCAGAACATGGAAGTTGGAAACTAAAATGGCTACCTGAAAATTTAATAAAAATTGTATGCATAATCAAATTTCTAGCAGAATACAAAATAAAGTTAATCCAGACAACATAAGAGGCAGAATGAAAAATCTAAGTAAAAACAAGTTGTTGTTTTTTTTTAATTCTTATCCTCTCTTAATACTATTCAAAACAAGTTTTTTGACGGCTCAAAATCAGAATAGAAATATAGATTTTACATATTACATTACCCATCAAAATAACAGTCATCATTGAAATAAGACCAAGAGGCACAGGCAATATAGAAAGGCAAATAAAAACATGCTTGAGCCTCAGAAAAAATTTTAAAAACCTCCAGTAATCAATTCTCAAAGTTACCCATAGCAGATGAAAACAGTCACCTCACAGCACCAGCTCTGCGTGGCACGGCACAATTGTTAATTTTACTGCGCATTCCAGGCACCATCTTGCTGTTGTCATTGGATCTCCCCAAGAAGTCATTGTGGCTTGTGGCCAAGTACCATTCAGGAGAAACTGGTAACTCCAGTTTAAGCAACCTTGGTATGAGCAAATCGACTAACGTAATAGACATTGGTGGCTATTTCTTCTATTACCAGAGAATTTGCTTTTAAATAAATATTCTCCACAGGTTTTCTTTAAATAGCAAGAACTCAATGTGCCTAAATGTTTGTTTACTATCTTGTAAGCCCCCAAGTTCACAGGCAGGGATATAAGAAGCCGACTAAAGATTAGTTGAAACTGAAGCTGAAGCACTTCTGAAATAATAATTATGAAAAAGTAATTACATTAAAATGACTCAGTGTTTCGGAAATATGCCAAATACTTAAAATGAATAATGCCTTTTACCTTCTCCCTCAAAACCTGTTAGCCAAAGTGACAAAGAGTTTAACAGAATATGTACTACTGCTGAAAAATCTAGTATCACAGACTCACAGAGTTAACCTTAAGCTCATCTCTTCAATTGACTCATTTTATAATCTCAGATCCAGAAAGTTTAAGTGATTTCCTGCCAGGTAATCAGACTTCCATACCATTTTTTCATAGTATTTGTTTATTTTTATTCAAATTACATAATAAATATTGTGCTTGTTGCAGAATATTTGAAAAATGCATAAAGGCACAAATAAAGAAAAAATTATTCATAATCTATGCACCCCAATGTTAGCTGCTATTAATATTCCAATGATTTTCCTATGTGATTTTTTACAAAATTAGAATCATGATGCAGACAGTTTTGTGCCTTGCTTTTGTTTTCAAATAATGATATACTATGAACTTTTCTATTGCATCAAATATTATTTTACTGACTCATTCTTAAAAACTACATAGTATTTTGGAATATGAATATATAATCAATTAGCTACTCCTCTTTTGTAGGACTAGTTATTTTCAATATTTTATTATTAGAAACAGTGTGCTCAAGAGACATGAATTTCTATGCACATTCTATTTCTTTAGAATACATTATTAAAAGTGAAATTGCTGGTTTAAGTTGTAAAAACTTTAAACTACCAACTCCACTGCCCCAAAAAGTTGTATATCACCTTCTGCCATGCTCTCGTCAATGATAGTCATTATTTTTTAAACTCTTTTCCTAATTGATAAGCAAAAAGAATGGTAGTTTGCTGATTTGCTTTTATTTAATTACTGAAGCTTGATTTTATTTCAAGTTTATTGGCCATCTGAATTTTATCTTTTTTAAATTGTCCAAAGTTCATTTTTATGTTTTCCAATTTATCACATGTGCAAGGAATTAAGATTTTGTTTCAACATCGCATTTGTATGTTTTTGTTTTGTTTGTTCTTACTATTATATGCTATGGCTTATAATGAAAAAGTTAAGCAATTGTACATGTTTATTTGTTAGTGACCAAGTAGGGCCTAGGAACCAGAACTTCGATTCCAAGAACAATGTCCTACTATGCTTAATTCTGGCCCCCAAAAGTTTCCAAAAAAGCAATAGGTTCTGCTTTATTTGTTGGAGAAACTGTAGTAATATATAATTAACCACTGCCTAGATCTTCTCTGACCTCCAAAAAATATAAAAATCTACATGCTAATAATTTATCCTATTGCAAATGGAAGTTTCAGTAATCATTTTGCAAAATTATCTTATTGTAGTCTTAAGGAAAAACTAAAAATTCCCATGGATCTTCTCTCCTACAAACACAAGTTCAGGAAAAAAGTGCCTCAGTACCAACTGAGGTCACACATTATCACTATGACCACTCCTGCCCATCGCTGGCAAGGTCTTCTGTGACTAGAATTATCCTTAGGAGATATATGGGTGGCAGGGCCACGAGTCCACCTCAAAAGAAACCTTTTTACCTTTGAACAACAAATGTGTATTTCACTCTCCTTTTTCCCTGGTTCTTCTAGGAGCTTTTGTGTTACTTTATAATGTAACTCTTCCCTGTCATTCTGTATTTTTCTGAGCAGTAAACAGGAAAGATATAGTGACTCATATATTAAATAAATATGGCTAGTCTTTAGATAAAACACTGAGGCAAAGAAAGAAAGAAGCCACGACTATTTAAAAACACAAACAGACTTCAAATGAAGAACATTTAACTAGTAGCTTTTGGTCAAGTGGAAGCGTCTTTTTATTTTGCACAGTGGAAGGATGGCATGTAGATGGTGGATAAATTTATAATAATAGCTCATTTGGATATGTTAGAAGCTCAGGATAAAAAAATTTAAAACAGATAAGATCTCTCTGTTTCAGATGCTCCTGACACCGTTGTCCCGCAGAACTGGAGTCCTCTAACTGAAAGGTAATTCTACCTGCAAAATGGGTAGAATTTCCCTAGAGCTCAAATATGTTTCTCCCCTTATTGCCTCAGAAAATAAAATTAAGGGGTGGGGCGAAAGAAGGAGTCAAAACTACATCCCCCTTTGCAAGTTTTTATCCAATTCTGTCTCACCTAGCCACTAATAACATTGAATACATATGGTAGAAATTCAATAAGTATCTCACAAAACACTTTATAATATATGAGATGTGACAAGTCATTATTTTCCCTAGTAATTATTTTAAGTGCATATCTTATGATTTCATAACATTTGTACATTAATATTCTCTCTTTAAAAATGTTTTTAAAAAGTTTAAAATTGGAATTAACTTTTTATTCACTGTAATCCTGTACATACATATAGTCAAAAATTCCTTCACTTCATGTAAAGCTGTAAGCAGAAAAGGGAAATAGAGAATTGAGATAATTGTTGAGATGAAATTATTAGTTTTAGTTGGGAATAATCATGTAAACATGAAAAGTAAAGTGGAAAATTAAAACAATCATCCAGGATAGCCAAAGTGGGAAAAAGTCACTTGCAACTCTGACACTGCCTCAGGTTTTCATTGCATTTTCATGATAGATATGGTGTTAATTACTTCTCCAACATGACTTCTAATACAGGAAAATTGAATAGGTTGGCATATCTCTCACAAGGCATTATGAGCCTATCTCCAAAGTGCCTTCCATGAGGTAAAAAGTGAAGAGGCATTTTTTCCAAATGTAGGTGCATTCATCTAGAGGAGGGCAAACAGAAATAGGGAACATTTGTTTTCTAAGCCTTCTTTCCCAAACTTGTTTTTAAGGTTTTATGGCAAGAAAGCATGTGCTTTTCTCTTGCTATTGGGCTTTCAGATGATTTTTCTACACAGAAAAGAAGCCTCTGGCATTTTTCACATTGCAACCAGCAGTTGCTTGGCTGCGCTATCAAAGCAGGCCCAGCATATCCTCTTGAATGGAGCATCCAAGACCCACCACAGACTCCGTCTGCACTAATGAACTAAGAGCACAGATTCCACTGGGCCCTAGCAAGGCAGCAGGGGGGACATAAAATCTCACAGAGATGGGACCAGGCTTTGGCCATAAAGAATCAGCTTGTCTTAGCAGGTGCTGTAAGTCCCAACATCTGCTGGCCATATAAAACAAAGTGGCGAACAGACAGACAGTGTGAAAATACACTGTTATTTTGTTACTCTTCTTGGCATTGACCAGGGTTTGGTGCTTTTTCTGTTGTTTTTTATATTAAGCGAATAGTAGAGTCGGATCAACTTCTGCCCTAAATTTATTTTAACATAATAATATCTAGAACTGATAGCACAGAAAGTCTTATGCCAGAGAATATATTAAAACAGTAATCTTAGTGAAACTGATGGGATTCATCTCCCAATGGAAGAAACAAGCAAACCGCTTATACTGATCCAGGCAGCACTTGAAAGAAAACAAAATGACAGAGGGCCATTGCCTTTGCATGTAGAGAAGGCCAGTGTAAACCATTAAGGATTCAGGCTTCCAAGTCAGAAGGATCTGGGTTCAAATCTTCAATCAGTTGTTTACCAAGTACTTAACTTCTCTGAAATTCAGTTTCTCTCTTGTATAAAATGGGAATGAAAATGCCTTCCTCACAGAACTATGAGCATATTCAAATAAAATAGTATTGTTAAGCACTCAGAACAGAGTCTAAAATAAAGTGAGCATTCAATAAATGGTACCATATTGTTGTTGTTACTATTGATTATTTATTTGTACCCTAGTTTGTCTAAAAATAGATTTAAGATGGCCTATAAAGATAAATAAAAAGGAGCAAATTGACACAAGTCAGTAGATGGAAAGAAAATAAAGAGGCAAATATAAGGGAAATTTTTTAAAAACAATCCATTTTGACTTTATGGTTCAATCATATTAAAATTAGCATTTCTTCATGAACTACTCATCAAATACACAGCAACTAAAACCAAGGAACAATTTAGCAACACTAAAGTGACTCCTGGGAAGACTAAAAACTTCATTTTTATTTCCTTCAGGTCACAGACTTTTGCTCTTACTCCCATGAAAATACCAGTCATCAGGAAACAGGCTACTATAAATTTTAGTGGCTAGGGCACATGTACCAGGATGCAGAATAATGTGGCCTCCACTGATTCTGGCCTAAAAGAGCCAATCCAAACTTCTCTTTCACTTTGCACTTAGGCTTTTCCACTCCCACCCCTTCACTGATTTCTATGCATATCAGGGTATGTAACACTGCACTGTAATTTAGTGAGACCTCAAAAAATAAGATCTTATAATATATTTCATTTTAGAAAAGGTACATCACATCACTTATAGTGTCAGATCTCCAGGGAGGTGAAGCATCTTAGCATGTAAATTTACACAATCTACTTTTGAATATTAATTATGTATCGCACTACCTCCTTACATAATTATTTTGCTATAAATTTTGTTATAGCAAGCTGTAGGATTAGCATTTTAAAGACTTGGTGGAGATGGGAGTTCAACCAATAAACATAAACACTCTTGGCCTCCTATTGAGATACACTTTAATTTGTGCTGTTCAAAGTCCATGTTTATTCCGACAGACTGAGAATTGAGAAGACTATATCATGGAGATGAGAAGAAAAAGAGGTTTCCTCTTGTATGCAAAGCCCAGTTGAATGGCTGCGGTTCCCTGGAACCCTCTGTCAAGAAATGTCCTGAAGCAATGTGTAAACTCAATTAGAAAGAATTCTACCAATAGCATCTATCATGGGCGGAGGAATGAGGCGATGGGGTATAATTTGCCTTTCTTGCCATATATCTAGGCCTACAAATCTCATGTATCAATTTAAAGCCATGGAAAGTTGCTCAGTAGAATTTTAAATGCTAGCCCAACCAGTTCCTCCAAACCTGTGGAACCCTTGCCACTCTTTCACGTTGTCATGCCCAGTAAAAAACGGTGCAGGTGAATCCTGAGCTGGGGCTCACACAGCCAAAAGGAGTCAGATGAAAATACTATTGAGCACAGGAAGTCACCCCGAGAAAGTACCAGAAGGTAGATGAGGAAAACAGATTAAGAGGGGAAATGGTTGTAACTATACCTCTCAAATATGATTTCTATTACTGAGCAAAGATATTATTGAGCAAAATATACTTTTGACAAGTGAAGCAAAGAATATATGATTCAGACTGATCATGTAGAATTATGATTCAGACTGGTCATGAATTAGTTCTGAACAGAAATGCTTCCTTTTAAGCAAATATATTACTAACACCCACATCAAGCTGGGCTAGCCTGACAATGGACTGTGCCTATAATCACAGCCAGTTCATCACTTCTCTCTCTCATTGGCCAGCACCTTTACAGTAACTATGGAGACTAACTAGTTCATAGGTTCAGCCTGGCAGCCTTTCCAAATATCTCTAAGAGCCACAAAAGGTTGGGGGCAAAATCTTTGGCCTCTTTTCCTGAGTTGCAGACTGTGTGTTTCTCAGCTCACATGGATGTTTTCCTTTATTGTAACTGGGGAGGAGACAAAGGGGTGCCCAGGCAAGCTTGAGATTAAAAATGAAATCTTGTCATTTCAAAATGATCATTAAAGGAAGAAATACTGCACCGATACTTTTTATATCTATCCTTATTTAAAATTCTTTCCTAAAATAAATAGCTAGAAACTTGAAGGGTCACCTATTGATGATTCTGTTTATATAAAATATCCAGAACAAGTAAGTCTATAGAGACAGAAAGTAAATTAATAGTTGCTAGAGACTGGGTAGAATAGGGATTGACTGACTAATAGGGTGCATCTCCTTATGGGGGTGAAAAATATGTCTTAGAAATCAATGGAAGTGATGGTTATATGACATTGTGAATGTACTAAATGCCCTTAAATAAATGCACACTTTAAGATGGTTAATTTTATGTTATGTAAATTTCACCTCAATTTTTTAAAAGACAATTTAGGAGGACATTTGGTGAAAACTAAATATAAACTGGATATTAAATGGCATTGTGGAATTACAGATTTTCTTCGATGCTATGACAATGAGATTTTTAAATTTTTTTTCAAACATGCATGTGGAAAAAGACAACAAAAGTGAAAATAGACAACTGATACATCAAACTAAAAAGCTTCTGCACAGCAAAGAAAAAAATCAACAGAATAAAAAGATGACCTGCAGAATAAGAGAAAATATTTACAGCCATATATCTGTTAAGAGGTTAATATTCAAAATATATAAGAAACTTCTACAACTCAATAGCAAAAAACAAATAACCAGATAAAAAATGGGCAAAGGACTTGAGCAGACATCTCTCTAAAGATATACAACAGACATCTCTCCAAAGATATACAAACAAGTATATGAAAAAGTGCTCAAAATCACTAATTATTAAGGAAATGCAAACTGAAACCACAATAAGATATCACTTCACACATTGGGTGGCTTTATTTTTAAAAAAGCAGTGGCAAGGATATGGAGAAATTAGAAACCTGGTACACTGCTAGTGGGAATGTAAAATGATACAGCCACTATGTAAAACAGTATGGAGGTTCCTCAAAAAATTAAAAAGAGAACTACCTTATATCCAGCAATCTCATGTTTGGCTATTTATCCAAAAGAATTGAAATAAGGATCTCAGAACGATATCTGCATTCTCATGTTCATTGCAACATTATTCAGAATAGCCAATATACAGAAACAACCCAAACATCTACTGACAGATAAAGAAAATGTAACACGCACACACACACACAATGGATATTATTCATTCTTTAAACAGAAGGAAATCCTGCCATATGTGACAAGATGGATGAACATGAAGGGCATTATGCTAAGTGAAATAGGCCAGTCACAGAAAGGCAAATACTGCATGCTTCCACTTATGTAAGGTATCTAACATAATCAAACTCATAGAAGCATAAAATAGAATGGTGGTTGCCACGGGCTGGGGGAAGGGAAATGAGGAATTATCCAACAAGCAAGGATGAGTAAATTCTAGAGATCTGTGGTACAACATCCTGCCTCGAGTTAACAATGCTATATTGTGCACTTAAAAATGTTAAGAGAGTAGTTCTAATGTTAAGTGTTCTTACCCCGCCTCAAACACACACACACACGAACATGGAGGACATGAGAGATCTTTTAGAGGTAATGTATATGTTTATTACCATGATTTGGATGATGGCTTCATGGGTGTATGCACATGTCCAAATTCATCAAATTGTATACATTAAATATATGCAGTTTTTTATACATCAATTATACATCGATAAAGCTGTTAATTCAAAAAAAGATGTGTACAGAAGTCTGTAAGGTTAGTGTCATGATAATCTGCAACTTACTTTCTAATAGTTTAGCAAAGACTTCTGTATAGAGATTAAAGAAAAATATTTTATTTTTATTTTTTTAGGTATCTTTTAAATTTTATTTTTGATTATAGTTGATATAAAACACAATATTATATCAATTTCAGTGCACAACATAGTGATTCAACATTTATATACCTTACAAACTGATGACAAGTCTAGTAACTGTCATGGTGCATAGTTATTACAATATTATTAACTCTATTCCTTGTGCTGTATATTACATCCTTGTGACTTATTTTATAACTGGAAGTTTGTACTTCTTAATCCCTTCTCCCTTTTCCATCCAACCCCTCTCCCTTACCCCTGGCAATCATCTGTTTGTTCTCTGTAAAAGAAAAATATTTTAGACTCTTGAATCTAAGTGGAGGCTACAAGGCTGTTTAGTTTGCTATCTTTTTAACATTTCAATATGTTGAAAATTTTGAGAATAAATATTGGGAGAAATTTTTCAATGTTCTCCTAAAAATTCAGAGTGAAGTTCAAGGCTCATATTAATCAATAAATTAATTAGTTAAGTAATGTAAAAAAAATTTTGAGCAACTATTAGATTCCAGATGCTGTGCTAGGTGATCAGGATATAATAATGAACAAAATAGATGCAACTATGATCACAGCCCAACGAGGGAACCCATAAATAATTAGGCAGCACAATACGAGCTATGGTGGGAAGATACAAGATGCCAAGGGAATGCAAAAGAAGGATTTGAGAGTCAAGAAAACTTCCCAGAGGATAGAAAACGAAGACTGAGACTGGAAGGACCTTATTCAGAGTCAGCCATGTAAAAAGAGAAAAAGAGCATCAAGGTAAAACCAGTGGAATAAAGGCATAAAGGGAGATTCTGGGCCAGAGGCTGCAAATCAAAATGCCCCAGGAGCCAGACAAATAGCACAAATGAATGAAAACAGGAAGCAGCCCCATTTAAAAGAGGCTATACAGTACAGGGGGCACTGCCACTCAACTCCAGGCAACAGGAAGCCAAGTAGGAAGAGAAAATCAAGAACCAGGGAGGTCAAGTGATCACTCTTCTTGTAGATAAGTCCCAGTCCAGGGCAATTCCACTCCCTCGTCCTGGCTTTGTAGCTCCTTCCTAATGGGAGGAAGGTGGCAGCCAAACTGTGTTCAAGGCATTAGAAAAACACCAAGGCTAGGGAGATAACCATGACCCTGACCACTAGCCAGGCATAGATTAATATGTGTCCTCATGCGATCTAGGCCCCCTCACTGTGCATATATTTTATTTTCTTTTAAATATAGCCGGAGAGAGGGGCGCAGATATGGGGCGGTAATTCTTAGAGCTGAAAGTCTTAGTATTCTAGGTCAAATTGTCATTCTAGAGCCTAGCAAAATGATGAGGGTTCACAATTTTGTTTTTTTGTTTTGTTTTGTTTTGTCTTGCTTGCCTGACTGTAGCCAGATCAATGATAACTCTAATTGGAGACCTGAGAAAAAAAAGTCCTTTCTCTTTTCCTTATTTTTGCTATAGGGCAGGCAAAGGTGGAGATAAGACAAAGGAGTGAGGTTTTAGAGAAAAAGAATACTTCAGAAACATTAAAGTTAATATGGTGTTTGGCCTTTCAGAAATAAATAAATTAAGCTAAACTGTTAGGAGTTAGTTACCCTTTTTCCAAGGCTACCCTTTTCAATAAGGGTTAAGATTAATGGATTTGGGAGAATTTGGCAGGTTGGGGAAGTATCCAGTACTGTATTTAAGATATTATACTGGGAGTCTTGAGGGGCTTCTGCAAAATCCCTGATAGTCTCTTGTGCCCAGTGAGACGCCAGGACATCTATGAAGACCTGGGGCGCCCACTTACAGTTAGCGCTCTTGAAGAAAATTCTCCCCATTTCCTATCTTAAAATACATCTCTTGGTGGGTTATTTTATTCTATTCTGGGGCCTGAGAAGAAGCCTGGCTGCTAATTCACAGCTCCAGCCCTTTGAAGTGCCATCGATATTCCAAACTTAGGGAGTCTCCCGCATCATAATGGAATCTTCAACCCGCCCCCAGCCACACTACAAATAAACTTGCCCCAGCGAACCTGTGAGCGGGCCCTGCGCACCAACGCCAGCCAACATCTGAGAAAAGGGCCCGGGCAGCATAAGCTTTGCAAAGGAAAATAAAATCCTCAGCGTGGAGTCTCAAACAAGAAAAACAGTGAGATATTTAAACCTGACCATTTCTTTTTAAAGACTTGGGTGTTCTTCAGAAAGGGAATTTCCCTCCCACCTCAGAAGGGTCCAAAGTGTTACTCATATTATTTACAGAGCTTTGATGTGTGTCTCCAAAGTTTGAGTTCAGCTCTGAGGAATGTGAAGGTCAAATCATTTTCCCTTTCTGATGAAGGAAGGCTGTGAATTTAATACCACAATTTATTCAAAACAAGAAAATACACTGAGGCACTATGAACGCACAACAGCAGACGGCTGGAACTATATCATACTCCAAAGAGTTTATACGGTTTGGCCAACAGTGGTGATAGGTTTAATGAGCCTCCTGGTTAAACCATTCCTACCAGCCTCAGCACCTGTAAAATGTAAGACACTTTGCTTTTAATAATAAAAATTGACTTAATTTATTTAAACACTGTTAGAGTCATCGTTTTCTAAAAGTAAAAATAATTAAAGATATATTTCTATATTACGTGTATATTTTATGAAAACTGAAGGTTAAATAGCACATCTGGGGCATCTGGTTTTTCCTGGTAAACCTCCAGGTGACCTCCCTACAGTTGCTTTCTTTACGGAGCTCAAAGCACTTTGTTGACCTTGGAATGTCCTTCCCGCATAGGAGGATGCTCTCCCTGGCCTCCAGTGATAGCAAGACATTCACAGGCTAAAGACCAAAAGGCTTGGCTTACAGGCAGTCAGTGCTGAGTGAGCATCCCGAACTGTCCTCTCAGCTGGAATGACATGAGAATATTTTGGACTACATGACTCAAAGGTGCTACTATTACATACTTGAATAGGCTACAAAGGGTCCAACGTTCTAAGTCAAATTTGTACCTTCACTTCCACATCTGTAAAATGGGATTAATAATACCTATCATACATCTTTTGTATAACACTTTATTGCCCTTATATGTTTGCATAGCTGTCTAACCCTATTAGTTGGTATATAGCTGAATTAGCATTCTTGGTTGAATAAATATTGAATGACCTGGCACTGTGCTCATAGCTTTATTTATTTGATTCTCACAAAAAAGCACTCGGGTCATGTATAATTATTAACGACACAGAAAAGTAATACTTAAAATAGTTAAGTAACTTGTCTGACTTCATAAACTAGTTGGAATCAGGGTTCCAGGCAAAGCACTCTGCCTTTAAAGCTTATGCTCATTACCAGGATACCACTTCTTATTCTTGGCCAGCTCAGATACTAACATATATAGTAGATATAAGTGTCATGTAATGTACTAAGACGACTTGGTAACATGCATTTTCAGGTGATTTTATGTTTTGTTCCAGTCATTTAAAATAAATGTAGCTCACCTTGGGACACCCAAGGTAGGCCATGTCCTACACAACAAGTCTGCAATTGTCACAGTGAAATTCCTTCAGGTCCTTCTCCCTCCAGGTCATATCTGCTCCTCACTCTTGTCTTGCCTGGTTTCTTGACCTCATTTGGTGCTATTCCTTGACTCCAGCCTGCTATCTACTTGGTGACCTCATTTTGAACTCTCTCTACAGGAGGTCAGATACATCAGGGGTCTTTAAACTGGAATTTGTGCACCCCCAGAAATACAAAAGAACTTTCCAAGGGATGTGTGGTCAGGGAAAGTTTTAATTGGTTGGAATGGGTTTCCAGATCCTCAACTTTCATGTATATTCTCTCCTCAAACTAAAGTTGCTTGAAAGCTTATTGAAAAGCTCTTATTTCTTGCTTCCTTTTTCATTCTCCCTTTTCACAAGGTATGCTTTTCTCTTTTCCAGTCTTAGGGATGATGGTGCATGGCCCCAGGACATAGAGACCTCGAGGGTGCCTAGGACAGCAGGCATCTGGAAATATTTGTGTCTATCATATTTTCCAATTCTTTCCTTCAGCCACAAGAAGGGAGGATCTGATTGAATTTCCAGCTGATGGATCATTAAAAATACTTTCTGATTATTGGGTTGGTTGTATATCAGAATTTCAGACCATTGGGAAATGTTGCTATCAGAAAATAGCTCCCTACCCATGTTGTCATTTACTAAACAAGTTTTTCAATGTTTTCATTTGTAAAAATGAAACCTA
This sequence comes from Pteropus medius, assembly GCF_902729225.1. Classification (NCBI taxonomy): domain Eukaryota; kingdom Metazoa; phylum Chordata; class Mammalia; order Chiroptera; family Pteropodidae; genus Pteropus; species Pteropus medius. The sequence continues at coordinate 30,192,345 of NW_024351730.1, read as the reverse complement.
GGAATAGAAATGATGCTGAACTCTGTCTCATTCTAGCAATACTGAGACAACCAGAATTCAATTAAACTAAAATTTCATTGAACTAATTAAAAAATACAGCCCTAGTCATCTTATAAGAATTGTGTTTTCAATAAAAGTTTGTTTTTATTTATCAAAATGAATAACATTCTTATGTTTTTGACCAATTGTGAACTATTAATAATAATCATAGTAATTCAGTCAATAATATTTTAATATTTACAGCTTGATGGCTAACAGAAAAATTTAATTAAGATGTCTATATGTACATATTTTACAGCAGAGAATTATGATACAGGGTCTATGAGACTTTGAAACATAAATATATTACACAAAAATAAAGTTCTTTAGGGGAAGTGAAATGAAACTATCAAAAGAAAAACATATGATCTGAATGCTAAGCCTTTTAAAGGAGTTTATTTGTATAGTTTTAAATAGAAGATGGTAGATATCAATAGGTACTTAGAGATCATTAGATGAATTTTAAAGGGCAATGTAACAATTTTATATGAAAATTCAATATTTACACTATTTTATTTAAAAAGTTAATATTTACAATGTGATGGAAATACATCCTTTGAACTATTCTATTTACACTTAAAATCTATAAGGAGATGCTAAAATTTTTTAATTTTCTTAACAGGTACATATGAGCAAATACTGAAGACCACTTTAAACGTAAAAGAGAAAGAAGCAATACTCATACTCCTCATCTGGCAAGCATATAACAGGTACTTAATAAATGTATATTAAATAGATGAATGCTAAAACACTTTGTAAATTAAAAAATCACTCTACAAATATTAGAGCTGGTAATGCAGCATTGTCACACCCTATGCCTACATCAGCCATCACAAGAAATTTCATAGATCTAGTTCAGGATGAAATACTAGCACAGGACTACTCCTAGGCAGGACGTCATGATTTTCACTACATCTGACAGCCATCAAAAATCACCTGATTTTGCCCTCAAAGTGTGTCATTAGTGATAAACTCAATATTAAAATATTTCCCTTAACAAGTACTTTCGAATTAGTAGGAACTAGTGGAGCGCAAATCCCTTTGGAGTAGAATCTGGTAACATCTACTCAAATTACAAACGCGGTTATCCTTTCATTCACAATTATACATCTAAGATTTTCTCTATAGATTCACTTGGACTCATACAAAGTAACTCATTTTATAAAATATTGGAAAAAGATTAGTAACTATCCAAGTAGGATTAGTTAAATAAATTAGGGTACATCTATACCATGGCATACTGTATAGCTGTAAAAAACAATTAATGTTTTGGAATATATTGTGAAATGGGAAGCAAATTCGAGATGCTTCATAGTGTTTATGGTATGCAAACCTCTGTGCAGAAAAGGTAAAGGAATAAGAATATACATATTTGTATCTGCTTGGACTGGCATAAGGAAACACTGGAGGAAGAAAAACAGGATCAAGAGGAACGGGGTGATAAGGATAAGGTGGAAGTGAGACTTTTCAGTGTAAGTCTTTTATATCATTTTGATTCTGAGCTATGTATTACAATCAATTCAAATATAAAAAGTACAAAAAAAAGTTTTTACCAACCACAGTCCAGTGCTGAACCTGATATATTTTAATTAGTTGACCATATCTAAAAATATTTTCTGAATCAAGACCCAATATTGAAGTCCCTTGGACATGTTTTCTTTGTATGAAAGTGAATGCGTATTTTATTGATTTTGCTGCAGGAACAGTAATTGCTAAATTGGAACTCTATGAAATGTGTGCATATACCCCACAGCAGCTTAATTTATTTAATGGTTTTAAGTAATTTACAAAAGTGACTTAGGTTTTTTTGGCTAGCTCCCTATAGTTCTCCTTCCTTTCTCACTCCAATAGTCAATTGAGCCTGGTACATTTTGTTGAGCATACTCAAACGTAGGCCAGAACTATTTTAATGGCGCATTTAGTACCCATTTATAATAATGTTTTTAGTCATTAAAATGTACACTAGGGAGAGCCATGACAGCAGCACTAACTAATTACAGTCATGCAGAAACTGGAATGAAGAGAAGGAGGTCCAGCTCTCTCACACCTTATCTCAATTTTTCACCAGCATTTTGACCTCAACAAGACCGCCATTCCCTTGATCCCTCCATTCTCTGCTAGTCCATCAGCCCCTTCTGGCTTCATTTCCTTCCCTACTGAGCCCAGACCCCATGGTGCATCATTTCAACCCCTTTCTTGTCAGCACCTTCAATTTCCTCGACCCTTTGCCTTCTGCCACACATCCCACGCCAACCTCCAATTCCAGATTCCCTCAGTAATCCATCTTCTCTATGCCTACACAGAGATTGCCAAGCACAGCTGGAGAGAATCACACAACCCTACAGACTGGTGCCACTGCAGATTTATGTTTTCTAATCTCAGCTGAATTCTCAACACCATTTTTCAACTTGGCCTGAGTCAGCTCCCACTCACATTCCCCTCCTTGTCCCATTCCTCTCCTCCCCTCATTCTGATGACCTTGCCCCACATTCTGAGAGAAATAAAGCTATTGGTGTGTGGTTTTTCTATCAGACCAGAAATGGTATAGGCTTTCTGGCCAGGTGGACCACAGGAAAGAGTGTGAAACACCACTTACTACAGGCCCTGGGAACCATAACCATGCCTGATTAAGAGCAACTACCTGAAATACTAGTCTTGTTTCACTCTAACCTCTCCTTTACCACCTATTCACCCCCTAATTCACTGTATTCTTGCTTCCACTTGCACCTCTTCACGGAAATTGTAGTTCCTTTGCTCTCTCATGATGTTTCTGGTCCTAATTAAATCTAAAGCCTACTTAGTTCTTATCTTTCTTGACTTCTTCATATATTTGACCACATTGACCACACCCTCTTCCTAGCCATCACTCTCTCCTTCATCGTCCTCTAGGGCAATTTTTGATCAATTTCTTTTCCTGACCTCTCCTTTCTTCACAATGGCTTAAATAACTATTTATGCTCCTTGTGCACTCCAAACGCACTCTACCCATTGGGCGACCTCCACTTCCTCTGGGCTTTATGACTTCCATGTTCAGGCTGACCCTGTTCAAGACAAATTCAAGAGACTGGCTCCTACTCCAGGTATTTGCATATGCCCAGACAGATATCTCCTCTACACAAAAGCTGAAGCAATTAACAGAAGTCAGTCTCAACAACTTCCTCTGTACATGCATGTTTGGGCATGTCTTGTAAATGTCTCTCAAATACCATTTCTCTTCTTTGGCTTCATATCCTTCCTTTTGTTTCTTTCAAGATGCTATCATCTCTAACCTGGATGACTGTACAGCAGCAGTACCTGGTGCAGAGTCAACACCCAGTCAGCTCATTGTTGAATGAAGTAGTGAGTGAATGAACAAACTGGACTGAACCACAGTCTAATTATCTCTGGTCAATGCTATACAATGCAGGTATGGTCCTTTCTAAACAACAACCCTGACTATATCTTTTATCTGCTTAAATTTCTTTAAAGATTTGCCTTACCTACAGAATAAAATCCAAAATCCTCATGTCTCTACCTCCTAACTACCTTTTCAACTTTGTTTCCCATTATCCTCTCATAATAATAATATCTAACACTTACTACATGTAAGGCACTATTCTAAGCTCTTTAAACTGACTATCTCATATAAATGTCACTCTGCACCTATAAAGCATATACAATTTATTTTCTCACTTCTCAGATGACAACATTGAAGCACAGAAAGACTGAGTTACTTCCCATGGTCATGCATCTAAAAAGTGGCAGACACTGGAGTCAAACCCAGCCTACTGACTCTTGAATCCATGCTTTACATTCAATGACCATTGCCCCACTTGCAAAATAAATCACTAGCTCCATCTTGTACCTGCTAAGCTCCTTAACTACTCCATGACTTTGGTCATGCTCTTCCAGAGGGACACTCAAGGTTCTAATCAAATTGTCCTTCCCTCACCATCCTATGGGCTACACTCCAATTTAACTCTCAGTGCACAAATAGACTTTACCTCTACTTGGAAGCCTACCCTGCCCTTCCCAGACTGTTACTGCTTCTCCACTGATGCCGTCACTTTTATACATAAATGTATTATAATAGTATACTGTATTGTGAATACAAATATGTCTCCCCACTAGCCTGTGAGCTTAGGGAACAGAGACTTTTTCTTATTCATCATGGAATACACCAGACCTAGTACAACACCTATACGTGGTAAGTCCTAATCAATGTTAAGTGAATGAATAGGTGAATGATGCTTTAAGCTGATGATGATGATGATCAAGCTGCACACACATATGCCACCTTTTAGATGAATAAATCTCAAAGTGGGACAGCCTTAAGTTTCAATGAGTGAGAACAAAAATCAAACCAGTTCAATTTATAAATATTTGCTGAATGCCTACTACAAATATCTTTTATTCTGGTTCATAAGACAGAAACCAGAAAATACAAGGGCAGCTCAGAGAAGATTCATGGCAATGTCAGGTAGAGAACCAAAATGTGAATGACACGAAATGATTAGTAAGTGAATAAAAACATTCCCTAAGTAATCATAGGGCTTTTCTCAGTGTATCCAGTGAATCTTTGAACAATCTATTTATTTGGTTTGTGCTATGTGCTACAGTGGTACAAATTATATGACAAAAGGCAATGGGAACTAACCGTGTCTTGAGGACCTTAATATTTACTACATCCCTTTTGTGTAGCATTTTTCAGTTTTGCAATTATTTTCACATATAACATCTCATAGATGTTATTATTGCTAGAATTTTTGAATTAAACTTTGAAAGATTAAATCAAGCTCTTTCAAACTGCAAAAAAAAAAAAAATTAGACATGAAGTCCAAAGACTTAGATGAATTGTTCTGAGTCACATTGCCCCTGAAATTATGAAGAATTACCCCCATTTTACAGATAAGAAAATTGAGGCTCTAAGAATTTAAGTGATTCATCCTATTATCACATAGCTAATGAGTGGCAAAGTCAGTATTTAAATCTGTTTTCTGACTCAAAGCCTAGTGTTCTTTCTTCTTTATATCAGTTCAGCCAAGACCTCGAGAAACAAATGTTCTGGATCCATCATGCAGTCTCGTTGCCTGGAATTTCAGCTGCTGGAGCAAGGTCTTCACCAATTAAAAACCATCCTTACTTATTCCCTTTACTGCAAACTAGAAAAGAGAGTTCACGTGTCTACATGCAATATATTTAAATGTATGACTTTCAAAAAATGTACATTTTTTGAAAATAAAAGTGATAATTTTTTTGTAATGGAACATTAGTATTAATGTACTATTCTATTTCCTAAATAAAACAGAGACTTAGAAAGCTCTTCAAATACTAGCATTATATGCTACTATTTTAATTTCAGCTAAATGACCAATCAGAAATTAAAATAATGAACGACCACTTTCTTGGGGAAAAACAACCCAACCACTCCTTACAAGAGGGTCAGATTTTCTCCTGATATGGAAAAGTTATTGCCTGAAAGTAAATGTGTATGGATATGTGTACAAAATACTTATGCTGAAGTGACTATAGTTAGCATGTTTCATGCAACAGACTCATAGAATTATAACGTAGAGATAAAATCCAGTCTCCTCATTTTATAGGTGATTTTATTGCAGTAATTATCACTACTATTTATCAAGTGCCTACTATGTTCTTATTATGTACATATTATCCCTAAGTTTATGCTACAGCCATTCTATATGACTTGCACTATCTTGAATATATTATATTCCAGTTCCAAATGAAGACCAATGCAAACACACTCATTAGATCGCTGTTTGTGGCAGCAAAGAATTAAAGGTAACCTAAGTATCCATCAGTAGAGGAAATGTGTAAGTAAAATGAAGTAAATATAATCAATGGATATTGGCAGCAGTCAGAAGTTAGATAATACAAATAGGGCGCCATGAATATACCTGAAAAAAAAAACAAACCTTTGGTTAAAATAGAATAAATGAAATGAGATTTATAGCCCATTAGTATTAAAGTCAATTAATAAATACCCACAAAACAGCACCATATATTTTAAAAATATATACAGCTAACTAAAATTATGTGAAGACAGTTGATTAAATATAGAATAAGTACTGGTAGAGCAAAGAAGAGGAACCGGAGAGAGTATCACAGGAAAATTATGAAATAAGAGAGAGGCTTGGACAGATGGTTACAGTGTGCGACAAAAAGAGGAGTCTGTTTAACTCAATTCTGAGCACCTTAAGATCTAAAAAAAAGAGGAGAAAAAGAAAAGAATATAAATATAAAGTTGTCACCATTCTTCAAATTCAATTATACTATAGGATAAATAATTTCTTTATATATAATCATAAGACAAATTCTAGTACATATATTTTAAAGTTAGTTTTATTTCCGGACTTTGTGATCAGACCTTATATAATGCATCACTCTTATCATAAAACAGAAAGTATTGTGGCTCTTAAATCTAATTTTTAAAAATTCCACAAAAGACTGCAAAAGTAGAGAACAAAACCCAGAAATACGAATGCTACTTTCTACAAAACCAAGAGAAATCTGTAACCATGAACCACAATATGTGAGGATAGGCTGCTAAAAGCAAGAAAGCTCAGTTAGGGGTGCTGAATGAAGAAGAGAAAGAAAAAAATGCCTATGGTTGTAAATCTCAAGCAAAACCCTTACTTAAAAAGAACAGCTTACTTATGTAGGAAAAATTAACATTTCCTTGTTTAGATCAATAGAAACAGTAAGTAAATACTGGGGTGGAAACATCCCTTGATAACAAGCAGAAAGAGGTAAAAATAATTACACAAACACGGATATTTGTTGAAAGCAGTAAGTCAATGTGAAAGATAAAAGAGAGACTGTTGTAAGCAGACCTATAGCTGCCAATCTCTACTAGCCAGGGAAAAATAAAGTCTAGAAGAAGTCATATAGCCAAGTCTACTGGTGAATCAGGAATACTGACCTGGACTGTCTTCCACTCTAAACTCCTGAGAACAGTGTTTCCAAGAAAAAAATTGAAAAAATTAAAAAAAAAATGGCACAGGATCAATGCAAAAATAGCATAAGAAAAAGAAGAAAGACGTTTTTAAAATAATGACCAAAAAAAACTCAGTAAAAGGTGATCTTAGATCTGGTGAGAATTGAAACCAAATATATGGCCTTAAATTTTAAAAGTTTAAAAACATGATTACTTGCATAAAAACAAGAGCTCAAAACAAATGCAAAGTTCAAGGAATATAAGGAAAGACATAAACATGAGTGGCAGACCTCAGAAAAAGAGTAAAAAATGATCACAAAAAGGCAGACCACATTAAAAGCAGCACAAAGAAAAATAGAAACTGCTGAAAAAGAATAATGAACATGAAGGACAGGGTAGACAAAAATAAGCAAAATGAAATAAAAATGAACAAGTGGTTAAAACAGATTAGAGAGAAAAAGTTATGTTTAAAAAAGATAAAAATGATCCAATATATTGATAATTAGTGTTTCCGAAGACCTGAACCCTCAAAAAAAGGTAAAGTGTATATATATACACACACACACATATATATACATACACACTTCAAATTTACATATATATATAAATTTAATTAAAGCAAACTTCCCAAGAATAAGATTTGAATCTACAGATTTAAAAAGCAGACCACATCCCAGAAAATTTGATACAGAGTAGTTACATCAAACAAGTTTTATTGCAGATAACACTAAGCACTCTAGCTCTTTTTAGAAGAATTTAATACATGGGGATTATATGTTTATACAAAAGTTGAAAGGACTATAGGAGTAGGCTCTAGACTGAACTTTCAGTGATGACTTCTAGAAAACTGGTCCATCAGGGAAGCTGCAACTTCTACCATAATCAAGAAATTGGGAAATAACAAAGAAGTTTCTCAGTGTGTAGACACCAGTTTGCCCAGATGCAGAGATCAGGAATTGTCTTAGTCTGTTTGGGCTGCCAAAACAAAAATACCAGAGACTAGGTGACTGAAACAACATTCATTTTTCACCGTTCTGAAAACTGGAAAGTCCAAGATCAAGGTACCAGCAGATTCCAAGTCTTGCTTCCTGGTCCACAGAGAGCAGTCTTTCTGCTACGTCCTACATGGTGGAATAATCAAGGGAGCTCTCTAGGGCCTCTTTTACAAGGGCTCTAATTTTTATTCATGAAGGACCCACACTCATGACTTAATAACCTCCCAAAAGCCCCACCTTCAAAGACCATCACATCAGGGATTAGGTTTCGATATAAGAACTTTAGGGGTATGCAAACATTCTGCCCACATAGGAAGTCATTGCCATAACTGTTGGTTCTATTATCACAAAGAGTCAGCCATGGTCCGTGCCAGTCAAATGGTTGCTCCATCCACAGTTTCTTGACACCTCTAACTATAGGGATCAGACACTGACGTCTAGTACTGCCACCACAGAATAAAGCAAATACCTGCACTCCTGAGTTTTCCAGCAAAAACAGCAGCAGAAGAAGGAGCTTTGTCTTTGGCCCTCTTCCACCTTCCAAATCACAGTTGGTTGCTTGATGGCAGCTAAATCACATGTAGAACCTGACCTTCAAGAATTTTAGGATATTCAGTCTTTAGTAGATGGAATGCTTAAAAGGAGTTGGAATGAAATTGAATGAAGCAATCTATAACACCTGCCACAGTGATTAACATGATAAATGTCCTAGTGAAACTATTGGATGTCAAAGTTCAATAAAAATAGAGAAGGCTCTTTTAAGCATCCAGAATACAGATCAAGTCACTTAAAAGGAAAAAAATATCAAGTTGTCCAAAAATAACATTAATAACATCAACATTAAATGCTAAAAGATAGAAGAGCTGTGCCTTTAAATTCCTTGAGAAAAGATCATGTGACTCAAGTATTTTATTTCCAGCTTAACTTTGGTTCAAGTAAAAGGCAATAGGTAAACATCTCTAACATGCAAGAAATCAAGGAATATAGTTCCCACGAGTCCTTCTTGAAGAAAGTACTAGAGAAGGAACTTCAGCCAATCAAAAGATAAATGGAGAAAAAATAACAAAACCACTGCCAATAAAAATTGAATCCATTTAGCTGTAGCTCAAGAATAAAACAAATGTGAGAATTATGGTTTCAAAATAGAATATAAATACTTTAAACCTTGACAATGCAGAAAATATATAATTAGTATAAATTGTGAAGTGATAGAGAAGAAGAAATAGAAAGCAGTGTGAGTGTATTAATTTCCTCATTTTTTAATAGTTAGGGATCAAAAGATAAAATTTAAACTGACAAAGCAACTAATCATGGTAAAAGTATATTTAAAAGTATGAAGAAAAAGCTGTTAAAATAGTGTAATTAACCCAAACTAGGCGTTAGAATAGAGGGAGAAGAGGATGCAGTAAGTAGAAATGTATTAACTTTGTAATCGATCTTATCAATAGATCTTTGATGCTATCAAAAAAAAGAGAGAAATAAATATAAACTAGTTATAACAGTAACCATTAGAAACACAACCACCAAAAAAATTTCCAACAAAATTTTCAAAGAATATTTAACATTATTGATTAATAGTATAAGCAGTGAAAAAATAGTAAAAATTTTATGTAACTGTTTGCAAAGCACATATCTAAAACATATACAGAAAAGTAAAAGTTAAAAGATGGAAAAGGGTATACCAAACAAATACTACCCAAAAGAAAGCTGATGAAAAATGCAAGAACTAAAAACTGGACAATGTATACAAGTATGGAAATAAACTATCAAGTTAAAGTATTTTAAAGCACCTATACTGTTTGTGACAATGGTAAAATTACTGATTACCTATATAGAGACAACTTATTTACCCTGCCAGGGTTCTGATGACTTTCCCTGGGCCTTTTTGACTTTCTCCAGCCAAGCTTGATGTCTATTTTGCCCTTCCCCAACTAATAGCTGTAAGACCGAAATGGATGGGGAGAAAAGATCTACTCTAGTATTAATTATAAAGGGAAAATAACTATAGTAAAGAAGCCTGGTAGACACTATCTTAGTCAAGTGAACATCATCATCATTAATGGGACAAATCAAAACGACGTGTCCCCAGATAACACGGCATCATGTGAGAACACAGCATCACTTCTTGATATTCTGCCAAAGATGCATAACCTAAATTTCATCATGAGAAAGCATCTGACAAGTCCAAACTGAGGGACATCCTATAATCTTCAAAAGTGTCCAGGTCATTAAAATCAAGAAAAGACTGAGAAACTGTTGCTAACTAAAGACATAAGCAACATGACAACTGAAGATAACATGTGATTCTAAACTGGATCAATTTCATCTAAAGGATGTTTTGGAGATATGTGATGAAACTTGAATGTGATCTAGGAATTAGATGGTAGTAATGTAGCAATGTTAATTTCTTGATTTTTTTTGAGATTGCATCATAATTATGTAGAAGAATTTTATTGCTTATAGGAAATACACATAAAAATATTAGGATGAATTGAGGCATCAAATCAGGAATTTATTATCAAATGCAGAGGGAAAAAAGTTCAATTGACATAGAGCGAGGAACTTCCAAACTAGTGGAAGGGGACTAAATGCAAGAAGAAAAAACTTTACCAACTGAAAAGGGGGTTAAAATGGGATAAAAACAAATTTTAAAAAACAGAAAAAGTAGAACAAACAGAGGACACAAAATTAAGTGATAAAAAATGAATCAAATATGTCTATAAATAAATTAAATTCTATGGTTAAAAACAAAGATTATTAAACTAAATTTAAAGAACAATATCCAGCTATATGCTATTTAACAGAGATATACGCCAAACCTAAGGATATGGATAACATAGCTTGAAAGTAAAATTTTAGAAAAAAGATGTACTAAGCAAATATTAACCAAAGAACATATTCACTTATTATATTGTAAAACAGTAGAAATCAATAACAAAAATATAACTAGAAAAATAACGTGTATGTTTGGAAATTCTAAAAGGCTAAATCCAAATAACTTTTGGTCAAAAAAGAAATTCTAATGGAAATTAGAAAATATTTACAATTGGATAGTAATGGAAATATTCCATATTAAAATTATGACAATGCAGAAATTAGACAGTAAATTAAAGGCTTAAGAACATATATTACAAAAGAAAACATAAAAATTAATTATTTATATAAGCATCCAATTTAAAAATTTACAAAAATAATAAAATAATCCAAAGACAAGTAGAATAAGTAAATTATAAAGATAAAAACATTAATAAAAATAAAAACAAACACAAACATAAAGACTAATTTAACCAAAAATATTTATTGAATACCAGTATGAGTTAGAGTCTGCTCAAGATAGGGCCTGGAGAAGCAGCAATAATCAAAACAAGCCAAAATCTCGACCGTCGTGCAACTTATATTTTAATGGTTTGAAATATTTGATGAATAAACAATTTTAGACTTATAGGAAAATTGCAAAGATGGTACCAAGAGCTCCTGTATATTCCTCAGCTGGTTTCCCCAGTTGTTAACATCTTAGACTATCATGGTGCATTTGGCAAAACTAAAAAACTGTCATTGACACATACTATTAATAAACCATAGATTTTATTCGGAATTCACCTAATTTTTCTATTAACTATACTCTTTCTGTTGATTCATTTTTGTAGATTCTAGTCCTCTCTTGAAATATACCATCCCTTCCTCTATTTCTTGAATATATTAATCACAGTTATTTAACAGTCTACATCAAATAACTTCAATTTCTGGGTCATCTGTGGGTCTGCTTTTATTGTTTATTTCTTCTCTTGGTTTTCAATTATCTGATCTTGTTTCATGACATACTTGATGATTTGTGATTGCATGCTGAACATTGTATATAAAAATTTTTATGTTCCAAGTGGTGTTATCTACCACCAGAGCAAAGACAGATCATCTTGTTCCAGTCAAGGCTAGGTGTCTATCATTGTGAGGGCTGGTCTATTTCTGGTCATTGGAAGAGCTGATCTATTTACCTGTATTGTTTTATTTAATCATCAAAACAAACCTGTGAAGAAATATGTTAGTCTTATTCAGGGACCTTGTTACCCATTGTACCCTCAATATCTAAAATAGTGCCTAACAAACAGTAGACCTAAAATAAATATTTATTGAATTGAGGAACTCAAGAATAAAAAGAGATGCAAATAAAAACTAAGGAACTGTTTTTTGCCTTTCAAATTAAAAAAGATAAGAAAATTATGGTGCTTGTTTTCAAAAAGGGCCTGGTGAAATAAACATACTTTAGTACTTTGTGTGGTGGTTTATATTGATACATACATTTGTTAAACATCTACTAAGCATACAGTGGTATATCATGTGTGCTTGGCACTGGGGCATCAAATTGTCTTAACACATTCCCTGATCTCCAGTATCTTTTTAGAAACACATATTAATAGCTTTTAAAATATTTACTACCATGTGTGCAATAATTTCTTTCTAGCCAAGTGTTTAATAATTCCATTTCCATAACTAAATCCTAAGAAATTATTCGGAGATTTTATTTCATTTATTTGTCTAACATATATTGAGAGCTTACTCTAGTAATAATAACAAGTAATACCCGTAAAGTGCTTTGGGCAGTATAAGGTAGTTGTTAAGAGCATAGACTTGAGCCAGATTACTTGGGTTTAAATCTTGGCTCTGCCAGTCATGACTGTAACCTTGGGCAAGTGACTTAACCTCTCCATGCCTCACTCAGTTTCCTCATCTGAAAATGAGAACAATGATAGTAGCTGGTTCATAATTTGGTTGTGAGGATTAAATAACTTTTATAAAGTGCTTAGAACAGTGCCTGGCACATATTATGGAGTGCTATATATTTTTTGCTTTTATCATGTGTTAGCATCTGTTCATCATGCATTACTTGTACTAATTCATTTAATAACATAGTTACTCTATGAGGTGGGTACTACTATTACGTTTATGTCAGAGGCAATAAATAAAAATAGAATCTAAGGGAGGTGTAACAACATATTCAAGTAAATGGTTGAACTGATTTGAACTCAGGTAGACTAGCTCTAGAACGTATGCAGATAATCAGTAACCTCTAAAACATTCCAGACACTTTTCTGGATATCAGGAAGACCAGTTTTAGTTAGAGACAGGATTAGTATCCAGTAGGGCTAGTTTAAATAGCAGTAATAGATAATAGTAGAAAATAGGTAATAGATAACATTCCCAGAGGTCATAGTAAGAGTCATGTGATCTTCATGTCTACATGATAGACATGTGTTTTCTACCTGCCCAGCATCACCTAGGATTGCTCCCTCAATCTTAGTGCTTGCTCTCCCTTCTCAACTCCTGATGAAGGATAACAACATTTTCCAAGTCTAGTCAATGCAATTCCTACCCAGGGCTTTTGTAGGAGCTATTGGTAGAGCAGTATTCACTCCCCACTATTGAAGTCTAGAGCTTCTATTAAGCATTTTTTCCACTATTCTAGAAAAACCTGCCTTAAAAGGAAGTCTAAATGAAGAGTTCAGAATCAAAAGATAAAGACAGTATCTTGGTAGCACCCCTGAATACTTGGATGCTTCTGTGGCTGAAGCCAAACGTTTCTGTGGACTTCTGAGTCACATAAGCCAGTGAATTCTCGTTTATGTTTTAACTGGAGTGGCTTTGTCACTAATCATCAAAAAAGTCCTTACTAATTCACCAGTGATTTCTCATTTAACATTCGATACAACAGTATAAAATAGGTACTGTTATCCCCATTTACGCATTAAGAAATTGAGACTTAGAAAGGTCATATATAACTTACCTGAGAACTGGTAACCAGAAACTGGTAGAACCAAGATTTGAACCCAGGAGGTCCAGGCAGTCCAGTCTAACTTAATAGTCAACTCCTCCTTTGTGCCCTTACTATGTGCCACACATTCTTCTATCACTGCACCTATAGCCTTTTATTAGTTTTCATCTATCTCTTCCCATCTGTCTGGGAGCTCATCCTCTTATCATCAATGGGACAAATGCTGAATAATTGTTAAATATGGTGCACTCTGCTAAACAACTTCAGTTGGGGATTTTTACCCTCATCAAAGAAATAATTTATTTGATCATGGACCACACATTCAAGGTCAAACTAAGTGGTTTTCTCCTAGACTTTTCAAGTCACATGTTAAGGTTTATAGTTATCTATGGTATTGACCTATGTCTTCTCTCAATACCATTTAGAATAGAGCTAGCCTATAGGATCATTGAGAGCCTATGACATTTGTCCACATTTAGTAAGACCGTAGCATTTCCAAATGTAACCCATTGCTCTACTCACACAGAATATACAAGTGTCCCAATTAATTATTTTCCAACCAATGAAATTATGTCTTATTTAATGAAGCCATGAAGCCCTTTCATTCACAGATGGCCAATTTGAGTCTAAAGAATATTCTTTTTCTAGGCATCGTGCACTTTCTCACTCTCTCCCCCACCCCACCCCACTAGAACCTCAGAATGTGACCTCATTTGGAAATAGAGTTTTCAATTACAACAAAAAAATAAACAATCCAATCAAAAAATGGGCAGAGGACCTGAACAGACACTTCTCCCTAGAGGACATACAAATGGCCAACAAACATATGAAAAGATGCTCAACATCACTAGCTAATCAAAACCACAATGAGATACCATCTCATACCTGTTAGAATGGCTATAATCAATAGGACAAGTAATAACAAATGTTAGAGAGGATGTGGAGAAATAGGAACCCTCATATGGTGCTGGTGGGACTGCAAATTGGTACAGCCACTATGGAAAATGATATGGAGGTTCCCCAAAAAAACTAAGAATTGATCTACCATATGATCCAGCAATCCCTCTACTGGGTATTTACCCCAAAGGCTTGAAAACTCATATTCAAAAAGATATTTGCACACTGATGTTCACAGCAGCATTATTCACAGAGGCCAAGACATGGAAGCAACCGAAGTGTCTTATGAGAGATGATTGGCTAAAGAAGCTGTGGTACGTATATACAATGGGATATTACTCAGCCATAAGAAGAGATGAAATACTGCCATTTGCAACAACATGAACGGACCTTGAAATAATCATAGTAAGCGAAATAAGCCAGACAGAAAAGGTTGAAAATCACATGATATCACATATGTGGGATATAAACCTAAAAGCAACAAATGAACAGGACAAACAAACAGAGACTCATGGACACGGACAATGGACTAGTGGTTACCAGAAGGGGCGGGGGGAATAAAAAAATAAAATGTTAAAAAAAAAAAAAAGAAATTAGAAAAAATAAACAGCATTCTATACTTATTTAAAAAAAGGAAATAAAGTTTTTGTGGATATAATTAGTTAACATAAGGTCGTTCTGGAGTCAGGTGGGCCCTTAATGCAATATAACTGGCATCTTTATAAGAGAAAACTGACAGAGACACATAGGGAGAATACTACATGAGGACAAAGGCAGAGATCAGAGCGAGGTGTCTACAAGCCAAGGAACACCAAGAATTGCCAGCAATACCAGAAGCTAAGAGGAATGGAACAGATTCTCCTCTAGAAACTTTAGAGAGAGCATGGCTCTGCCAATACCTTAATTTCAGCCTCCAGAACTCTGAGAGAATCAATTTCTGTTGTTTTAAGCTACCCAGTATGTGGCACTTTGTCACAGTGGCCCTAGAAAACTAAGACAGTACTTTTGGGAAATAAATAATAATATTTAACTCAAAGGATCATTAAAGAGATTAAACAAAAGAAAGTGTACAAAGAGTTTAGCAGCGCTGGCACATAGTAAGTATATTCAGGAAATGGTAGCTATGATTATCAATAAGTGTTGTTAATAATTTTATTCCATAAAATAGTAATAGGAATTACATGTAACTCTCTCAGAAAGAAACATTATGTCCCCAACCCAGTCTTTTAGCTTAAAGGGTTGGAATACGTGGCGTCTCCTCACTCAAGCACCTCTCACAGTAATGGTAACTGATCAACACACAAGAATACAGAAGTGTTTGCCTGGCCATTAGATTCAGCTTTGGGGGAGCTCTGGTTGACACCACGTACATTTCTTTGTCTGGAAGTGGAAGAGGGACCAAGTCAATAGGCATCCCTCGCACTCCTCAAAAAAGAACCATCAATCTTGGCCTTAGGTGACTATCACATTGAACATTTTCAGGCAGCTTTTTCAACCTTGGAGGTTTGGGCAACCTGCCAGTAATGAAGATGTATTAATGCTTAATGCAGCTTAATGTAATAGGTGTCATGTTCATAATTTACAGAAGCTCTTTCTAAAGCATTAAATTCATTTATACTCCTTAAAAGCTACTCAATCGTGGGGGCTTAGTTCGGTAAGGTTTCTTTTTTAGGATCAAATGATATATAAATTGTTAACATATCCAAACTCATCCATTAGTGCATGTGAAAGCAATAAATGTGCCAAAGTAGCAATAATATGATCTAGGAAAGTCGTTGTGGTCATTGGGGCTGAAAGGGTTTCGTTTATGGCCCTGGGAAAGAGGATGAAGGCTGTAAAACAGACCCAGGGGCTTCCACTAACCAGGAATCCTGCTTCAATATGCTCAAATAAAAATTTTTAAAAAACTGTATATTTTAGGTACTCGAGAGTGACAATGGATTTTGCTTTCCATTTTATAGTAAGTTGCCTCTCCTGCTCACATCTGCCATTTTGAAAAAAGAAAATGAAACGAATCGATGAGGGCTTCACGTCCCAACTGTCTGTAGAATATTGATTGGCCTCTTGGTAAATAACTAAGAAAAACAGGGGGGCATGACTAACGAGAGCCCTTACTTGTTGGACAGATCTGGAAGGTCAGGAATTGATGGAATTATAAATCCTGGCACTGCATTTCCAAAGTTGTCCCAGGATCAACATAAGAATGAGAAGAAGCTCTAACTGTATATCCAGTTAAGCAACCACTATTACCCCATTATGATCTGCTGACATCCACCATTACTCATGTTCTTGTGAGTCTAGTTCTCAGCCCACTTCACCCCCCAAAAAATATTGCAGAATGCCAAAAAGCATTTCAAAAAGAGAGAGAAAAGCAAATTAATAAATTTTTTAAAGTAAAGTTATTCTAGCTAAGTTAGTGCTTCTCAGTCCTTGGTATAATTAGAATCCCTTGGGAGTTTTTATAAACTAGCAACTGCTTGATTCCACCCTAGATAATCAGATCTCTAGGGGTGGGACTTGGCCATCAGTATTTTTAAAGTGGTCCAGAAAATGCTCTTGTATACCCAGGGTTAAGAAACATTAATTTAACTAATATTACAAAAGCTTTAAGTAAAGATGATATAACACATTAGTCATTTCTTCTTATTTAGAGTTCTCATAGAGCAATGTGTTGCAGGCATTCAGAGCTTGCCCAGCTATGCCCTCAAGAACTCAATAATCTGTGCAGCTCTTCTGCTGGAGGCTTCCGAAATCAAGGGGGATCTTCCACCCTGGAGTCACTTCAGTGGCTAAAAAGCTAAAGGCTTAAAGTGTACTTCACTCTCCAAGTAATGCTCTCTTGGGGGCACCTGCCCTTCCTCGGTTCACGAAGCATGCCAGATCCTGCTACAGCTCTGGCCCTCACTCGCCTGGACAGACAGCTGGAATAGCAATCACCAGAGGCTTTACCAAGAGAGAGTCCTGCTGAAAATGTTGCTCTTAGCTCCTATTTATTTATGAAAAGTCAGACTTATCTTCACGGCAGAAGAACTGGGATCAGGAGTCTTTGCTGAGCACAGTCTGAATAAGGGTGGGGCAAGGGGCAAATATGGGGGTGGAGGGAGTTCTAGCTAAAATTCAGACAGCCCACTAGAGGATAAGGGAGTGAGTGTATCTAACCACCTCTAATTAAGTCATGTCATGTAGCCAGATTCGACTTGGAGAAAGAAATGCCTACAGTAATTGCATTTAGTTCATTTTGTAGCATGCTCCCAATCATAACTGCTAATTCAATTGTACGTTCATTCTGCCAGCTCATTGCCATTAAGCACACATTTAATTACTTCAATAAAGAATTAATATGCAGCACACAAAAGGAGGGACAGAAGACTATGCCAAAGCACACAGCTGCCCCAGCGTTTAGCCCAGAGATAAAACAAGAATATCATTGGGCAGCATAATCCTGCTCCAAATACATCATTATTAGATGAACATTCCAGACTTTTATTTTCATGCTTGTTATGCACTGTTCCACATGCATATATTTCTGTGGCACTAGAAAGAGCTGTAATGAGCACCCGACAGCTTTCCATTGTTGTCTCAATCACATACCCACCCCCACCCTGTCTTCCTCCAGGCTTGTAAGGTTGCGCTTATCTGGTCTCCAGGCGAAAGCTTACAGTCCCTACATTACAACATCCTGAGATAAGGAGCCTCCCTTGACATTGTTCCTGCCTATGCTGCAAACAAGTGACAAACCTGGCATGTATAAAAAGAGAGAGAGAGAACAACAAAGCCAGAGCCCCCTCCTCCCGCCTCCTCCCAACACCACCTCAAAGGACAGCCCATCAATTCTCCAGGATGTACACAATCATTATTGTAGGGGAAACAAAGGCCGGTGTCAATTGTGCAGTGTTATAAAGCAGTCCCTCAAATTAAAACCATGTACCTAACTGCATCTGATGGCAGAAGCTATTTAGCAGTGATATTTTACGGAAAGGCAATGAAAAGCAATAACTGCTTTATTTAATGTATCTGTTCAATCCAGCTGCCCTGGATAGGCCTTAATAGAAGCTGTCGATCAATGTCAGGCCCTTAGAAATAACTGCACCAGACTGCAATAAACATGAAGGAAAGATAACTAGAACTACTGATCAGCCTCTTGTTACCTTTCCTGTGCCCAGAGATTTGTCATTTGTTTATACTGCTCATAATAGCTGGCTCGATGATTATCATCTTACCCACCTGGTATGTGGTGGGCACACCAGGGTAGGGAGTGAGAGAGGAGGAGAAGCAACACTGGAAGGGGAGGGTAAAAGAAGAAATATGAAATGTAAGACAAAAAGGTGATGGATGATGAAAGAAAGTTTCTTCGGGACATGTGAGGTTAAATCTCACAAAGTGGGCATTCTGGCACCCTTGTTAAAATGCTAGCATCGCCTTCCTTTCTGTACCACCTCTTGACAAGCCTGTCTCTGAGATTAATTAAACAGGGCATGAATGTTTAGTTTCAGTGTCTTTAATAAATCTTTGTGCTACCGAGAAAACAGTAAGAAGGCCTAAAGCCAGGACAGCCCATACCCAGCCATGACTTCATTGGCCCTCTCCATCCATCCACCCCGAGGTGGTGTTTCCCCACGGTCCAGCGTCAGCTCTTTCCAAGTTGGTCTACTAGAGAGTAGACCAACTTACACAAGTTCATGCACTCTTGTGTCCTTACCACCTATAAAAGGGGTTGGCAATCTGCAGTCTATGGACTAATCAAGCCACCAGCCTGTTTTCTAACATTTTATTGGAACACAGCCACATCTACTTGTAGAGGATTTGCCTTTGTCTGCTATAGGACTAAGATGGCAGTTGAATAGTTGCAGCAGATACTATATTGCCCTATAAGCCTAAAATACTATTTGGCACTTCTCAGAAAGTTTGCTGACCCCTAATCTATACATAAATCATAGATCTAATCTATATATAAAATGATCCCTAATCTATATATAAATCTCTAGACCTATCTTCCCATCTGCCCTCCATCCCATCCCACCATCTGGCTGTGTAGATACAACTCCCATGTAATACGTCCAAAATCTAGTTCATTTTATTTTCTTTCCATGTTTCCCCTGTTTTATATCTCAAGTAATGAATGGCCTCACCATCCTTTAAGCATGGACGAAAAAGCCAAGTCATCTTTAGCATAAACCTTACTCTACTTTTTTTCCCTATCCCTTCCCCTTCCAATCAGCCCCACCCTATTCCTTCTGTCACTGAAATGTACCTCAATACATCCTATCTTGCCTATTTAGACACTGGCCCTGCCCATTGCTGCTCCTTCCATCTGCCTGAACTTTCACAACCTCCTAACCAGTCTTCAAGCTTCTAACGCCTCTGCTATCATGACCTTGCCAGAACTATCTTTCAAAGGTGCAGATATGATTAAAATAATGACAATTTAAAACAATAAAATAAATAAAATAAAATAATGACCATATTTATTTAGTGTTAAGTACCTCCCATGCACTGTTCCAAGTACTCTCCATGTATTTATTTATTTACTCATTTAATCCTCACTAACCCCTATAAGACAAAGTAGGTCCTATTTCCATACACATGAGGAAATTGAGGCTTAGAAAGGTTTTTAAACTTGCTGAGGTCACACAGTTTGCAAATCACTACACTGGGTCTTGAACTCAAGACTATCACTCTCTAAAGCCCAAGATTTTCCTCAAAACTATAATGCTTTTCCTATATTCAGAAATCTTTGATAGTTTCCTACTCCCCACTGAATAAAGGCTAAATTTAATCCATATGGCATTCAAATTTTTACTTTTCCTTTTTATGTGTTCTCCCATCATACACTATCTCAAACCACTCTCTCTTTTTTTTTAAGTTTCAAATATACAGTACAATGGTTAAACATTTATACAGTTCATAAAACGATCCCCTGATTGCTCTTTCTATCCTCTGGCTCTCCACCTAGCCATTACATTAGTGCTGACTGCATTCCCTATGCTGGGCTCCCCTTCCTCGTGACCATCTATCAACTACTAATCTGTACTTCTTTAACCCTTCACCCTTTCTCCCAGCCCCTCAACCCTCCTCCCCTTTAGCCATCACCAGATTGTCCTCTATATTTGTGAGTCTGTTTTTGATTAGTTTGTTCCTTTTGTTCCTTAGATTCTGCATATAAGTGAAATCATATGGTGTTTATCTTTCTCTGTCTGACTTATTTCACTTAGCATAATAACCTCTAGGTCCATCCATGTCTCTTGATGTATTGTAATCTATGAAGACATCATGCGATCACGCTGTCAATGGGCTAGCTCTCCATGAAAATTCCCTGATCCCCCGCACCCACTCCAACCTCCCTAGAAGAATTAATTGTTCCTTCCCTGGTGCTCCTATAATACTTTAGTCACACTGCCGGATCATTCTTATCAAATTGTACTACAATTAAATGTATGTATCTCTGCCTCCTAGATCTGTAAAAGGAAAGACTAAGTTACTTGCCCAGTGTCACAGTGCTACTAAGTTGAATCCAGGACTTGAACCTAGCAAGTCTGAAGTCAGAGTTCATGTTTTTCACCATTAAACTACACTACATTGCTATGCTTTCTCTACATCTCCTTCATTAGGGCCCAGATCACTCTGTACAGCAGTCCTCACTTACCCATGGTTTCGGTTACTCCTGGTCAAGAGTGGTCCAAAAATATGAAATGAAAAATTCCAGAAATAAACAATTCATAAATATTAGATTGCCCACTATTCTAGTATAGCATGATGAATTCTCACACCAACCAGCTCCATTCCACCAGGGACTGTTGTGGCCGCAAGCCCCCAAAAGACACACAGACCACCAGAAATCAGTGAGTTATAGGAAACACGCTCTTTATTCAGCCAGCTGGGTCTGCCAGGGGTACGCAGACCCCAAATTAAGCAGCCCCGAAATGTAGAGGTACAGGATTTTTAAGCCCTAAATCCCATTCCTCATTCTGTCTTAAACACAAAGGTCTATTTTTCTCCTATTCACTACCTGTCAACCTACAGGTCAGGTGTGCAAGCAGAGGTACAGAGGCAGAAAGCTTACTGTTAGAATGTTATGTTCCCATGGGTGATAGCCTATGTTCCCATGGGCGATAGCCAAGCAGTAATTTTCCAGCCAGCACAGGACATGAATCATCCCTTTGTCCAGTAGCCACACTATACACGCTACCCACCCATTAGTGACTTAGTAGCCCTCTCAGTTATCAGATTCACTGTCAAGGTATTACAGTGCTTGAGTTCAAGTAACCCTTATTTTACTTAATAATAGCCCCAAAGTGCAAGTGTAGTGTAAACTTTATCATAGGCACGTACATATAGGGGAAAAACATAAAATATATAGAGAGTTTCATACTATCTACAGTTTCAGGCATCCACTGGGGGTCTCGGAACATATCCCCCACGGATAAGAGGAGACTGCTGTACTTCAGTTATGCTCTAAATGTCTGTCCTCACAGTCCCGTTCTAGATGTGAGCTCCTAAATGTCACATCTAAAGGGACATATCTGATTCATCTTTGTGTGCCCAGCATCTTGCACAAAGCGCAGAGCAAGCAGAGATTTAATAAGTCTTTGTTAAATGACTTTATGAACATCAGTATTCTTAAAGAGACCTGAAATAAAGAGGTGATGGGGGTTTTGATGATTCAATGATGCGCCTGTCACAAAAAATAGATGATCACAAACAATAAAATGATACTGCAGTACTCTTAACAGATAGAACCATGATTCTAAATTCTAGGCGTAATTCCACCTTTCACTTGCTCTAGGGGCTTGGTGTATCTCTGTACTTTTCTGCTGCCTCCTTTGCAACAAAAAAAACCTACTTTACCAACATATTAAAGTCTTAAGAGGTTACAAACAATGCTCTGTTGTTTGTTTCAAAGTATAAGAAATACAGCATTCCTGAATATTCCTTCCCTTCTCAACCCTGAAGTATTGCTGTGCTCTGAGGCTCATTTCTTAAACGTCTCTTCCCTTCTCTCTTACTCACTCCCAAAGTGATTGATTTGATCTTTGGGAAAAAAAAACATTACCAGAGCTGAGATTTGAAAAGTCTCGCTCCTAGTAACTCAGTACTTATAAGCCTATTAGTCTTACAGGACTGAATTTGCATAGCTATAGGTATACAGGTCTCCACCCTACTTTCTTTGCCTAGAGGCCCTGAATTTACTTTACTCTAGACATTAAGAATACTCTGTTACCTCTCTCTGTACGACTCTCTGAATTCCTTCTCTGTGAGGCTGTGAGTAAAATAGTACATGTAAGCATGGTGATATCCGGCAGTCATTACAAGCACTAGAACCTCTTCACAGTGGACAAGTGATCACTCCCTTCTGTTGAAAAAAATAAGCAGTAAAGCAGGGCAGCAGACTTTTAAAGGATCGCTTTGCAAATAGAGGCTGAAACTGTAGGGTGCTTTGGTTAGTTGGAAGCTTTATTCGTACTTTGGCCTTAGCCTGGAAGGACAATATTTTGGAGATTCTTTTACCAGTAGTTAATCAATGACCACTAAGGTAATTGGGTTCTCTGATGTGACAGATTGGAGTGCCCAAGAAAATGTCACTCACAAATTTAATCTCTCTGAATCTTAAAGCACTATCTTTCTTGGTCCAAAGATGCAGATGAAGAGAGGGATACTATACATGTTATAAAAATCTTTCATTTGTAAATTTGATAGGGCAAACAAGGTTTTGTGAAAATGCTTCCATAACCAAGGCACCTGGCATAATGCCAAAAATAGAAAATTTAGATGTTCATATTGATTTTTTTTGTTACCTAGCAACTAAAGGTGAATCACTATGATTCCTGTCTTATGTTGAAAATTAGCAGTTCATTTCATCAGAAAATGTATATCTTTTGGTTATGAGAAGAATATGAAAACACTATTGATA
The DNA here is from genome assembly GCF_902729225.1 of Pteropus medius. Taxonomy (NCBI): domain Eukaryota; kingdom Metazoa; phylum Chordata; class Mammalia; order Chiroptera; family Pteropodidae; genus Pteropus; species Pteropus medius. The sequence continues at coordinate 30,168,802 of NW_024351730.1, read as the reverse complement.
ACATTATAAAAATTATGTGCTAGAAAATTACAAAAGCCCAAATCCCTCAAGCCTGAAAGAAATCATGGCAAGTTTAACAGGAATCAGTGCTTCATTTCTTTTTAAGTTAATCTGCCTCATATTCATCTTTTATGTTTAGTTGGTTCCTATGAGAATCTATGATGAAACTTGAAGAATATTTGTTTACGTTCTTTTAGTTTCAAGAAAACTGCTATTAAAAAAAAAAAATCTGGATAAACTCTCCCTAAAAAAGTATTGATGTTTTTGGACATTACCGTTTTGGTGAGATGAGAGAACACCATCATGTACCAACATTACTTTAGTTCTAATATTAATTCGCCTCAAAGTTGCTTTCCCAAATCCCTTTTCAGGTTTGCTCTATAGGCTTCCCCTGAAATTTTGAATACTTGGTGTGAGTTAAGAGCACAGTGTAGCCATTTCTTTCCTGGTTGGCAACCCAACAGCTACCACCATCCTCAAATGTTCCAGCCTGCCTTACTGATCATGTGATATAGTTCTGACCAGTAAGATGTAAATTTTTATTAGGTGGGATTTCTGGGAGAGCTTTAGTATCACCTGATTTAAAAAAAGAAAAAAAAAAATTGTTAGGAGTATCCTAACATTTGGCTGGCATCATCCTTTGCTCCTTTCCCTCTCTTCAACTTCCTGACTGGAATACAGATATTTGGCCTGGAGATACAAGAGCCATCTTCTAACTATGAGACAATAAGCAAGAGGATAAAGGTGTACACAGAAGGAATGGCAGAGCAAAGGAAAAAGCTTGGTGCCTGATGGCATCACTGAAGTATCATGTCGGCCCTGAGTAACCTACCCCTGAACTTCTTATTGTGTAAAATAAATAAATCCCAGCTCTTGAAGCCACTGTTAGATTTTCTATTACTATCAGCCAAATGAATTGCCTGATGAAAATAAAAGCAGGGGGAAAAATAACAATAAAGTTGTGACTTTTTATTGTTATTTATGAGCAAAGCAAAACAAAATAGGAGAGCCAAGTAAGGTCTTCGAGACACAAAAATCTAGCAACATATGGAAAGGTCCACCTTCCTGGATAATACTGGCATCTACTGAGTTCTCCAAGTGAAGAGCTGAAGAGGTTTCTGAGACAATGACTCAGAGCACTGAGCTCCTATTACACTATTTTGCATTTTGAATTGAAACATTTATAGTACCTTTTAAGTCAAATTATATGTGTTTTAAGTCAAAAGGGGAGAAGGGTAGGGGAGAACAGGGAGGATGGAGGCTTGAAGGCGGAAATGTTAAGGCTTCTAAGCCCAGCTTCTATTTATGTAACTAGTTTCCAATGCCCTGCATATACGATAGATAGATGAGAGAGAGAGAGAGAGAGAGAGAGAGAGAGAGAGAGAAAGAGAGAGAGATTGATTAAGAGAGAAGAAATGCAGGACGCTAATTGTTTGCCATTTATTTCACATGCATTTATTCAGATACATTCTGAATACATTCTTTGTGGTCAAAGATTGAGTCTTTTCATCCACTCTAGTGGCTGGCACACAGTGGGACATTCAATAAATGCTTATTGAATAAATGAATAAATGCCATTTCTATTTAATTCTCCTATTGCAAATTTTTCAGGCTTAACTTCTCTAAAACAATGATTCATGTAGTAAAAAAAAAAAAATTAATTCCTGATTTTTTTCTTCTCTATATTCCTTGACCTTTCCTCATAAAAACACCATTTATCTCCTAATAGAGCTCCAGTTTCATTCCCATCGGAAGGGTCTATGAGGAATCTATTGCTGTAAATAGAATAAATGAAGAGGGCAAGAGTTCTGAGTCCTTACATTTGTCTCCCAAGAGTCTCCACTCCATTTCTGCTGCTTCTCTGCCTTCTGGGATTAAATGGCACAAAAAGCTAACACTGTAGTTAATGAGAAAATAATCAACTATTGCCTCTACGACACCAAAAATATCCACGGGGATCTATTTCCAACATTTTTGCACAGAATTGCATACCAGAGATGACAATATAAAACTTAATTTGAATTCCATTTCTTTTCTACTTGGGGAGAGAGAGTTGAAACAATGGATAATCCCAGAGTTCTCTCTTTCACAGAAAATTTAAATAAACACCTTTCTATTTATGGGTGAGGAAACCTCTACCTGATATTTTTCAAGCAAGCAGGGCTGGGAGTTCGTACCAGAGCTGATCCATCCATGGTGCTTTTTCACAGGGATATGTAGCTCTGACTGGTGTCTGCCAAGCTATGCTGGGAACTTGAACACTTTTTACCCATCATGGTAGCAGTGAGGCTCTTTTGAGCCTTAGGAATAATAAATGACTTAAGGTTTTATAGTAGCATTTAAGTCAAAAGATCTCTAAGTGATTTTCTCTACCCACCTGGTTGAAGCTTTGTTTTTCCTTGCATTTTCAAAGCATTTCAGCATGAATCTGAAACCACAAGCACAAGTGGCATAAGTGGCTCAGGAAGATGAAGGATTGGGGGAGGCAGAGTGAACAGCCCGTGATGAACAAACTGGTAGCAATGAACTCCTAGATGGAGCCACATAAATTTGACATGGGGGAGGCTGCCTTGGGTCACTCAGAGGTAATTACTGATGTTCTCTGAAAAAGGAAGTAGAATTTAGCAGACCTCCAGGACAAATCTATCCCAAACTGGCACCGTTTAAGCCCTCTGCAGGAATGCCACTAGGAGTTCAATGTTCACTCCCAGCAGGAAGCCTCATCCAGCACTTCTCTCCAAGACTGAAGCCTCAGGGCCTGCTGCTTCCCTGGAGAGCATCAGGAAGGCGTTGTTGGTTGAGTAAAGTAGCAGGGACATTATTGAGGCAGGTGGCAATGTCCTCATGTTTTGTCATCCTGCTGCTCCATCACTACAGTGGCTCTCAATTCATAGGAAGAAAAAAGAGAAGGGAATGGTCAATTTAACACAGTATCAAAGAGGTTTCTCTGTAGGCAGCCAATGACTTTGTCAATAGAAAGCAGTTGTCTTCACAGAAGTCAAGTAGTTAATCGCCTACAAAACCCCAAGAAGAGAAAAGGGATGCTGATCGTTTAGGGAGGGCAGACTGAGGTGTGAAGCTTGCTAAAGAAGAAAGCAACCGCAGCTCACTTTAAGAATGAGCTTGCTGTCTAAGCCCCATGATGCCAGCAGGAACACTGCTGATCCACACCTGACCCAATGCAAAGTGATATCACACAGATATCCTCACACAGATATCACTAGAGAGAGTCCATGCAGTTGGGGTAAGCTCCCTGAAATGTTGACTGTGTGGTAAAGGTCAGAACCTCACTTTTACAGAGGCTGTGCGATAAAGACACAAACCACAACCTCTAAAGCCAAGCCTACCTGAGGCAGAATTCCACCTCTGCCACTTATACCTGTATAACCCTTTGACATTCTCTGAGCCTCAGCTTTCTCATCTGTAAAATATCTATAAAGTTGCTGTGAATTTTAACGACTTAATTTATAAAAAGAATTTTTTTTGGTTGTTTTTACTTTTAGATCCAAATTTCCTAACACTTAGAAAAATAAGCACAAAGTTCATTTGGATTACTGAAGAAATTAACTGCAGAAATTATTCTTAAAATGTTTTATACATGCATTTTTTTAAAAGTGGATACAATGTCATCTTATTATATCCAGTTGAATGGTGGGGAAATGGGGCACAGTCCTTCTAGGACTGTAATTAGAGTGTCTTTATTGAATGAGTCTCTTATTTGGATTTCCCACCACTGTAATGACATGTATACATTTATCTAATTATCTATCTTTCTATTATCTTGTCATGTTACTAGAATGATTAAACAATGACTTACTAATTGGAAGACAGAACCCAAAAGGCATTTTATCTATAATTCATGCAATAAATGGTCAGTGTCTAGCACACGAAGAGAAAGAGAAGGGGAAAGAATATCTATTGATGGTTTGCCATGTGTTGGATGTTTCATATACTTTTCCTCATTTAATCTTCATGATAATCCTATTTGGTAGATATTCATTATTATGCCCATAGTATAAGCAAGAAGATGAAGTTAGAAAAGACTAAGTGACTTGCCATCATCATAACAAAACACTTACATCATCATTGTTTTTCATGAGGCCTCTACATGCACTTTATGTTGTCCACAATTACCAAGCAGACTACACGACTTCCCCAAACTGTTGCAAAGCACTGTTGTCCACAATTACCAAGCAGACTACACGACTTCCCCAAACTGTTGCAAAGCACTGCAAAGCAATATTGCATATAGATAAAAGGCTAGGTTTTAGAGTCAGACCTGCGTTAAAGTCCTTATTCCGCCACTTACCCACACAGGACCTTGGGTAAGTCATTTAAAGTCCCTAGGTCTCCGTCTCCACATTTGTAAAAGGCAAAAACAACTTACTTCATCACAATTATATGAGAGAATACATATAAAATACTTAGTCCAGAGTATGCTATATTAATATCAAAAATGTACAGAGAGGTTATTACCAGGCATTGTGGTAAGACTTTAAGCCCTCTCAACCACTGAGTTTAGTACATTTTTGTAACTAATATTTCACTATTAGAATAACCTAGCCATGTTTAAACATCTTTTGGCTCTCCCTTATTTCTATAATCTTTATCTGGATGACTTACCATAGGCTTCAAAAAGACTTTTGTTTCCTTCCCACACTTAAAAAAATTTCTTTTATTAGTACTGTTAGCCATGATTCCAGCACATGCAGTATAGGTTTCTGTAGTATTTATATCTAAGAAACAACCTAGATACAAAATTAAACTTTAGAAGTAAGTTGTAAGGAAATAGCTACTTACAAATCGGTTTCTATCAGTATTATGAATTCAGCGACAGAAAACATGTTCTTGGTCAACCTACCAAGGAAATTGAGTCAATGACATGGCCATTCCAATCCACAGAACAGGGCTGAAAGCTAAAATGGCCAGAAAAAAAAAAAAAAAACACTCCTGCAAATGATTAATTCAGATGCCACATAAACAAAATAACAATAGATAATTTTTTGCTCTTATTTTGTGCCAGAAACTGTTCTAAGTGTTTTGAATTAACAAATTTAATCCTCACAACATCCTATGGAATAGATACTATTATTATTATCATCTCCATTGCATATAATTAGTATGACTTGAACCCAGGCAGACTAACTATATAATGTCCATAATTCTAACCACTGCATGGCATTCTCCACATAGTATTAAACAAAAGTACAATGTATAAATTCTCTGGCTAGAATAGAATCAGGTAGTACATTTACTAACTCATCATATAAATGCAATTTCTTTATTCCATAAGCCCTCAGCTCAATAAATGAACTCTTACAGATTTGAGACAACATAAAACCTCATTTGGAAATATATGAAAATTCAGGGAACTTTGCTTCACTTCTACTCTTGTGTCATTGTATTAATCAACATAAAGCTCTTCTCAACAATAGACATTATCTTTCATTTGGAAAATTCAGTTTTCTGTGGTTAATTTTTTAATGCTTCAGAGTTAGCTTCAATTACCCATGAAAAATTACAGATCTTGTGTATTAAATATTAAAACATTCCTGTAAGATTGCATATAGTTAGTTCTCCCATTTAAAAAATAGCATAACTTGAGCTTAGAGTGCCACCATTTATATTTCAACTCTTTGCACCAAATCTTCCTTTTGCTAAAAGCAAAATCTTTGTGGTTAGAATCAACTGTAAAAATCTTAAGAAATCCAACAAATCAAGAACTTTAGATAATAAATGATCCTGTAAACTAGGAGTATTTCAAAAGATATAAAGAGAGCTGTCTCAAAGGAAAACTAAGAATAAAACCTCAGAGCTTGCCAGGGCTTTTGTCTTTAATAGACAAAATTGCATCGACAGCCTGACATCTTTAGTTGATAGCAAAGCTAAATTCATTCACAAGAAGTCACACTACGAAGTGGTCGGAAAAATTAAGAACTGGTATGGTCAATTTAGTGTAACAGCCAGATACTGAGATGTCACCAGATTGGCCTATAATAACAAATAATTCCCTAGAATGAAAAGAAGCTGGAAGTTATATAAAATGTAAGTAAATAATTTTCAGGGCCTTTCATGTAAGGATTTTAAGCTTTTTGTTAACACAAAAGTTTAACATTCTCCTACAGATTCATGCCTAGAAGGCCAGTATATCTTAAAATAAAAATGCTTTTTGTGCTTTAAAAATTATTGAAGTTTCTTGATTTAGACTCAAGATGGCCTACCTTAATGTCATATTTAATTATTATCAAATAGTTTTATTGTAAATTTTATTTATTAATCAAATTTATTCATTCATTCCATAAATATCTACCATTAGCTACAGTCCGGTCTGTGTATTTCACAGTGAGGATATATAGGTGAATAAAAAAGACAACTTGCAAAGTCTGCCAACCCCATTTTAAAGAGAAGTTGGGATATTAAAGGGAAGCAATAATAACTCTTAATGCTTCTTACAAATGTTATCTTCAGAACTTTTCTGTAAAGAAACTAATGCTGTCCCTTTTTTATAGATTAAAAAAAACTGAGGCTCAAAATCTTTATGTAAATTGCTAAGGGTAACATTATTAATAAAAGCAGCAGAACCTAACCTGGAAATTCAACTTCAAAATCATCCCATTGTGTATTGTTTCAGTGTACAAGAGGGAAATGGATGATGAGCCTAGAAATGAAACTTCAAATATTTAACCATTTAGGAATAATTTTTCTCATCAAACCCTCTAAAGAAAAAGATAAGAACAACACTGAATATTAGGATATGGGTATAACAGTCCAAATAATAACTTTTGGCTAATCCTCCTACTGTAAAAAATAGGGATTCCCATCATCTAGGCGAGAGTGAGACATGGGGATAATTTTGTTCCGCTTCCAACATCTCTCACTTGGAAGGAGTTCCTTCTGACCTCAGTATCCTGATTTTCCATCTTTTACATTGTCACACACCATTCCATTTCTCCCAGTCCATCATTCTCTTCATGGCTTCATTCTATCTTTATCTAGGTTTATAACCATCATCAGCCATTTCCAAACTGTTCGTAGTACCTTAAGATTCTTTGTCCCTTAACTCTTCAGCCCTGTCTTATTTTTATTATGGTGAAAAAGTAATCTGAAACTGTGATGACTAGGCCCACTGAATATTTTTGTTCTCTTACTTGATCCCCAGCCTCTTGGTTCCTCATTTCTTCTTTTTTTCCTACCTAGTCCTTTTTCCACTTTAGCTGTTTGGCAACATTTCCACATTTCACATGGCTCCAAGTTAAATTCTGTCCCTACCATCATATCAACTCTCAGAAGGTGACTTAACGTCTCATCAGGACACCAGTAAATAGAGATTTATGGACTGTAGTCTAAGGTCAAATTTTGAAGATGGATGATTGGCGATGTAATATGGAGAGCAGGACAGTGGAGAAATGGTTCTAGGTTAGACTAGCAGCCTGTGTACTGGCTCCAAAACTCAAAACATATGGAGAAGATACAAGTATGTTTAACATATCAAGGAACTTTATCTGACAGTATCAGAAAAGGAGGGTACTAATTAGTAGACCCTAGAGTGCTATGGTTGAAAGCCAGTTGACTGAGAACATATTCTGTTCTTGACAGGTAAGCTATGTGATTTTTTTTTAACTGTCTAAGAAAGATGATTGGAAAGAGGAAAGTCCAAAGAAGACCAGCAAAAAGCCAGAAGCTCTCCCTCTTTTCAACCTCTCTCCAGATTTTCCTTTCTTTTTCTTTATTAGCCTGTTTAAGTTTTCATTATAATATTAAGATGTTATTTTATACAAGATAGGTACAAATAACCAAAGGCCTATATTTGTATTTAATTTTTTAAGTCAAATAGATAGATATCATATCTAATACATGTATATGAAATTCATTAATATTAAAGAGGACAAATGTTCCTCTTTGGAATTTATCATCATGTTTTAAATAATGCTGGGCTTCTTTTTCTAATATAACCCAGGACTATGAGTCTGTGAGTATAATGAACACTTATGGTATGTTCCACCCCACACCACCCATTCACCTTCTGGAAGGAGCCTAGTACAGTAGAGACAGGTCATGAACTCTAATGCCAGGTTTCCTGGCCTCAAATTTCAATTTTATCAAACCTAAATAACAGAGCAGAATGCTACTATCTCTAAGTCTCTGTTTTTTCTTTATAAATGTGAAAGGTTAAAAATAGTACCTCCTCATAAGATAGTTAAGAATTAAATGAAATGATACATGCAAAATGATTAATATGGTTCCTGGAATATAGTAAGCACCAAATAAATTTAAAGTAATAATATAATTATCCTAGGAACTGCTTTTCCTGAGCCACATAACTACAACATAAACTTACATGATACAAAGAGCAACCTCCCTTGATTATAGTTGACTGGTCTGGTATTAGGATCCCCATCCTAATAAAACCCATGAGTCCCTTCTTCTGTTAGATTGGACTATCTTCAAGACCCCAGGTTAGCTGTCCAGAAAAATGCAAATATCTTTATTGAAATTTTAAGGGAATTTCAGAAACTAATTACAGTGTAGGAAGGAAAAGATTAAAGTTCTAGTACACTTGAACTTTCTCTTGAATTTCCAAAGGGATGGTACCTTAAGACTTAGACCTTTATAAGAGAAGGAAAATTCTCTATGAACAATGCCCTTCCCTAAGTTCTTTCTCTCACAAATCACTCTACAATTTCTCCTTTTTACCTCTCCCTCATCTACTATACCTGGTAAGTATGATCTATACCAGTGGTTTTCAATCTGGGGCAATCTTGCTTCTCAGGAGACATTTCTGGTTGTCATACTTGGGGGTGTGTTGCTGCCGGTATCTAGTGGGCAGAGTCCAGAAATGCTGCTAAATATCCTTCAATGCTCAGGATAGTGTCTCCCCCCATCCTACCCCCCAACAAAAAATTATCTGGCTTAAAATATCAATAATATGGAGGCTGAGAAACTGATCTAAACCCAAATAGAAATGAACCTTTCCTCCACTGGCAAAAGTCAATTCTACCTTTGGAATCAGTGTTCTCCTATTATTATGTACAAAAGTTTTAATTTCTTTCCTTGTCTACCTGAATCTTATCAGAATAATATAATGCTAACTTAGTCTTTTTTCAAAAAGTCATTCATTCATTACCCTGGGAATGGATCAGGATAATTATATTCATATAATTCAGAATTTAACTATGATGGAACCAGGAAGGGAGGGGAAGGTGCCAATCTTCTCATAACAAATATATTCCAGGAAGACTCATGGGAGAAGGTACATACTCTTCAAAAAGAATGTTGAATTAGCAAGACAGTCATTGTGATTATTAATGTTAGAAGAATTTTGGCGGGAAATAACAAACTGTATGTAAACTTGGTAGATGCTTTAGTCTAGAACAGTGACCACAAAGTGAGTAATGATAACTTGGATGACGGGCTACAGTAACTAATAAAATTTCTATAAGGTAATTATAAATAGTATTTCAGATGAAGCAAGTGGTAAACCTTGAAGAACTGAAGTTTGAGTCTTGTCTTATTTCACAAAGGTAACAGTGAGATGAATTATGGTGCACATGTCATATTACCTTGTCATAATACTGGCTGAAGGGAAATTAATAAGAAAGTACAGTAAAGACAAATTCATGATGAAATATATCTAGAAAACTAGATAGACTTATAGGCCACTACAACATAAAAAAGTATTTAGGGAGAGCACACTATTTTTAAATTAATGTTCTTATTGGTTAAAATTTATAACAGAAGTGAAAGTCAACTGAGCAAAAATGATAGGCTAATTTTGAGATTACTAAATATAAAAGATACAGAGTACTGAGTCAGCCAAGAAAAATATTGACTATTCCAAAAAATGTAGAAGATGTACACAATGCCAAAAAAAGTAAATTCAGTCAACTTGATCTTCGCAATGGAAAGAAACAGACATCAGGAGGGATAATTGGAACAGTCGTTGCTCTTTAGACACAAAATCAGAGTAAAATCGTCTAACTTTTTCAGGAGAAAATAAGGTAAGGTTATATGTGAGCGCAATCTCATTGCAAAAAATGTAAGCTTGAGTTCTTTATCCAAGTCACCTTCACATATCCCCTATCCCATAAGCTTTGCCAACTGGATGAAAAATATTGACAGTTAGATTGTTATAATAATGCAGACAGAGGCACTAGCTTTCAAAGTGCAAGACTGTTATTCAACTTGGAAAGCACAGAACGGTCTATTTCTTCAGGTATCCAGTCACCTTGGAAGCCATTCATGGCCCAGAGGAAAGCTTTAGGAGTAGACATTTCAGTTTTTATATCTAATACAAAATGTTGTTTTAGCCTCACAGCTCCTAAGGAATGAAACTAGTGTCAAAGATTTAATGCCTTTTCACATTAGTGATGTCAGCACAAAATGGCCATCTTCTCTGAATAATTTATCTTCCCACTGCATAATTTTCTTATCTTTTTTTCTAATTTTGGCTCTTTACTGTAGATGGGGAGGTAAATGGCTGTTAGACCCGAACAAAACTTGTGGAGCATCCTTCCTATCAATCAATTAAAAAACACTTACCTTACATTCAACATGATTTATTTCTTGTTAATACAATTGTCTCACTATATCCTACTATTATTATATCCTTAATTCCATTAGCCATTCACTTAATGCTCGCTTTAAGGCTGACCCCCAAAGAGCTTGGAAGAGAAAGAGAAGTCCTTCTAATAGTGGCATTGCCAATAAAACTCTGGAAGCTCCTCTCCTAAAGCCTTGTAGGTCACGGAAAAGATAGGTCACAGAATGTATCCGGCCTGAAAAGAATAGAGCAATCTCTCATTTATTTGTTCTGATGGATACCACTTGATGGTTTAAAAATCTTGAAGAGCTCTTATCTTAAAAGTCAACACAACAGGTTCACAAAGCATAATCCTACGTATTACATAAGGATGGATAAGACTCTACCAAGCTTTCCTTACATAAATTCAAAAGTTATTTGAACTGTTTGAAGCTTGCTTGTTTGGGGGTTGAGCAAAAGGTTAACCTATTAAACAGTTAAGTGACACAAAACCATTGTAGTAATTTTTCTCTCAGTGGTTACATGTTCTTTAGCAAATTTTCTCCATTTGGATTGAATTTGAAAACCCTAAAAAGAAGCCCTTGTACTGCACTTCTAAAATTATATGTTGAACAGCTGCTGTGATTTTTCTCAATGAGGAAATATGCTTTCTTTTTGAAACTTAATTGTATGAATATCTTCATACAATATGCAATCTATGTTAACAACCTAGAGTGTGTCCCTATGCAGGGTTAACTCAGAACATAGCCCCTCCACATACTCAGAAGGCTGATGGCTGCCCTGCCAGCAGCCAAGGAAGGCCGAGCACAAAGGCTTTCGGCAGTGCCTGCTCCCAAGGACATTCTCTGCTGCTCCTATAACCAAGCAGCACCTCTTGGTCCCATCCGTCTGAGAAGGTGGCTGCTCACCCAATGAAATAACCCCTCCCTCTACTTGTGTGTATAAAACTGTGCTTGCTCTTGGCCAGGGGCAGTTTTTGCAGCTCCGGTATTCCGCCATCGCAGCTCTCCTGCATTGTGAGTAATAAATGGCATGTCTCACTCCTCCAGTCCTTCTGGTGGTTTTTTCAGAATATCCAAAGCCCAGGTGAAGGTTCCAGGCCTGGAGCTCCTGTGTTACATCATATATATTTTATTCCATGTACACTTAATCATATGCAAATATGTACAAATGTACATATGTATTCATATATATACATGCATACATACTAGCACATAAATATGTGTTATGGCTCTACAAAAAAAAAAAAAAAAAACGGATTGCATCATGCTCATTCTTTCGCATCATGGTTTTTTTGTTGTTGTCCCACAGTACTGCGCTGAAATTTCTTCAGGTCAACTGGTATAGCTCTAAATTCTACACAGATTTGAATTAGCAATAATCGCACCTCATATACCTCATTGGCTACGATACTGCCACTGCGCAAAGCTCTACACAAACTTAATAACTTTCATGGTATCAGTTCAAAGATTCGATATTTCCCTATTAAAAGTCACTTTTCTTTTGAACTTATTGATGAATAAACAATAAGTTAATATAAACTTTGGGCACATATCCTTTAATACTGGTGCTTTTATTTATGTGGGATATGGGATAGATTCCAAAAGCGCATGTTGAAGGAAATATGCATTGTCTCTTTAATAATTATTTTCCCCAAAGGCTACAGCGATTCAGTTTCACCAGAAATATAGAAGAACTTTTCCCCCAAATGCTCACCAGCACGTTTTCACTTTCTAAATTTTTGTCAATCTGGCAGGTGTAATGTGGTAGCTCAATTTTACTCTAATTTGTCTCTTCTCCTCTGCTAGTGAATTTAAGTAGTTTTTATATGTTTGTTAACCATTAGTACTCGTTTTCTAAATAGTATATTCTTACCTCCTGCCCATTTTTTTGTAGTTGTTGCTGTGTGGCTTGTCCTTTTACTTGTAAATTCGTAAGAGTTCTTCATACATTATAGATGACAGCTCTTTGTCATCTGTATTGCAAATATTATTATAAAATCAATCATTTGTCTGTGGGTATGGTATCTTCTCTAAACATAAATTTTAATTTTGCAAATGCGTCTTGATTTTCTTTTCTATCTCCTGGTTTAGAGTTAATATTAAGAACATTGTCCCACCTTATCCTCAGCCCTACCTATAAGCCTGCTTCTTACTTAAAAACCTTAATTTGTTTTAAAATTCCACCACTAGGTAAAAAGCTATTAAATTAAAAATATTTCAATTCATAGAAGCAGAAAGTAGAATGGAGGTTGCAAGGAGTTGGAAATGGGGAGTTGTTGTTCAAAGGATATACAATGTCAATCAAGCAAGATAAAAAAGTTCTAGCAATCTGCTGACAACGATGTGCACATAGTTAATAATAATGTACTATATTCTTAAAATTTTGTTTAGAGAGTAGATTTTGTTTTATAGGTTTTTCACTAAAATTAAAAAAAATCCACAAATTTTAAGGGGCACAATTATGATGTGTTTCATTATAACTCAGGAGACACCCAAATATTTTTCACAGATAGGAAACTATACTAATTAAACAGTGAAAACGAATATATGTAATAAACAACAATTTGGAAGTAAATACAGTTCACATTTAAAATGTATGTATGTTTTAGACTGCTTTTTCTTCTTTCTTTCTTTCCCATTGTATTCACCAAATTTTAAGCCTTTTGGAAGATTCACGGTCATCTTATACAGGCATACCTCAGAGATACTGCAGGTTCCATTCCAGACCATCAAAATAAAGCGATAAAGTGAGTCAAAATATTTTTTGTGGAGAGTCTTGCCTTCAGTTTTTAAAAAATGCAACATCTGTGAAGCACGATAAAGCAAAGTGCAATAAACCAAGTACGCCTATATTCAAACTGCCCAGAAAAGCACCTTCAGATAAAAACAAAAGGGAAACAAGAAATGTCAAAATATGGAAAGTCTATGTGCGTGACAGGTTGAAAATATATAGGAAATACTACCTCTTCATCCAACCTATTATATACAGTGCTCTCTCTGATAGAAAACTATTGTGTCAAGTACATGGTATGTTTTTGCCTGAAACCATAATGTTGAAATATCACTTCTTTTAGTTCATTTATTTGGTATGTTCTGGGTGAGAAAGCCATCCAAAAAGTGGCATAACGTTTCGAGAGCCATTATGGCTAAGTTTTAAATGAATAAACATTATGAGAGGAAACTGTATTCCCTGAGATTTTCTTGAAGAGCTTTATTTTGTTTTACATTTATGTCTTTAATCCACCAGGAATTTATTTTTATATAGACTATAAGAATTCAATTCAATTTTATTTCAGAATTCAATTCAATTTTATTGAGCTAGCTTCATTTATTAAATATTCTACTTCTTCTAGATAATATATATTAAGTTTTCATATATAGTCATATCTGTAACTATATTCTCAGTTCTGTTCCACAGATTTTGTCTATGCCTATGATGAAATCATGCTCTATTTATTAGAATGATGTTTTAGTATGTTTTAATATCTATTAACACTATTCCCCCTCGCTACTCTTTTATTATTTATCTTTTAACTTTACTTATCTATTCTCTTAGATTTATTCTTTCAAATGAAATTTTAAATCATTGTACACCCAATTCTCATACCTCACAGAAAATCTGCTATGATCCTTAGTAGAGTCGCATTAAATGTATATGTCAATTTTGTAAGAATTAGAATATATGATACCAAATTTTCCCAACCAAATACATGATAAATCTTCCAATATGTTCAGATCTTGTTCTAAATCCTTCCATGATTTCTTTCTAATCTACTCAATATTGGTCCTGGCCTCATTTGTTAAATTTATTCCCTAATATTTTATTATTTTTGTTACTGCTTTAAATATTTTTCTCATTTCCCTTTTTAGGTTTTATATTTTTGTATAGAGAAAAGCTATTGGTTTTTTTCAATTTATATTTCTATTATGTTATGTACATAGACATATACAACATAACATTTACTATATAGGTGTACAATATTTCTATTATGTTATGTACATAGACATATACAACATAACATTTACTATATAGGTGTACAACTCAGTGGCAATAAGTACACTCACATTGTTGTTTAACCATCACCACTATTTCACAATTTTTTCATCATCCCAAAAAGAAAACTATACCCATTAAATAAAAACTCTCTACTTCTCTCCCTCCCCTCCCAACCCCTGGTAACCTCAAATCTACTTTCTGCCTCTATGAATTTGCCAGTTCTGAGTACTTTATATTCCCCTTCACATTTTCACCCATCTTTCCTCTGGCAACCATCATTTGGAGCTCTGCCAATATAAGTCCATTTTTGTTTTTGTTTTTTTGTTCATTTGTTTTGTTTTCTTAGATTACATATATAAGTAAAACCATCCAGTATTTGTCCTTCTCTGTCTGACTTATTTCATTTAGCATAATACCTCCCAGATCCATCCATGTTGTCACAAATGGTAAGATTTCATTTTTTTATTGCTGAATAATAGTCCATTATATATATATATATAAACCACATCTTCTTGATCCATTCATCTATCAATGGACACTTAAGTTGCTTCCATGTCATGGCTATTGCAAATAATGCTGCAATGAACATAGAAGTGTATATATATTTTCAAATTAGTGTTTTGTTTTGATTTTTCAGATAAATACCCAGAAATGGAATTGCTGGGTCATATGGTAGATCTATTTTTAGTTTTCTGAGGAATCTCTATACTGTTTCCCATAGTGGCTACACCAATTTGCAGTCCCACCAGCAGTGCACAGGGGTTCCCTATCGCCACATCCTTGCCAACACATGTTATTTGTTGACTTTTGATAACAGCCACTTTGACTGGTGTGAGGTGGTATCTCATTGTGGTTTTGATTTGCACTTCCCTGATGATTAGTGATGTTGAGCATTTTTTCATGTCTGTTGGCATCTGTACACCTTCTTTGGAAAAATGTCTCTTCATGTCTTCTGTCCATTTTTTATCAGATTGGGTTTTGTTGTTGTCGTTTTTGTTGTTATTGAGGTGTATGAGTTCCTTATATAGTTTAGGATCAACCCCTTATCAGATATGTCATTTGCAAATATATCCTCCCATTCTGTAGGTTGGCTTTTTTGGTAAATTTACCTTGTATCCAGTCAATTCATCTGAGAAAACTAAGATTCATTAAGACTAATAAGATAATGTGCAGTAAAAGATAAGTGTGGACAGTATATGTACAGTGAGAGCCAAGGTCAGAAATGATTGTCATAATGACTATCTAAAATCCTCTCACACTGTGCCACAAATCTACAGTCATAGTGACATTATGAATACAAGGCTGATTTTCACATTGGTTTGTTGGAACAGAAAATAAAAACTTCTTAGCATAATCAGGAAAGCATTGGTTAAAAGTTCATTTAATAGGCAGAACTATGGCTAAGTGATCGAAGTAATGCCTTTGTCAGCTTGGGCTGCCAGAACAAAATGCCACAGATTGGATGGCTTAAACAATAGGGATTAATTTCTCCTAGTTCTGGAAATCCAATATCAAAGCGCCAGCAAGGTTAAGTTATGATGAGGGCTCTTCCCTTGGAATGCAGTCTCCTTCTCACTGTGTCCTTATATGGCCTTTCTTCTGCACAAGCAGGAAGGGAGAGAGAGAGGGAGGGAGGGAGGGAAGAAGGTGGGGAGTGGGGGCATGTGGAGAGGGAGAAAAGAAACTCTCTCTGGTATCTCTTCTTATAGGAACACTAATTCCATCTTGAGGGGCCCATCCTCATGACCTCATCTGAACCTAATTACTTCCCAAAGGCCCCTACTCCGAATACTGTCACACCGGGGATTAGGGCTCCAACATGAGGAATTTTAGGGAGGACACAGTCACCAAATTGGCAGGCACCAAACTGACAAACAATACTGCAGAATAGCATGCCTAATTTTGTTTGTCTAAATAACCTTCTTACTCTTTGTTTTCACCAAACTCCATTATTTATATCCATCAAAAGGTAAGATGAAATTCAGAAATACCATTTGTTGAAGTAGAAAACAAACACTACTGTGGTATTCTTGAATGCTGAGGACCATCCCATGGTTAATGAGCGATAAACCATCTTTAAGCTCCTCTTTTCAATTCAGTTCATATGACCACCTACAGACTTTTATTTAGTCTTCCTGGCAAGCTTAGGAGTGTGGAGAAAAAAGTGTGTTTTGTATAGTCTGCCTTCAGAAGCTTACAGAGTTAAAGAAATTCTATTCACAGTGGGGGACTATGAAAGCCTTTTCAGAGGTATGTTTGTGCTACTCTTCCAAAAAAGAAAAAGTAAGCCCCCTCGCCTGTGGTTCCTCTCCACACTCTGTGAGGTGAAAGGTGCCTGCTCTGCCTCTGATTATAACATTTAAGCCTAGGGGGCTGGCCACAAAATTCTATGCATCATTTAGGACTTTGATGCTGAACTGAATTCAGAGGGGCAAAAATGTCTCTGCCAGTCTGGGGTTGCTGCTGACAATAAGGAATATCGATTGGGGTGATGACAGAGTTCTTCCGGTCCAACTCCTCATACTGGGGGCCTCTACCACAGTCTTCTAAATCATGATTACCTTCCATGCTGCAAGGGACACTGCCTCAACCAAATCAAATAAGAGAATGAAAGGTTTTTCTAAAACTAAACCTAAAGCATAAGTGAGTAGGTCATAGTGTTTTAGTGTTCACAGATTGTTCTTTAACTTTCTGAGTTTATCACAGAAGCTTTCACTCTGGTTGTCAAGTGCTTCTGGAAGCAGGAGAGTTTGCAGTGATGTTTCAGTTTGGTTTTTGTGACATCACAGCACCAGGTTTGATTATCACCTGTATGACCCATCGCACTGAGTTTTGCTTTGGGCAATCTGGACTTTGCAATCATTTCATGATTCATCCAGGTAAACTTAAACCAGGCTGCTTAAATTCAAATCCTGGCTCTCTTTCTTTTTTGTTCAGCAGCTTACTTAAGCTCACTCTGTCTCGGTTTGCTCAGCTCTAAAATGGGAATAGAAAGAAACATACTTAATGAAGTTTTGTGACACTTAAGCATGTAGAACGGTGCCTAACCCATAGTGAACACTGGGTAAGCATAAAATATTATTATTGTTTAAATATACTAAGCATACACAGCGTTTCCTCTAATAAATAGCACTCTAACCCATAGTATACTAGTGCCTGGATGAAAAAAAGAATTATGCAATTCAGCACATTCAGTTCCTATACCCATCTTCATAATGTATTTTAATAACTTGTAAATGTTAAACAAAATTTTAATAAAAATCCAATACACAGTTTATTTATATATTTGACATCTGATTTTTTACTGACAAATACTGTCCCCAAAACATTTATAGTTGTTTTTATAAGCATGACTGGCTTAGAGATCATGTATGTATGTATATATGCATTCATTAAAAAATATATAAAGTAAAACCCTCATAATCACACCCATAATATCCTCTTTCAGCTCTAAGGTCTGAGTAATGGCTTTTAAAAGTTTAATGTGAATTTTCCTGAATTCTTCCTGAATTTTTCCATGTTTATAACAGACATAGTTACACACACACACACACACACACACACACACACACACAATTACACTACTATTAAGCCATAAGTATATAGAGGATCAATCTGGACATATTAGTTCGCAGCTTGTTTTTCTCTAACAAAATGTTTTAGATCCCATTCTATGTCAGGACACACAGATCCATTTCATTTTTTTAATGATTGACTGGTAATTCATTAAATAAATATACCAAAATCTACTCGAACATTCCCTTTTTGACATACACTTACATTATTTCTATTTTTTTTAATTATAAACAGTGCTGCAATAAACACTCTTCTATATAGATCTTTGTTTGTTATTTAAATTAGTATATCTTCTGAACGCATAGCAACTACAGGCAAGGAAGCCAGCTCGCAGGTGGAGAAGATTACAAACACGCTGCATGAAATAACACTTTAAAAAATAATTGACTTTTGACCATTGTTCAATTAATTTTCTTTTCATGTCTTCATCTCCACTCTACCTTCCCAATAGATATAGTTTGATGACACATATTTTTATTATTGCTGCCTATATCCACAATGTATGATGGCCTAAGACTTACCTCAAGAGAGATTACATAATTTGATCTGTTATACTTGAAATTTACAAAGAAATAAGCTATATCATATCAGGGATACTTTTTCTCAAAATAGAA
The DNA here is from genome assembly GCF_902729225.1 of Pteropus medius. Lineage (NCBI taxonomy): Eukaryota > Metazoa > Chordata > Mammalia > Chiroptera > Pteropodidae > Pteropus > Pteropus medius. The sequence continues at coordinate 30,150,073 of NW_024351730.1, read as the reverse complement.
ATATTTTTATAAATTTTGTTTAAAATAAAAGGAAGGCAATATTATTTTGCAAAATTACAATAACAAAGAGCATAAAAACAGAAAGCGTAACTCTTTCTAATCCCGGGTTTCTAAACTTTGCCATTATTGACATAATGAGGGCTGTCGTGTACATTGTAAAATGTGTGGCAGAATTCCTGGCCTCACCCACTAGATGACAGCAGCACCAACCTCGATTTTGACAAAAACAGACAGGTTTCCAGACATTGCCAGACAAGCAGAATAATCCGTGGTTGAGTACAATTATGATTCTGCCTCTCAGACAAAACTTCGTTAACTGTTTGATAAATAACCAGGTTTTTAATGAAAATAAAAACTTATTTTATATAGTTGGAAAATGTCTATACTATATAGGGGATTTTTTTTAAAAAAACTCATTTTTTTTTCACTTAACAATATATCGTGGACACCTCTCCATGTCAATAGTCATAGATTTACCGTATCCTTTTAACAGGTACATTTAATTTTCTCTATATGAATTCACCATGATTATATATTAATGAACATTCTGGTTATTTTTTAAATTTTCAATTGAAAGTAATGTTGCAATAAATCCACCTACACTTATGTCTCTGCACACTTCTATTATTTCCTTCAAAACTGCTAGATCGAAGAGCATACACATATTTAATATCATATTTTTATGATAATTTTCAATATACTTTTCATATGAGACAAACAAAATATTGACCCAGGGCATGCCATTAGCCATTTCTTTTCCAAATCAATCAATAAATAAAGTCTGTCTTCCCTTGCACCTTGACATGCATTTTCCTGGGAGAAAAAAATGAAATGCTATCTTCCTTTGCCTTATTTTGCCTTCCTTTGCTGGTCAAAGACTTAAAAGCTTTGACCAAGACAACAAAAACTTTTTTCTTTTGAAGACAAAAACGATGTACTAAAGCAAATCAGCTCGTGCATGTAAGGGTGACAATGGAATAGCTTTGATCGAGAGAGAAGAGTTATTGATGAGCTACAGGGAGAGGAACACCTTGGTCTTATTTCTCACCTTGTTGCAAAAGACAGCTAAGTTGTGAGGTTAAATTGAAGTTGGTAAATACACAATTATTCAGCTTGTGTCTCGGTAATAAATGTGCCTCCAGGCAGTGAACCTGCCAGTCCTCAGAGCACCACTTTGCTGATTAAGGAGATAAAAAGAGGATATTGTGGAAAGGGTCATTTCAAGAGTAATGAATCCTTATTCTGTCACTGTACTTTGCCTCCAAGGAAAAGAAGTTTAACAGAGATGAGACATCCTGGAATATTCAGGTGGCAACATGAAGTGGGACAAATCAGAGATGACTATTCTAGGCCATGAAAAAACAGCAGGACCTCTGATGGCTGAGAAATGACCATATTGGTGAATACATCTCAGGGAGAATCTTTATTAAATTAGCCTAATACCTTATTGCATGATCAATAACAATGTATTTATTTTGTACTATGGCCTTGAGTGACTTTTCATTAGGAATTTAAATGACCTTAGAAAGCTACTGAGTATCAATTTAGAATACTTTCAGGAGATATTAGCTTGGCCTCAGAGCAAAAGATGAGTGAAAATGCGGCTCATTATTTAAGTCAGACAGAGAATGTCAAAAAACATTTTGCCTTGGCATTGAGGGAGGTTGCTCGAGTTATGTGTCCAAACCGATGATACTCTTCTTTCTTTAGATTCCCAGTTACAGAACAAAAGAAATCCAGAAAGAAAGTGTTAGTTTGCAGTCCCAATATATATTAAGCCAAATAACTGTTGAAATAAAGAAGGTTGTGAGATCGGAAAAGAATTGCCAGGATTCTATAACACACCCATTCAGTGCTCTGCCCATGCTCCCTATGGTTCCTTTGCCATTTTCATGCTCATAGACTTTGGGTGGATTTTTACTCCCAACGGCCAGCACCTGCTGCCCTCAAACTACTAGAAAGGCATCATGGGACGTAAGTGTTCATCCTGCTGGTAGCCCTGAACCAATGACTGACAGGTGTACACAAGGGTTTCTCAACCTCAGCTGGATAATTATTTGGGGTGGGTGCTGCCCTGTACATTGTAGGATGCATAGCAGCATCCCTGGCCTCTGCTCACTAGGTACCAGTACCACACCCCTCCCAGTATGACAATCCAACATGTCTCCAGACATGGTCAAATGTTCCTTGGGGGACGAATCATCTCGGGTTGAGAACCACAAGTGTAAAAGTATAAACACCACAGCTCCCTTGCCCCTAATTGGACCATTCTGAGATGTAGCCAATGCTGGCTTGAGAGGGCCCTAAAGGTTTGCCCTCTGTGGAACTTTGCCTATCACCACACCCTTGCTCAACCTCCTTCCCTTCCCACTTCCACTTCCCTATCTCCCTATTCGTTTTTCTGAGTAACGCTTCCCACTCTTTACAGAGAAATCCTCGTTTCAGTATCCGCATCCAAGGATGCCAACCTAAAGTGGACTTTGTAGCAACTGAGAGGTTAAGTAGATGATCAAAGAGTTAGATGACACTATTTTAAATATCTTTGCCGGTCCTCTTACTGTTCTCTACCTTCTACCTTTACTGGAAGTGTCAAGTCCTACTTCATTTACTTAAAACAAAAATGAAAAAAAAAAAAAGTACTATTATTTCCAATGCAATTTTTTCTGTGTAAAGGAGCGCCCCTTATCCACAGTTTTGGTTTCTATGGTTTCAGTTACGTGTAGTCAGCTGTGGTCTGAAAATATTTAAAAATTCCAGAAATAAACAGTTCATATGTTTTAAATTGTGCACTGTTCTGAGTAGTGTGATGAAATCTCATGCTTTCACACTCCATCTTGCCCAAGACACGAATCACCCCTTTGTCCAGCATATGACAACACAATAAGATATTCTGAGAATGAGAGAGAACCACATTCATATCATTTTTATTACAGTATATTGTTATATTTGTTCTATTATTTGTTATTGTTGTTAATCTCTTACTGTGCCTGATTTATAAATTACATGTATCATAGGAATGTATATAGAAAAAAACAGTATATATAGGATTCAGTTGTAGCTGCAGTTTCAGGCATCCACTGGGGGTCTTGGAACATACCCCATGAGGATAAGGGGGATGATTGTACTAACATTCTAACACTATTCTCTCCTCTTCTTTCTCCTCTCTCTCGCATTCTCCCTCCCCAAGCATGTTCTTCTAAGCCTAAGCAAGCATCCTTTTGTTTTCATCCTTTGGAGCATTAAGATGATTTCTGTGGTCTCTCACTTACCATTCCTAAATCTTCTTTTTTTTTTATCGCCAGTCATTCAACAGCCCAATCTTTACCCTACCTTCCTTGGAGTGCTACAGGCACTCTCCAGTCTCTTCCTCTTATTTTACTTACTTTCAATATTAATACATTTTTAATATTGATTAACTCTCTCTGCGTGTATCGTGTTGTTAAATCTTCACTTGTTATCATTTTTCATTTACTTTTTCCAAGGATAAGAGAAAGAAAATAGAGGAAAAACCCAGAAAGTTTGGGTAAGCCCAGTTTGAGATATTAAATCTATTCACACATATTTTAAGAAGAGAAAATAAATCAGAAGCTAAATCAGTACTCTGTCAATGTGTGGCTGTCCTGAAAGAGAAAGCAGCGTATGAGCACATCTCTTCCCTGGCTCCAGCTTTTCTCTAAATCCCTGTTTACTACTCAAGACTCTAGAATGATATCTTGAACACCACTAATCTGGTGCCTTTTATTTTACAAGTGGCCTTAAGACACATCTCAAAATGAAGATAAAAATAAAAATGATCCCCTTCCGATGACCCTGCTAAGCCAAACGAATAAAATCAATAAAAATGCAATTAATTTGGATTCATTTGGACTGAGGAATCAAGAGACAAAATAAGGAAGCATATTTGCCAGAGTATATGATGTAGCTTTTGGCCAGAAATCCTGCTTCCGAAAGCATCAACCTCAGATATAGCAGCAATAATACACTCCCTGTGTCTTGTACGGTTATAAATCTTTGTACCTACCAAGATTCCAAGGGGATCTTGGAATCCAAAGGGAATGGTCTCTCCTCTTCAACCCACACATAAAGCATTCCGGACACTACTCAAGAATATTAATTAAATCTCAGAAAATTGCACCTGGGACTCATGTGCTGTTTCATAACTATTCAAAAACAACTTGGATTATTCATTTTAAAGACATTCCTCTTAATTTGACCTTTTTTTAAAAAGTGTAATAAAATGCCCCCTTCTCAAAATAATGATGATGCATGAGGAGTTAATTTAGACTAGAACTGCCACCACAGCTACATGTTATCAAACATAAATAGGGATTTCTGAAGTAGTTTTTGCAGGTCGATGAAAAAGATGGAAGTCGATCTTTAAAGGCAAATATACTTTATACTGCAAAACTATCAAAGGTGTATTAAAGGGGCTAAAACACAAATTCAATATGCTTCATTGGATGGCACCGGCAACTAGCAGCTGACTTTAAAGGGGGTTGTGTGACAGTAAGAAGAGAGTGCTGAAGAAGCTGGCAGATGCAGCAGTGGGTAGAGATGAAGCAGAAGGAAAGATGGAGCCCAAGATAGAAAATACTGAAAAGGAAGAGGGCAACTGAAGCTTCGAGATGCCACATCAGAGCTTGTAGGGGAGGAACAAAGTCAAGAGAGTATCGTTAAGTCAAAGGAAAAGGGCAAGAGAAGAACATATACCCTCTGCTGTCATGGAGAAAGCAGAACCCATTTGGGAAGCACGAGAGAGGAACTAAACTAGGACGTTAGGCTTGGAGCAGGCCACAGGTGAGAGAACAGGGGCAGCATCTGGAAGCACAACTTAGCTTTGGGCCATCCCCAGAGAATCTTAAAGAATTTGCTCTCTTAATTCCTGAGGGGAACAGATCTAAGCAAGTTAAACCCAGTGGTCACAGGAAGGGCACAGACTCCCAAGAGAAACCAGAGACTGAACAAAAACCTGAGACATAACTATTATTTAAAATACAGCCTGTGTTTACTCCTGAGGTGGAAGTCAAGCAGAACCCTAGGTGTGGGGTACCACAACGACCCTAGCAAGAATCCACTGTGATGCACAAACACTGAACCATTAAAACTTCATTCATTTAGTCAATAAACACTTATTGAGCTCCTTTTGTGTATCAATCTCTGGGCTAGGAGCTGGGGCCACAGAGGCGGATGGGGCAGGACCCTAGTTCTGGAGACCCTGAATTCATGATTCCTAAATTACAGATGGCAGTGGAGGTTCTTGCTTAGAGCAACTCGTTTCACTACAGAGGCCCTACATAAAATAGGTTACTGCATATTTATTATTAGAATTTATAACGAATCAGGCTGAAGACAAATCTCAAAAATACTCAGGACTTTAGATTTGTGGTAACTGAAATGGAGTGTAAATTCATATTTGATGAGTTCTCAAGATTTCATGTTTTCATATAAGTACTAATATTAAATGTGTGTATTTTGGAAAGTACTGTGCATTTTTATTCCAAACTATTTCTGAATTTAGTTTATTTCTGGTGGTAAAATCAAGCCATGGTTCCCTCATGTAGGGTAACTACACCACATGAGTTCATGAATAAGCCAGAAGGAAAACTCACATAAAGTAAACAAAAAATTTCCAAAAGTTGTGGTGAGCATATTGCATAGTTTAATGTATGGAATAACTCTGGATCTGAATCATCTTGTAAGAAAAAAAGTTAATAGTTTAATCCCTTATGTATCATCATCCTTTTTTACAGTGCAGTTATCTCCTCAAAAGTGACTGTAAAAACCACAGTGTAGTTCCATATTTATCCTTTTTCATTTACTTCCATATCACACTCCTTCAGTTTACAAATAGCAAAATTATTTTCTGAAAGTCTTTGCACTGCCAGCTCCAGCTGGGAATTGAAAAAAACACAATATACTTCCTGTCTCTCATATTATCTGCAGCTAGAGAGCTAAGAACATCCGTTTGCATTTTTGCTGAGGATGCTTAAAAAGACCTTTTTCTTCCACGGATTTCCTGACTCCAAGCTGCTCATCTACCCAAAGCCACATTTTATCAGGAAGGTCAGATATAGAGAGAAATTCCATCGTTTCTTCTTTCCTTCCTTCAACATGTATTTATTAAATACAGTAACTGGTGCTGTCCTGGGTGCTGGGGATATGACAATAAATGAAATAAGCCTTAATGTCAGTGAGAAAGAAAGGCATATAGACTAGTAATGATAAGAATACAGAAACCCACTGCTGTGGGAACATGAGGAAAAAACACCCAGCTTTGGTGTCAGGGTGGACTCCACATAGGAAATATGTCTAACTTGACACTTGAAGGTCAAGAAAGAATTATTCAGGGACCTAGGTGAAAGTCTGTGAAGGAGAATGGGTAGAGAGGGAATGAACTGGGGAATGAATAGATTATGTAAGAAGCGGGGGCCAGAACTCAAAAGTTTTTGTAATACATGTTAACAATTTCTGACCTTAATTGAAGGCAATGTGGGGATGCGTTTGACAGATGAAAAACATCACATAAACTGTATTTATTTGGTTGCCAATAACAGTGATTTTAAAGCAACTTGCTTTTCCTAAGCTGTACATTGGCCACTATTTCTATGATTCGTTCTCCTTTTTCAGTTTTTCTTTCTCCTGTTCATCCAGTAGAGGATATAGAACATGATGCTACAATGATAGATGAACAAGTAAACAAAAGGAGTTCTTAATAAAGGCTTTCTGGTAGTGTTAATAAGGAACACAAAATATTTTAATGCTTCTTCATGATATCAATATAAAATTTCATTTCAGAGACTTCTGTTTCTACGTACATATATAAAATGAGGGAAGAATGGGCACGTGGGAATATTTGAGAAGAATGAATAATGATTCAAGAAGGCTAAAACCCTAGAATGTACTATAAATTGCAAAATATGTCACGGAAAACAAAGAGGCTATTTTAGTTTTGGAAGGCATAGATATGATTCTTGGGATCGATGTAATAATACTGACAGATGACAAAGTGAAAGTAGAGCTACTCAATTTTTATTTTGCTTTTATCATCTATGTCAAGGAGAAGGATTGATTGGAAAGGATAGAGCAAATATTGAGATGAGAGAATTGAAGACCAAGACAAAAGAGAAGAACAAAGAATCCTGTTCTAAATGTGTTCGAGTCTCTGCCTGCCACTGTTTGAAATCTCTGAGGAACTGTGCAGAAAACAGGAATAGTAATTGGATGACGGGGAAAGTGTGATATCTCAGTTCTCAACAAGGAAAGAAAAGTGGATGATACCAAACCATATCCCAGGTATTAGCAACACTGCTTGTGCATCTGACACCATCCACCTATGGAATCATGAACTCCAAGGCTGAACTGCAAGTATCTGGATTTCTTTAAAATCTTAACATGTGATTCTAATGCAAAGCCAGAGCGGAAACTCTGCTACAAATCTATGAGCTTGATGTCAACTCCAGCCAAATTTTTAAATATCTAATCTGCTTGTTTGAGACACCAGTTTGTGAGCACATGAAGAGCAAATGGGTGATTATTAAAAGACAATATAGGAATAAGAACAGCAAACCATTCCAGATAAATTTCATTTTCATTTTCATCAAAAAAAATTATATATTAGCATCTTCTAAAACCTGTTCCCTGGTGTACTAGTTCTACAAGATATTAATAGCTATCATAAACTGAAAAGATTCTATGATAAATATATCTGGGAGGTTCTCACTTTAACAGAGCTAAACTGCTTTGTTTATTAGGGGTTTTTTTTTGAATTTTTAATAAGATAATAATGTATATTAGATCTCTAGAGGGAATTAATAAGAAGTTTCTCCCAAATCCTTCACTCCTTCCTTTTTTTGCCTATCTTTTCGAACCAGTGTTTCTTGAAATAACTAACACAAAAAGATTATTTTGGTTAAACCAGTGCATCTGGTTTAACAAAGCATTTCATGCTACCTTTGGAAGAAATATGGAGGAATATTGGCTATTAATTACACACACACCTGGTAAAATAACAGTACTTTGTAAGTGTTGATTAGTTGACTATAATTAATCTAGAGGAGGAACTACATTATTTATTTATCTGTTTATTCAATTATTCAAAAGTATTTATTAAACAACCAATATTTACCAGACACGGTACCAGATGTCAGAAATACAATGGTAAGCAAAACGAACATGAATCCTGATGCTGTCATATTTAACATTTTCATCAATAATTTGTATAAAGTTGTATATGTTATGAACAAGTTTTCAAAGGCTCAGACCTGGAAGGTATAGAGAATATGTTGGATGTTTAATGATAAGGTTAAGATTCAGAATAGCTACTTGGCTAAAATAACAAGCAGAATATATAATAAAATGAAATCTAATAGTGAAAAACAATTGTAAAAATCTCAGCACTTGCGAAGGAGACTCAGAAGTCAATTGACAACGAGCTCAACAAGAGTTTTAAAATGCTAACAAAGCATAAGGATGCATTAACAAAGTAATTGTGCTCATAAAAAGAAGTTTATAGTTCTGCTGACTATTTACAGCCAAAACCAGATGAGGAGTAATGTGTTTAACATTGCCACTATTAAAAGGAGTCATCATTAACCCAGAATCCACCTAGAGAGCAATCTCAGTGATTGGAGTCTCAAAACCGGTAAACATGAAGAAGAGTTGCAAAAATGAAGAATAATACATTTAAAGGGAAAAAAAGTGGGTGTTGAGAGTTCATGATTGCTGTTTAAATAAAGGGAGAACTTGATTCGTTATTGGACACTTCCAACAACAATGAGTAAAGTTAAAATAAGGAGTCATTGAGCTCAACACAGGAAGAAGTTTGTAACAATTAACCTGTCCAAAAATTTAGTAAGCTGCCTCTTTACTAAAGGTATTTAAGCAGAGGCTAAATTACCACTTTCCAAGAATGTTACAAAATGTTAGACTATATTTTCTCAGAAAGAATTTGAATGAGAAAATGATTTCCTATTCTTTTCAGCAATATAATTTTAGTCCTATCCATGTTATGATGGATTCCTTCATCTGTAATCTGAACACCATACTTTCCTACCTCATTCATTCACAAGCCCTTATTGAACCACTTACACATACCAGGTCTCCATGATAAGCATTGCACATCATAAAAGAATAAGATATGGCTCCTGATCTTTTATTTTATAATAGAATCATATTAAAAAGAGCAGTGAGAGCTCAGAACAAAGAGGGTTTTTTAATCAATCATCTTGTTGAAAACTTGACTAATGTAAAAAGGTTAGAAATGCTTTTTAGAGGAGAAGGCATTTGCACTGGACCTTGAATTAACCAATGTTATATGCTTTCTAAAACTTGACATAAAGTTTTTAACACCAATTAAGACTCTATCTGGCAGTCATCTGGGTGAGCAAAGATGGTGGCTGAGAGGGAGCCTCCTCTGCTGGGGAATGGAAAGCCCACCGACTTTGGGGAGTAGGAGGATGGAGAGGATCTTTTCACCAGCACTGTCTCCACCCTGGAGTCATGTCTGTCATCTTCAAAACCAACTAGTCTCCTCAGACGTTAGTACAAACTCCAATGGTCCAAAATCCACAGAAGTTGTGTTAGATGATGACAGAGCAGATCTTTTTGCAGATTATAAACTCCCTGAGTGCAGAAGCCACAGAACAAGTTCCTCTGGACAGTCCAGAAAGGGAACCTATCCTCTTCTCAGAACCTTATCTTGCAGTCACACCTGTGACCCCTACTACACTCATTGCTCGCAGAATTTAATCAAAGCATAGTCTGCTCCTGTGATCTTTAATAGATATAGGAAGGAGATTGAAGAAGAAGCAAATGGACATGTTTTTGATATAGAAATTGGTGAATCAGATCCAGAGAAAGTTGATGGTATGAACCCTTACATAGTATACAGAGAAACAAAGACTTCTCTTTCCATGTTCATTAAAAGTGAATTTTCAGTTAAAAAATTTAGTGACTTCCTCAGTTTGCATAGCAAGTTAGCAAGCAAGTATTTACATGTCACTTATATTGTGCCACCAGCTCCAGAAAAGAGTAGAGTAGGCATGACCAAGGTCAAAGTGGGTAAAGAAGATTCATCATCCACTGAATTTGTAGAAAATCAACAGCAGCTCTTGAAAGGTATCTTCAAAGGACAGTAAAGCATCCAACTTTACTACAGGATCCTGACTTAAGGCAGCTCTTAGAAAGTTCAGAGCTGCCCAAAGCAGCTAATAAACAGGCTTTGAATGGAACAAGAATATCGAAGATGGTGAACAAGGCTACCAATGCTGTCAAAAAAAAATGACTATCAAGATGAATGAATTGGATGCATGGTTTGAAGAAAAACAACAGCAATCTGAAAAATCTGAATCAGTAACGTAAGAAATGCCGCCACTGTAAAAGCCTTGGTCTGTCATAGAAAAGAACTTTTAGCCAACTCAGCTGACTTTGCTTCAAGTGCTGCCATGCTAGGTAATTCTGAGGATCATTCTGCTTTATCTAGAGTTTGTCTCAGCTTGCAGAGGTTCAGGAGAAGGTAGCCCAGTTACATCAAGGACAAGCTTTTGCTGACTCTTATATACCGTTAGAACTACTTAGTGACGACATTCATCTTATTGCTGCAGTGAAAGGTATGTTTTGACCATCAAAAGAAATGCTGGCAGAAACGGGAAGATGCTCAAATTACTTTGCTCAGAGAAAGTGAAACTGAGGCAAAAATGATGGTTGCTAACAAACCAAATAACATACAGCAAGCTAAAAGTGAAATAAGAGTGGAAGGCTAAATGCAACAAGGAGAAAGATTTTGAACAGATCTCTACAACAATTCGAAAAGAAATAGGAAGATTGAGAAGGAACGAATGAAAGATTTCAAAACTGTTATTATCAAGTACTTAGAATCATTAATACAAATACAATGGTTGCTTGTAAAACACTGGGAGGCATTCCTGCCTGAAGCCAAAGCCACTGCCTAGCAAGAACATTACTCCTGTTAAGATCTTGGGTATTTGTTCCAGTTACGCTGAATTCCACAGTGAAATCATTTAAAACCATCTAAATAATATACTATATACTTTATGAATTACATGTGAATATATATACTGACATTTTATTACAAGCTGCATGTCCTGACCTTCATTGAATTAAGTAGACTGTGGCATGACATTCTGCAATACTTTGCTGAATTGAACACTATAGTAATACTTGCACTAAAAAGTTCACTGCAAGGCCAGAAAACGTTATATTTTTTTCTTTACAATATGTTCTGTAGCATGGTCATCTGAAGTGAATTATCAATGCATTGATTAATGTTCCCTTATACATTCCTGTACAGATATTGTGATTTTGTGATTACAGTAATAAAATATTATGACAACAAAAACAAGCTCAATCTTCCATAAGCACTGGCACTTCAATTCCTACTATTTTTTTCTCTAATATCTTCCATCTCTCTCTCTCTGAACTCCTGCTTTGCATGTTTACCTATTTGCCTTTAACAAATCTATTAGATTTGCTTTTTTCTGCCCTCCTCTCTTGCTATCATATCACTAGCTTCACTAGATCTTATGCCTGGTTTCTTGTGGCAGGCTCCTCACTGGTTTTCTCCATCTCCAGGATGGCACATCCCTCCACAATCAGGCTCTTAATCCAAGTCACTCCCACCTCCATTCCCAAGCTTCTGGCCATCATAAATATCATGTCATACTCATTATCCTAAAGTACTTCCACTAGCCTATCAAGTCATCTATGATGGATTTTTTTTTTAATCAAATCAAACAAATATTCTATCTTGGGTTTCTGGTTTTATTGTGACCTAGTCGCTCCTTCTTTCTCACTCTAACTCAGTACTCGTTTTTCAAGCCACCTCTTCATCGTTGCTTTCATGCACATTATTCACTTCAATCTTTAGAGTTTTACTCATATGTTGTTCCTCCTCCCTCTCATCCCCATTCTGCCTCACAAGATTCTAGCAGTTTTAAAGTCTAGTTTAGATAAAATCTCTAGACTCCGGTGACATTGAACTCAGTAATACATAGTTCACTATTTAAATATCACCTGATAGTTTCATATGTTTTAGTTTTATCTTACCTAACTTATAAACTCGAGAACAAAAATGTTCCTGTATTCCCAGAAAATTACTATGCCCATAATCATAAATAAATAATTCTTGGCTGATCATTTTCATTTGGGGAACAATAACAAAATTTAAAAAAAAATTCACTATTAAATATAATGCTTGACTACAAAGTAGACTAGTGAGTGGGACAATTGCCCAGGGTAACAATCTATAATATAATCTACTAGATTATTACAGGGAGATAAAAGACATCTGTGGAGATGTAAGGGGGAAAAAGAGATAATAAATTTATCAGAGCTCATCTCAAGGAAGATATTCTATGTGGTTGAAAGGAATATGCTGACAGTGAAACTCTCCCAAAGGCATTCTTGTTCTCAGAACACCAGAGAGTCTATGCTTCGTTCCGTGGCCATGAAGTACAGGGAAGAGCAAGGCTATGACAGCTGGAGAAGCCACCAGCACTTCCTTCTGTCTTACCTCATGTACTCTGTGTTCAGCCTCTCCTGTTAAAAAAAAAATTATTTTACAACTATCAGTTCATGGGGACATGAAAGTGTTAGCTGTTCCTGGGCATCCATATGTCATCTTCCTTCCTTAATCAACTCCAAAGAGAACATGAAGTCAGGTTACCTCTTGCCTACCCACAAATCTATCTGCATCTACAACTTAGACAATGTTCCCATGCATACAATTCAATGAAAAGGATCTCAGCTGTTTCTGGAAAGAACAAATAGTGGAGAAGCCACAGGAGTTGGTGGTAGAGAACCCAAGTTGTTGACCTGGGTTCAAATCTTGTTTACTAGCTCTGTCCTTGAGTATCTTAATTTTCTCATCTGCCAAATAGAATGTTTGTTAGACCTAGAATATATGTGAAAGTCCTTTGTAAACCCTAAAGCAATATACACAGTCTGTTTATAGATGAAATAAATGCATGTGTGGGTATAGGCATGTGTGGGTATTCTCTTGGATAGCCCTTAGCTCTAGCTTAAAATTTTCTCATTAATCACTTCTGCTCTCTAGAAACAATTCTTGTTTATGATGGGGTAATTTCTGTCCAATAAAGTACATTTTATGTGATAATCACATTAGGTTGCTATAACCATTGTCTATTTTCAATCGTAATACCCCTAAGAAATAATGGTGCAGTATTGACGAGTAGATAACCCTTCTTCATTATGATTAACATAAGAGAGCATATCTTTCATACATTTTTGCTTTATTCAACAATTTTGGCATGAGTGACCTTATTCTTTTAATGTGAGGGAGAATTAATTAAAGATACCATTTTTAATACTGCAACACATTTTGCTTTAAAAAAATAATGTATCACTCACCAGTTCATTTCTCATGAATATAATTATTCCTTTTTTTTGCAATTGTCATTTTTCTATATTTTTTATTTATGAGCTACTATTTTTTAAATATAAATTTTCACCTACTGTGTAAATGTGAACAGCTGTTGAGTTGGTAGTCCAGGAAGGGCCGTTCATATCCTCCAGCCAAATTGCAAGTGTCATAACTGGAAAAGCTATTACTTTTGAGCTCAGCATGCTAAGAAAAGGCATGCTAATCCAAGAAAAAAGTTTTTACATTTTACAGATGTAATCTTTCTAGATAAGCCAGAGTTTCATGGCTAGGTGAAATTGTATAACAACAATCTTAGTCCTATAGCACTTAAAATGGTCTATCAACACATACCTGTGTATGTTTTTCTATTTCTTTCTAGAGGTTTTTCAGCAGAAGGGTTGAAATTATGGACTTTAAGGTCACTTTAAGGTCACTTTCAGGTCAGAAGTGAATTCAAATCCTGCCTCCACCTATTTACTTGCTATGTAATTTCGAACATGTTAATTAAACTCTCTAGGTTTCACTTTTCCCACATCTAAAATGGAAATAATAATTAGCCCATAGAAATCATTTCTATAAAAAGCTTACCATGATACCTGGTACATTCTAAGGGCTTCATAAATATTTACTGGTAGTGTTATTTTTAGCTCTTCATATGTACCATCCCTAACTTCCAGTCTCTTTCTGAATGGTATGTTTCCAAAAGGCTCTGTATGAACGATGTTGATTAAAGCCTGTGATGAATGTTTCTATTGGCATGCAAATACCAATTCACCTTTGGGCATCTCTTCAGGAAATTTAGGGTTAGGCACTCGTTATCCAGAGCAGAGGCCATGGTATTTGGGAGATTTAAAAAACAGCAATACTCAAAAAAATTGGGAGGGACTCTATTGAACATTCAGTCTAAGAGCAGAAGTCAAGATAAGTCATATTTTTTAAACCTACCTAGGACTTATACTTCACTTTGTCTCTCGGGAGAGTGACTATGTCTCTTAACAGTCTTCATTCCTTTGTCCATATTGTGAAACGTATATAATTTAGACATTTTATTATTCATTTTATCCTGTAATGTGAAATGAAATGAATACAGGCAAAGATTTAAACAATAAAAAACAGATTTGAATATTTGTCCAGAATGTCAGGGACACACCAAAAGATGATATGAGCACCATAGTAAATCTAAAATCACTCTCCAAAATGTAGGTCATGGTTGAATTTGTAGGTTTCTTTTGCTTGTTTTTCCTAATAACACTGTAGATTACGACGTATGGGTTACTATGATAATGTAAGCAAAGGTTGAAACTGTGTGATCTGGAGAAAAAAGCATGACTTATGTAAACCTTATCAAAATGTCCTCTTTAGAGCTGAATTTGAGACATGGATTGTCTGCTTCCATGGTGCTAGTGACATCAAGAGGTCAACAGAGAAACCTAACATTACATTAGTCAGCCTTGTCTCAGTCTTTTCTAGATTACCTTCTTACCCTAAAGAGGCCATGGTCAACAAAATGGGTCTCAGAAGTGGTAACACTTTCAACTGTCAGCTGGACAGAGGGAAAAGGGAGGAAAGTGGAACATGAGTGTTTGTCATTCAGCCTGTGAAAAGAGTCACAGACCAGTAGCTTATAAGACAACACATTAAATGAAATTCTGTTGGCTAGACTCCCGCTTGTTTTTTCTTCTTCTTTTTGCTCTGACACCACATATTAGCACTCTGCTTCTTTCCTGGCTCTCCTCTTTCTTCTGACTAC
Source organism: Pteropus medius (assembly GCF_902729225.1). Classification (NCBI taxonomy): domain Eukaryota; kingdom Metazoa; phylum Chordata; class Mammalia; order Chiroptera; family Pteropodidae; genus Pteropus; species Pteropus medius. Next base: position 30,134,924 of record NW_024351730.1, on the reverse strand, counting down.
TCTTATTTCTCCTTTTATGATTCTGCTCCTCCTCTGTAGAGTATTGCTTTTGTCCTCTAAACCCATCTTTCCACTGCCTTCCAAAGATCTTGTCTGCTCTCACTAGTGTACCTCTCATTCACACCTAAAGAAACCCAATCTACGGTGCTCTGTAGAGCTTCTACTATACCCACATATATCTAGCAAACAATTCCATTTGCATAAATCCTCTAAGGACATAACTTTTAGTAATAAAATGAACCATATTTAAAATGAAGTCATTATTATCTCTTCATGCCTGATTCTTCCCATACCTTTCTTCCTGTTCTTCTAAAAATCTGTTCCAAAATCTGGACATCTCTTGGTTCCTGTCCTTTCTCCCTCAATCTTTCAATATCCTACCAGCACCATGAATTTCCAGTTATGACTTTGCAACAATACTTTTTCTCCTTTATTTTTATCACAATTATTCTTCTCCAGACCCTCTCCCCTCCCAGATATGTCAGGCAGTTAATTGTCTATGACATATTCTCTATGGCTCTATTTTCTTCTCCTTCAGTCCCCTGCAAACCATCAAATCTTTTCAACCATCAAAGTATTATTTCACTGCTCAAAAGTTCCTTGCAAATAAGTACTTAAAATATTCTATACATCTCATTCCATTATTTTAAGATTGAGTAGAGACTAGATGATCTTAGACTATGGCTTTCAACATATTTTTAGCAGCAGAATTTTATTTTGCTTTTTCATTGATGACTCCTGTCAAAAAACAAAACAAAAAAAATACAGTTCTATAAAATAAAGTTCTAAGTAGATCAATGAGATAATTTAAAAGACATTAAATTGGAGGAGTCAAATGACAGCTGTGGTATTATAAAATAAGCATGTAATATACATGAATAAGCCTGCAAATTCAGCATGCAAATTTATTTGTTGCACTTTATTAAGAAAAACCATCCTGATTCATACTGATAAAGAGCTAGAAAATGCATAAATTTTATATTAACTCTCTTAGCAATCTCATATTGCTTTCTGAATACTGACAAAATGGCAGTAGAAGTTTTATTCCATGCCTGACCAAAATTAATAAACTGGAGTCACAAGAGAGCATAACTACTGTATTATAATGTGGCAAATACAAATTTTGAGTGTATACTTTTTATTACAGGATGTTTTTAATGCTTAAAATACGTTTTAACATAAAATTCCATTCAGAATGTCTAAAGTACCTGTAAATAACCCACAAGTTTTACTAAACAGGTTTGAAAACCATTTGAAGAGCACTCTTTTCTAATCTCCAGCTCTCTTCTACCTGGGGTTAAGCAGGACCTTTTCTAACCAACTCCAACTTATCTTGATGCCTCAGGAACCAGCTCAATTCCCACCACCTCCAAAAGGTTTTCCTAAGCACTCCAGCCCAGAGTAATCTCTACCTCATCTAAATTTCTACAGTGTTTATTGTCAGTCACAATCGTTGGCCACATCATTCTATGTACCTATCATAGCGCTACACAAATGTTAGGCAGCCAGGAAGCTCTGGCAGGGAGGGAGGAAGGAGGGGGTGATCAACTGGCAATTGTTGAGGAGAAGAAGGGTAGAGATTAGGTATGTTTTAGTGTAAGAATATAACTTGGATTAGAAGAAGAGGGATGAACATGTGGCTGAATTGATATAGTAGATTCCCCCTTTCCAGCCCCATATTTGGCACCTAACAAGTCCATAAGTGTATCGTTTATTATTAAAGTTCTGATCTATTGAAAGAGAGTTAGTGATTGTTTCACAATAATCTATAAATTGCTTTACTTCACAATGGATACTTAAATTTTTACTAAGAATCCTATTGATTTATCTTAGAGTTTTTGTATAATAATTTTACATTTAACTTAAATGTAGATGTTACCGTTTTTAACTATCACATGGTAAATTGTGTACTGACCTAAATTGTGGGCACAGAGAAGTGACAGCATTCCCTTTTGAAATGCCCTCTATGTGCTTTTCATATAATATCACAAATTGTCACAACAATCCTATAAAACAGGTACTCTTAGGCCCATTTTACAGATGTAATTGAGGCTTAAAGACACTTATCCTAATCTTATAAATGCTGGCAAAGTCAGCATGTAAAGCCATGTGAACTCTGGACTCCTGCATTAGAATCAGTTGTTAAAATGCAGATTATTGAACTCCACTGTGGATTCACAAAAGAAGAATCTCTGGAGACTAGGTCTAGGAGTCTGTGTTTCTTACAAGGTCCCCAGGTCATCTGGAGATAGGTTAAAGTTTGAGAATCCCTAATTTAACTGATGAGGAGTTAGAAGACATTGCCATGTTTGGAGGATGGTGGAAGTGGATATAACCGTTACTGGACTTGAGGAAGTCAAGGAATTTTGAAGCAAGATGTTTACATATCTTCAGCACAGAGGCTGTGTAGTAAAGGATTCTGAGTTGTTGAGTTTTAAGATTAGAGGACTATATACAACCAACCAACTCCAGTAGAATATTGCTGTTTCCACATCTGTAAAATAAAGAAATTACCTTAGATGATCTCTAAGGTTCCCTCTCACATTTCATGATATCATGGTTTCTGGTTTCTTATCTTGATTTCCAACTCCAAGTTTACTAAATACCCAAGGAAAAGGAGGAGTTGTCATCAATGACCTATGATATTCAATCTGCTCAACAGACTCTCCTAAATGGTTCCCTAGGAACAGAAGGCCCTCTCTTGCCTTCTTCAGTATATACCAAATAGAGAATAAAAGTAAAATGAGAAAAAGAAGATTAAAGAGGAAAAAACTGCCTAGCAAACAGAGATTTTACCATATGCTGTACTTCACTTTTGTGCATTTATATTTCTGCCTCTGAGCTCACAAGTCTTTGGAGAATGTGTATATTTTGGACAAATTTTATAATAAAGACTGTAAATAAATCCTAAATACTGCTAGATCTGGAAGTAGATCATTAAACTTTTATGGAATCGACATAAGCTTGGGACCAGACAAATCTCATTTTAAATGCTGAATATAGCAGCTTCCAAGCAAAGCACAAAGCTGATAGTACGTATTTAATCTCTGTTAAGGCCTCACAAACAATATATGTTTTAATAACATTTAAATTCATTGTCACATTTTTTTCTGCAAACAACTTATTACCAGAATCTGGGCTGTAGGATTTCAAATTTTGGCATAATGCATAAATATAAGGTACATATAAATAAACTAAGAGATTCTCCGAATAGAGCCTGTGTAATAACATAACAGAATTCCCAAAAGACCCCTAGTGTTTTTACCTATGCAAACACCAGCAACCTGACTCCATGGCCAGACTGACAAGTATCATGCCCCTACCTTCCTTCCCCTGGGCAAGGAATGTTCATTCTCTTCCTGAGAGATCATCTCTTCCAATAAGTGTGCTATTCTTTCTTTGTGCCCTGCCCTCAGTGACATCTCATCCTGTGAAAAATGACTTACAGGTTTTTCATCTTTTGAAACCATTATCACTGACCAGCAGCCCCTATAGACAGAAGATGGATTGGATTATGAATCCCAACCCCCCTGCAAAACCTATTACAAAGGGAACACACCATACACTCCCCTTCCTTTTCCCCACCGACTGCTAAGTCCTCTGGTGGGTGAGAAAAAAGCTTTGTAACTTGGGTAGCAAGCATATCACAATCAGCTTTGTGTGCTAGATAGTCACACTTCCAAGTTCTGTCCTAACCACTCTATTTGGGAACTTTCCAGAGATGCTTCTTGCTCTACCAGGCCTCTTCACTTTGAGGCTGTGTCTACAAAGATCAAGATCTGTTGGGTTGATTTGGGTGGTCTTGTCCATGAGCACAAAGGTCCAGAGTCAGAAGTGAAGCAGTTAAAGCGGTCGAGGCATGTTTACTAAGCCATTTGAAGTTGATAGCCCGCACGGCCTGGCTTTTTTCTCTATCTTCGTAAACCGCAGTGAATTGATGGAATGACCCGGACTTGATCTTCAGGGCAATATGTCTGATGGCACCGCTGGATTGATAAATTGATTCAAAACTATTACCATGGTGAAAAAGCAATAAGGTCATAAAAATTGCATCAGCTGGCTAAGTAAATCCTGGCATTTCATGACAAGTAATGCAGAAGAATCGCAAGAGGATCTGGGCATGAGGCTGAATGAGTGAGGGAGAAATGACTTTGAAGAGCTCATCATCTCCGATCTATTCTTCCTGCCAGCGATTCATGCCTTCGCATAGTGCCACTTCATTATGGGGAAATAACTGTACACTTCTAGCATATTCCTGGCCTCCCTGGCGGCCCCTGGAGGACCCTTAGCTGGTTAATACCTCATCACGGGCTTCATTGAACACTTTAATCTGCACTTGTGTGATCAATAGAATCCTGGTGTAAATTAAAAGGACAATTTCATGTAATCAAGCCTGTTAATGCTCATTTTGAAAACCATTATTTGTAGAAGGCATTTAGAAGAAAATTACAAAGTGACAGGCTGATGCACTCTGAGATGATTTGAAAGCAGGCCTTTTTTGTGTGACTGTATACCTGCTTTGGGAGCAAGATAGGAGTGAGCATTAGTGAGTGCATGGGGGGAAGGGAGGGAAATGGGAGCCTGTGAACAAGAGAGGAGCAGCCCAGCAGGAATATATGTGTATGCCCTGCCTGCTTGCTTGCCTTCATGCAAGGAAGAAGAAAATGAAATTTTCCAGTGTTCTATTTCTGTGGCAAATTCAATTACTGTGGGGACTTGTTCAAAGCGGTGTAACTTCCAAGAGGCAGAAATTGAAAACCTGGCAGCTAATGAAATGGCAAATGACTAGGAAGTTCAGACAGGGCCGTCAGTCACATCAAACACCTGAAGAAAAATAGCAGCTACCCCCAATGCTTTCCTGAAACCACTCTTTCAACTGTCCCCCCTCTTTAGGAGACAAGAGACCTCCTTCCCCCAACATTTTACTCAAGCTGGAATAATATATTAACAGTCAGCCACAAGTTTCCATGGGCCTCTCTACCAGCAACACAGAGTGATCGTGCATGAAGTGTGGAATGCAAAACATAACCAACATGTTATTTTTTTCTGATTCTGGGATGCATGTTGAATATGACTATGCAATATTTACTTAGACAATTTGCCCATAAACATTTTTAAAAGTCTTTGGTAGCTGAGATACATGCACTCATAGGCAGACTCCACGGCAGTAGATGTCTTGAGACTGAGCCCCTACTCCCAAAAATTCTGTCCCATTGATCTAAAGTGGAACTCAGACTTCATATTTTTAAAAACTCTCCAAGTGATTTTAATTGTCAAAATCAATGAAGAGTGCTGGTATATATAACATCTTGTGGGCATGAATGTACTAAGTTTTGTAATGGGTACTGGTAATCATACATTCAATGGTTTTTTAACATTACTGAACCCTGTATGCCAGTAATGTGACCCAGATAGCATTACATCCAAGCAATATCAGGGATATGAAATTACAAGACCCCAGAAAAAGTGGCTTGTGGGCATGACAAACTGAAATCTAATTGAAAGCACTTACCCAGAGCCGGCCATTGCAGTGGCATCATTCATCCAGGCTCAAGAGTATGAAAATTCAACATTCTGTTCTATTTCTTCCTTGATGCTCATCATAACACTCCAGAAAGGAAAATCATTTCCATTTGTCATGTGACAAACATTTCCAGTCAACTCTTATTAAGCTGATATTGGTTTATTCAAAATAAGATGCACTTCGGACAGCCATTCTCTGAGCAACTGAATTTCCTATAGCTCTTTAATAAAATTGTCAGATAATCTGAGCATAGTTTATTCGAAATCTGCTTGCTTTTATTTTATCAATGTTTGCATGTCAAATAAGCATTTTAATGTATTTAGCCACAAACAATATTTCTCTTCTCTCTCCTAAAATGACAAAAAAGACCTTCTCTTTGCCTTCTTGTTCTGACACATTGGGGCTGACTTGCTTTTCTGATTCCTTTTTAGGATCCTGTCCCTTCCCCACACCCCACCAAGAACCTTTACACGGTGCTTAATTTAATCTCTTAGACTTGGGTCACGTTTAACATTCTCTTGCAAGAATTAACTACATCCCTGTGAACTTCGTTAGTCTATGACTTACATTCCATCATTATTTTGGGTCTTTATATTACTTCCAAAAGCATCCAATATATTTAATAACTTCTAAAAACATGAATCATTAAATGTGAGGTGTTTTCCTTTAGACTTTTAGAAATTACATTCTGAAACTCTGATTACACAAAACATTCAATAATACTCCGGTATTCAAGGAAAGAGTATCTTCAAATGCTTTGTTTATCCTAGAGACATCAATGAACTTTTCATTACAGCATAGTTACTGGTATATTCTTGTCTTGTAGTATTTTTGCCGCTAATGCCTTGAGTTGGTAAAACTGTTGAAGTAACTAAGCAGGATATTTGTAATTATGTTCTGAGATCTACCTCACTTTCAAAATATCAAAATTTGCAAAACAAACTGTATAATAAAGAGAAAAGGCTAAATTCTGCCAACAATATAGGTAAAGCAAATACTACATAAATGTCTTTTTAAGGTATTATTGTTTTGTTCAGTTGAGGTTTATGATATTTGGAGTTAAGGGTAAAGAAAGTTTGGTCCTTTAGAAATCACTAGGTGTGAATGAATACCCCCTTTTAATAGTTAATTAAAACAAGAATTGATTGGGAGAGAGGAATTGAGATGACTAGGAGCCAAAACCAAAGGGGGTTTTGACAGAACTGAAATGACATGCCCTGAGGACCCAAACATATGCATCTCTCATGAGCTTTCCCTCTTAAAACTAGCTTCAAGGAATAGGATGTGTTGGGAATTATGTGTGAAGAAAACCCTTGAAAGGCTCTTAAGTAGTGTGAAACAAAAAGAAATCATAGGAATCTAGAAATCCTCCAGATCTAAAAAGAGAGGAAAACTATGGATAATGTTGTTTCAAAGAAACTTGGTGATGCCAGAAAGAAATATAAATGTTTAAGTAAAAGCTTACAACAAAGAGATTTAACACTGTTCTAATCTCCAAGGTCCTACTGTCACCAGACCTCCCCATATGCTGTTTCTCCTTCCTAGAACAATCTTTGGCCGTCACTCTTACCCGCTGCCACTTCCAGCCTTTACCTGAAAAACACCCTTCCTTCTTCAGGGTTCTTCTTAGATACAACTTCCTCCAGGAAACCGTCTTTGACAACCCTCCCTTCAAGCGTTTTATGAGCTCAGATGGCACCTGTGTTACCTTGCCTAACACTCATTCCACTGACTCCCAATCCTCATATGTTTGTTTCCCTGTAGATTATAACCAGCAAGAGCATGAACTGAGTGTAATTTATACCGCAGGTAGCCCAGCACAGTACCTGACACAAAGCAAGGAAATCGACAAATTTTCATTGAATGAGTGAAGTCTTCCAGAAGCCAGAACATGTACACAGGCCTCAAGTCTATGCACCTATTTCCTAAGAGTTCTATGAGGGAACATCAAAGATTTAATGACTCAAGAAATCACTCCACTAAAATTCTTATTGTCAATTTAATTTTGCTCAACTTAAAATTTTTTCATATAAAGATTTCTTGTACATAATAGGTAAAAAAAAATAATGATAATTAATCAAAGCTTCTGTTTTTAGTTTTAGTTAGAATATATGCTAATAAATGTTTATCTAGTTTTCACACTGGACTGCCTGAAAAGCGAACCTCTTCTCTCAAGCCTGAGGTCTTGCTATTCATGGTAACAGTTACCCAAATTAGCCAAGAGGAAATATTACCTTTCAGAGAATAAGCTTAGGCATGTCAACCCAAAACCAAGTGATTTAAGCCATGGTTTTTTTTCTGTCTCTTCTTGTAAGAGTCTTATTTAGGTACCAAGTACTTCACTGTATAAGAGAATCGAGGTCACATTTGGGATTTTAAAAATGTTACTCTACAATGGGACTAAATAAGAATTCCCATTTATCTTAATCTCAGAGGAACTATCTCATATATTCTTATTTATTCAGAAAATTCACCAACATACATATTTTAAATATTTTGACAACATAAAACTTAATGAACCTTTTTAAAAGGGCTTGGGGGATAATTTTTTAATCTTAAAGTAGAAAATCCCCAATTTATAAGCAAATTTTCTCCAAAAGTACATTTTTATGTCAATACTGTGAAATTCACCATGTATTTATCATAGGACAAAGAAGTTATTAACTCATCTTATCAAAGAATGTATTAACTCATCTTATACCTATAATGCTATAGAAATCCTACCATTATATAAAACAATGTCTCTATTAGAAAATGTGTTCAGAATTTTATGACAGACGCTCTTGATTGGTTTACTTAATAGTTACTCACAAGCCCTTTCTCTCTTTCCATTCTTTACAATAAAGGTTGAAAAAACTAAATACTTGCTTTCTCAGCCTTCCTTGCAGCTAGAGGTCACTATGTGACATAGTTCCAGCCAAATACAAGCCTCTCTCCCCATTTGCAGCTTCAAATTACTAGTGGGCTTCACATAATACAAGTAAGCACAAGTCTATTGTGTCTTCAGGAAACTTCTCTTCCTCATAACCAAGAAAGAAACAAGAGGAAAGCTTCTTCACTGCCAATTCCCCCTTCTTGTTTTGGATTCAAATGTGATGCCTGGAGCTGTGATAACCTTATTGTGCCCAGGAGACAGAAAGCGCAGGCCCAAAGTATTTACCAAGAATGGCAGAGCAGAGGAATGAAAAGAGCGAAGACCCATGATAACACTAGAAAGGAGCCAAGCCAACAGCAGCAACCAAATACCTCCAGTCTTCTTTTTAAGTGTGTAAGTAAACAACTATATTAAAATAGTTGGCATTAATCAGTTTCTCTGTTACATGCAGACAAAGGCATTTCTAAGTGAGACAGCAGCCTAACTGGAATTCTACATGGCTCATACTATACCCCAGCCGTGGATGCCTCATTTCCTCCTGTCTGCTGGGCAATTAACATCAAAATTCCTATCTTAAGAGCCTCTCTCCCCATCTGCAGCTTCAAATTACTAGTGGTCTTCACATCCATACAGAAGAGTAACGGGGGTGAAGGGAGTCAAAAAGGAGGAGATATTCACACGGATGCCGAAGAAACTAGAGTACAAATCAGAAGGACTGGTGACTTCCACCTGCATAAAATGCCTGGGGCTCACGTCCACCACACATGAGACCCACAGTAAGTTCTAAGACAACCCTCAATTTTTTTCCCTCATTTTGCAAGAATTCCTCTTCATTCTCTACCCTAATCATATTTCTTATCTTCTTTAACCTACTTTAATAAGGAATACAATCTGTTTTTTTCTTTGCCTCCTAGTCCTGAAGCAAGTTTACAACTCTTTTGAAGATTACTAAAAATGCATGCTGCTAATACTGCAAGGAAACAGAGAAAGGAAAAGTGATTTCCTTTCAGTGTACAATGACACGAACTTTCTGGAAAGCAATTAAGCCTATGCATCAAAAACCTTAAAAATATTAATATGCTACTAGAAATCTAGTTGGGTTTTGGTCTAACTGTGCTGTTGCCTCAGCCAGCTGATTAGGATGGCACACTCTCTTAATTTAAAAAATCACAAGCTGGGAACGACAGTTCCACTCCAAAACAGATGTCATGTTTTAGCATTGTGCTTTTCTTCCCTCTCACTCAAAACTCTAATACAGGTTAAGACAGACACTCTTTTTGTTCCTTTCATTATTTTCCTTCAGTTTGTTTAGCTGAGTGTTTCCCTTTACAGTATTTTAACCTTGACTAGACGGCTGCTAAGGGGCTGCCTGGAGTGACACCCAGTGGTGATAATGAGACTTGACGGCAGCTCCTCCTTTCCCAAGGGGAGCTAACTCAGAGCCTTTCCCGTGAATGTCTCCCTCAAAGTACCCTTTTAGAACTTTCTTCATAGTTCTATAAGCAATGCTTTTATCCCCAAAGGGTATCTATTTACCAGTATCAGAATCATTTTTTTTCTGTCCAAGCATCTTTATTAACTGTTGATCAAGCATCTACTGTATTGAAGCTCCTAGAGAAAACCTATCACTAGCAATGCATCAAGATTTTTCTTTTAATAAAATAACAGGTGGGAGGCATCTTCTCCATGACACAGAAGTGTCAGATGCCTCCTATACAGCTATGCTCTCAACTCAAACTTGTCAAACTTCACTTACCAGCTTTTATAAATAAGAACATAACTATATACCAGGGAGGAACAATAAGCCAGCAATACCCACCACCAACAGATGGCAGTGACAATCACTTGGTGCTTCTGAACATCATTTGGGAACCTAACTGTTAAGAAGCAAAGGAATTAACGGGACCCCAGAGAAAGAACAAAAGCAAATTGCGACATAAAACCAAATAGCCAAAGTTTATATTCCAAGGTCCCCAGTAACATTTTGCAAAGATCCTTCACAATTCTCTGATTTTCAAATACCTTTCCACTGACCTTCACTGGGCCTCTTCATTAGGTGTTCCATCCACATTCAGTTTTCCAAATTCTGTCTTCACGGTGTCTCATCACATGCTGTGAAAGCAAAGAGTTATTTCTAGTCAGTGAGAGAAATAAGTAATGCCAAATCAACCAAAAGAAATTAAGTCATTAAGCATTGTCAGAAATGAGCAATAGACTAATTCTAAATAAGAAACTCCATGATCCTCAGCCCTTGAGGGGTAAAGATTTATACTTTTCTGTGAGGCTGGGGTATTTAAAAAGCAGAAATGATAGTTATTATTCAAAGCCCTTGTATTAAGAATAATCCAAAATGGAGTTGTGAGATCAAGTTTTGCCAGATCTCTTGGCTGCACCATTTAGCCATTTTTGGATTGGGCACAAGCTTGGAACAAGGCTTAGTGTTGTCCTTTCTAATTAAAGTTCTTAACATAAAGTAAAACACTCCTGAAGAGAACCAGTCAAGAAATTCTTGCTATTCCCAGAATACAGTGTTAATCGAGGTTAAAACACCCACTTGAGACAGAATGCCCCTGAAAACCAGCTCACTCAGAAAGGATAACACACAGGCATTAGAGTCAGAGTTGGATTTAAAACCCCATCCACTGCTTACTAGGCAGCTTACTAGGCAGCTGAATCCCCAAGATTCAGTCCACATTTGTAAAATGTTGATATTATTATTTCCCACCAACCCCATCAGGTTATTGTAAAGACTAAGAGAGGTAACATATGTACTGCCTAGTAATGTATTTCATATACAGTAACTGTATACTAACGTTGGCTATTATTATTAAAAGGAAATTTAGGATGCTTAAATCTTTAAAGAAATGGATTTGGAGCAGATGTTGACTTATTTTCTACTTAAAAATACAAACCTTACCTAGGTATAGGAAAATCTCCTCTAATTTTGTAGTAGAATGAGAATGAGAAAAAACTGCATATGATCACCAAACAAAATAAATTCTTTTCTTTCCAACTTCCGGGAAAGAATCACAGCCAGAAATTTTCCTACTGAAAATATGTTTCACGGAGCAAGCTATAAGAAGTGTGTGCAAACAAAGAATGTCCCACTCATCAGTGTCTACATCAGGGTCTCTCTTATCAATGAGAACCGAAAGTCACAAGATTCCATTAGCCCAGAGCTATCAAGGTATTGATGAGGCTGTGGGAAGACTTGTCCTTTATTGTAAGCTGCCTCGACACGCTTTCTTGATGAGGAAAGGGGCCTGCAGTGTCCTCTGCATGCTTAAGTATCTTCAGAAATACAGGGAGGGGGGAAGGATTCCATTAAACCAATTTTATCTTAGCCAAGGACTGCATCACATGTCTGAGATCAATATGACTCACAAGACATATAGGTGGTTGATAGAGAGTAAGTTATCTTTAGTAAATTAAGGTAGGAGGTGATGTGATTGGGGGTGGGGAGGAGACACACTCTCTTTTGAAAGATTAAGCTAGAAACTTCCCCACATAATTTGACACATCTCCAAAAAAAATGTTTCCTGCAACTGAATCTAAAACAGTTTCCATTCCCTAAGGTTCCATTTGTTGTACAGCTCAGCTAAATAAATGAGAGCTGCCACTTCTAAGTCTAATATTAAACTTTTTTTTTTTTCAAAAGAAACCATCTCCTAATAAATACTTATAAGCTGCACATGACTGCTTTCAAAGTCTAGTATGTTGGCCATTGCTCTGGCATTGTTTTCCAAAGTATATAAAAGGGATACTTCATTTTACAATGGACCTGATCAGAAGAAGCTGGGAAAAGCAGTATTGTATATTAATATATATAGTATAGTCCAGAGTTAAAGATACAATTTTATAATATGTAATTATATTGTATTATATTCTATATAACATGTAATTTCAAATATAAATTAAAATTACATTTAATTTAAAAGGCTATTTAAGGGAACTCTGATTTGAAAGCAAAATGTTTTTGTAATTCAGTCATCCTTGCAATTATATTATCTTGCGAATTTGCATTTGTGTTTTCTCAAAGCAGAATGCTTTTATATTAATAGATACAAATGCACGTGCACGCATACATACAGATACACAAAATAATTATATTACATATGTTTCCCTCAAGGTCCAATATTTTGAAATATGAGTAACTAGAAGAAAATCCAGAATTCTTATAAGGTATGGGATGGAAAGCTCTGTTGAGAGAATCACAAAGTAGATGAAGTTTGCTAGAAGATGTAAGAATGCAAAGGAGTGCAGGGGTATGATGTAAATAAATATACCTGCACAGAATGAAACTGGCTCATCTCTCCACAGCCATTATGAATGGGATACTAAAATAAAAAGAGATCAGAACTCTCACAGATCTCTCCTTTTCTGAATATTTTAAAAACAGTCTTGGACATCTAAGGCAAAAGTCTCATTTTCCTCATGACTCATATTCTAGATCTGTAAAGAGGGTACTATAAATTGAAAAGGAATCTTTTCCAATCAGGGAGTGCCTGGTGACAGATCCAGGTATGCCCATGACATTCCACCATTCCAGACTGACCTTGGACCTCTCACTTGGCATTCCACTAAACATGAACTACCCAGGGTCTCCATATCACCAAGTCATGCATGTCCATTTCAGTGCCTTTTACAGCAGGAAGGCAGAGAAGCAAGTCAGGCAAAGGTGATGCCAAAGGTTTTTAGAGTATCAAAAAATCTTTGATATGTCCCATGATCAAAGGGCTAGGAATAATTACATCTCCTAACACACCTTCAATGGATATTACAACTACTGATGCACACAAGCAAACAAATATCTTAAGAACAGGACAATAGAATTATCCTCAGGAGTCATCCCAAGAAGTGAATAGGAAGAGTTAAGGATTGGGGTGATGGCATAGACTAAAATGTTTGTAACGCCCCCCACAAATTCCTATGTTGAACTCTTAACCCCCAGTGTATTGGTATCTGGAAGTGGGCTTTTGAGAGGTGCTTAGGTCATGAGAGGAAATTAATGCCCTTATAAAAGAGAACCCAAAGAGCTTTCTCACCCCTTCTACCACATGAAGACATGGAAAGAGAGCATCTGTCTATAAACCAGGAAATAGGCCCTCACCACACCAAATCTGCCAGCACTTTGATCTTGGACTTTTCAGCCTACAGAACTGTGAGATATAAATTTTTGTTGTTTATAAGCCATCCAGTATATGATGCTGCCGCAATAGACTACGACAGGTGATTAATGGAGAAGGGAGAATTCCAATACCATTTTGTTTGAACCTCTGTCATGGTAGCTTAGTATATTTGACTTGATTAAGAATTGGATTCTATCCTATATTCACATAATACAAAGATTTGCTCAAATGTTTCTTCCTCCAAGAGGCCCTTCTAGAGCCCACCCCAATCTAAAACCAGTCAGCTCCAAGTAAGAAGGGACCTTGTCATTTTCGTTGCTCTATCATCTTCACCTGAAGCAACAGACATGGCAACTATAAGTGTTTGTTGGAGGAATAAATGAAGTATCTTGTAAAATAATTCTAAAAGAAAATCTGAAAATAATCCAAAATAAAGGAAGATTGGGAGAAAAGGTTAGCAACCTTTTAAATCCAGAAATTTGATCAGAGGCTATCAGAGTCACATCTAAACAGAGGTTCATAGTATTCCAGCAGAGATGACTTTGACTGCTTTAATTTAGAGGTGTGTGGCCAGGGTCTAAGCCCTCTTTGTCATTTATATACTTGACTGGCAGGCATGGATCTGCCCTGTCACAATGTCTGAGAAGCTAAGTAATGACTGGCGCCACTTGAGTGGAAAATTCTGTACACTGTCAATACAATGGGTGTCAGAAGCACATTGTTACTCATCCTAATCAGAGTAATTGTACACAGGGATGGCTCAGAAAAGAAAAGGAAATGAATGCCTGTCTGTGGGCAACAATGCAACTTCATTTAACCTTAACAGACCAGGCTGATATCATTTCTCCTTGGTACCCGCCGAGATCCCCATGTCAAAACAGCTTCTCATTTGCAATGTATGACAATTTCCTCACATCTAAAAAGACACTGCCACAAGTCAATAGTCTATAAATTGCACTTGGAAATAAGATCATCTTAACTAAAGCCTGCCTGCTTTCCCCAGGCGGCCAATGGCTGCTCCCCCTCCTTGTAATAATTTGTATGTTTAGGTGTTCGGTCAATTTACTCTACACTTGTAATGTCTTATAGCCAAGACCATCAATCAGATTCGGTGTGACAAAAATATCCTGCTACAATATTACAGGTTATTAAAGGGATGATGGGAACAGGCTGCATGCATTTACTGTGCTCTTTTTTCTCATTTCAGAAAAGCTGTCATGGGCCTAAACTGGTGATTCATCTTCTCTTCACCGTCAACAGGTGGCTGCTAAAAGTGGACTTTGATGAGCTACTTTATACATCTCTTTTATCTCTCCAAACACCTCCATTCAAATTTCTTTCTCTCCTACCCTTTCTTCTCACCTTAAAAACAGGATAATCATTGTAGAGAGATCTATGTGGAAATCTAGCATGGATCATTTTTAGCTATATGCTTAGAGGAGAAATGATATTCCACGGAATTGCTCAAGCTACTCGGGTTTCTAATATTCGCCTACAGTAAAGGCCACACTAGTAATCAAAGACCCCTGTTCCAGGCCTAACGTTTGGACCATGAGCAAAAATTATTCATAAATGAAAAACTAATTTTTAACATATTTTTAGAACTCAAGGTCATTGTTTGATTGCTGCTCTTCTAGATAACCAGACAGATTTTAAATAGTTATTTGGATTTACAGCACTTTATTTTTCTGAGTCTTTGGGCTACAAAGCAATAGCAACAAAGATATCACAAAAGAAAACATATGACCAGAAGGTATGGGGGTCGGGGGAGGTAGTTGGGGGGGAAAAATTTTAAATGATTTCTTCAATTAAATAAATAAATAAGAAAATATATGGCACTATTACATCAGCAGTTCCTTATTTCCTGGTTCATTTACTAGTCTTCAACAATCATTTAGGTTTCTAAAAAAAATACTATGATCTCCTCTCTTGCTGTATTTAATTCAAAAGTCTTAAATTTCTACTAAGGCTTTACACAATTTATCATACACTCTCAAAAAGGAAGTTAAGGATTCCTTTCACTGTTGTACAAATGCTCAGAATGGCATTTTTTGGACAAAGCCATCAAGTCTAGCTCTAAGGAGGCCCAGGTTCATACTACTGTAGGCTAGATGTGAAACTTGACATTACTGAAGACTGATCTAGAGCATATAGCATCATGCTTTGAAGACAACAAGCATCACGAAATGGATTTTACAGATTTTTGTTTTTCTAATGTTAGAGAAAGGATTTAAACATTGTCTTTCTCTTTCTTGTCACTCCAGTGGCAAAAATATCTGAGTGACCATATGACCAGAGGCAAACAAACACACTATTATGTTCCTTTTTCAAAAAAATTATTATTAGGAAAATTAACAGTTTAGTTCCAAAAATATTTAAAATAGGTACACAAATGTAATAATAGCTCTATTGTCTATTGAGACCCTTTATCAGTGGTCTGAGCCTATCTAAAGTGGTATGTGTGTATGTACTGTCATTCTATGCTAAAAATTAATTTCAGAAACATACATAAAAGTATGAATCTTTATTAGGTAAATGTGTTGATTTTCTTTTATAACAAATGCATTTCAGTAGAATTCATGAAGAGGTTTGTGTAGCAGCTATTGCTCCTCTGACGCTTTTACAATGAAAGAATTGTGTAGCTCAGTCTATTGAAGAAACAGTCAAGTGTGAACCTAGGAAGTTCTCCAACACACTCTCCCAATACACAAAGTGAGGGAGCTTCAAGTCTTCTCAAGAGAACTCATGCTAAGATGAACAAAACATGACAACAGTCTTTATCATGATGAATATCCAGATACCAAATGCAATCAAAATATCAAAACAGAGGTGACCTGACTTCTGGTAAAGATGGCAGAGTAGGTAAACGCTGTGTTCACCTCATCTCACAACCACATCAAAATGACAACTAAATTATAGAATAACCATCCTTGAGAACCAGCTGGAGACAAGCTGAACAGAACTCTTACAACTAAGGATATAAAGAGGAAGACATGTGCAGACTGATAGGAGGGGCAGAGACACAAAACAAATTGGGGGTGGTCCCACACCCACATGTAGCAGTTAAAGACTGGGAGGAATATCTCGACTGTGGAGGTCCCCCCAGTGAGTAGCAAGGAGTCCAAGCCCCACACCAGGTTTCCCAGCACAGACCACCAGTGTCAGGAAGAGGAATCTCCATACATCTGGCTGTGAAAATCAGCAGGATTCCATCTGGGTAAGACAAAGGCTGCTGGAAACCCAGGCATTCCTCTTAAAGGGCCTACGCATGGACTCACTCACTGATAGATGAGCTCCAGTGCTGGGGCAGCAGCTCAAAAAGCACCAGGGTCATATGAAGAGGAACTGAACTGTCTGGCTTCAGGGTAAGAGCTAGAGGGGCAGCTCTCTCCACCATTTTGTTCCTTTGCTGAGCCCTCTCCCAAACCAGCCTGAAGGCACAGGCAGGCACCAAATCAGTCTCTATCAAACTCGCCCCACCCAACTCACGCACAGACCCAAACCTCTTTCAGAGGCTGGCACTCATAAGCAGCTGACCTCACCTCATGCTGCCAACTTCCCTAAAATCTCTGAAAAGCCCATATACCCCAAACAAGCAGCAGCTGACCTTAACATGCCCTGTATGTCTTGCTCAGTGACCCCCAATTTGGCACCAGTGGCAGCTGGCCTTAGTTCATAGCATAGCCTCTCCCAGGTGCCTCCAAGCCAGACACAAGCCGCTACCAACTGCAGATCACTTCGTAGCTCCTATCAAATGGCCTGGGGCTGGGCACAGGCAGCCTCTGATCTTGGCCTGCACCAGTGCCCCTCCCAAAAGGTCCCTGGCCACTTCAGACCACACTAGAGCACCACCCAATTAGATTCACAAATAATACACCCTGTGGACTCAGCAGGCACCAGAGCCCAGGTATAGTGAATCCCACTCCGTGAGGTCAGCCTCCATTCAACAGCCTTGTCCACTATAGTAACAGCCAGTCCTTACAGCCAGTCAGCCTAAAAGTCAATCCCACTCACTGGTGTGCCAACAGCAATGAAAGGGCAACACACAACCCACACAAGGGATACCCCCGGAACACCCAGCTCAGGTGACCAAGGAGACTGTACCATTGGGCCCATAGGACATCTACTATATAAGGCCACTCTGTCAAGACTTGGAAATGTAACATGTCTACATAATACATAGAAACGAACACAAGAAGTCAGCCAAAATAAGAGACAAAGAAACATGTCCCAAATGAAAGAACAGGAGAAAACTCCAGAAAAAGAACTAAACAAAACCTAGGCAAACAATTTACCAGATACAGAGTTCAAAACATTGGTTATAAGGATGCTTGATGAACTTAAAGGAAGAATAGATTAACTCAGTGAGAACTTCAACAAAGAGATAGTCAACATAAAGGACATAGAAACCATAAAATGGAACCAGTCAGAAATGAATACAATGACTAAAATAAAGAATACATTAGATGAAATCAACAGCAGATTAGATGAAGCAGAGAATCAAATCGGCAATTTGGAAGGCAAGACAGCAAAAAACACCAAATTGAAACCGCAGAAAGAAAAAAGGAATTTTTTTAAATAAAAATAGTTTAAGGGACATCTGGGATTACATCAAGTGTAACAACATTAGCATCATAGGGATACCAGGCGAAAAGAGAGCGCAAGGAATTGAAAACCTATTTAAAGAAATGATGGAAAATTTGCATATCCTGGAAAAGGAAATACACATACAAGTCCAGGAAGCACAGAGTTCCAAATGAGATGAAACCAAAGAGGCTCACGCCAAGGCACATCATAATTAAAAGGCCAAAGCTCAAAGACAAAGAGAATCTTAAAAGTAGCAAAAAAAAAAAAAAGCAGTTAATTACCTACAACAGAGCTCCCATAAGACTGTCATCTGATTTCTCAAAAAAAAAAAACTTTGCAGACCAGAAAGAATTGGCACAAAATACTCAAAGTGATGAAAAGCAAGGACCTAAAACCAAAATTACTCTACCCAGCAAGGCTATCATCTAGAATCGAAGGAGACATAAAGAGCTTCCCAGACAAGAAAAAGCTAAAGTAGTCAACATCACCAAACTAGTATTATAAGAAATGTTAAAAGGACTTCTTAAGAAGATGAAAAAAAAAATGTGAATAATAAAATGGCAATAACTACATACTATCAATAATTACCTTAAATGTAAATGGATTAAACGTACCAATCAAAAGACATAGGGTGGCTGAACTGATTAAAAAAAGAAAAAAGAAAAAGAAAAAACAACATCAAGTGTCAACTAGTAGATGATTGGATAAAGAAGATTTACTACATAAATATAATGGACTAGTACTTGACCACAAAAAAGACTGAAATTTTACCATTTATGACAACATAGATGGACCTAGAGAGTATTATGCTAAGTAAAATAAGTCATACAGAGAAAAACAAATACCATATGATTTCACTTAGATATAGAATCTAAAAAAAACAAAATAAATGAAAAAACAAAACAGAAACAAATTCATACATACAGAGAACAAACTGATGGTTGCCTTGTGGGAGGGGGATTGGGGGTTTGGGTTAAAAGAGAAAGGGATTAAGAAGTACAAATTGGCAGTTGCAGAATAGTCACCAGGATGTGGAGTGCAGCATATAGAATATAGTCACAGTGTTGTGGTGACTGTGTGTGGTGTCAGGTGGGTGCTGGGCTTGTGGGGGGATCATTTCGTAGGTTGCGTGGAGGTTTTGCCACTGTGCTGTACATCTGAAACTAATATAGTTTCAACTGTAATTGAAAATGTCAACTGAATGTCAACTATAATTGAAAATTTTTAAAGATTGAAAAAAGAACAATGGTGACCTCACTCATTTTTAACTAATGACAAAAACAAATTATGTTCATATTCTTAAACTATAATTATTTTTGTGACCTACTCTAGTTTATAGTTAATTTCGCAGATACAAAGTAATGCACCTAACACAACAGTTGATCAACACATGAATTTGGGATTAAGCAGAAAAGGTAATTTTACTAAGATCTTTGTCAGAAATCCTAACCATCACATAAAGAAGCAGATTCTTTGGGCACACTATTGCCACGACCTTCATCAAGAAGGGGAGTCTTCTCTTTTGCCTTAGCGGATCCACTTAAAAAGATGAATATCTGAGGTCCTACTTTATATTCAACAACCGGTACACATACCCCTTTGTGATTTTCTTCCTTTTTTGTTGAATTCCGTTAGTCTTAATCCATTCTGATTGAGTACAAGGGAAAAAGTCCCACATCTTACCCAAAGGACCACAAGGTAAGATGGCTTTCTACGGAATAAATTTGTTATTGTAAAAGAAAATTAATACATTCTTAAATAATAGTATATACATATGTATGTATATATCCCTAAAGAGCTCCTATAGAGCTCCTAAATCTTTATAGTTTCCTAAGTGATAAAAACCCTAGGAGCATCTTTTGTTCTAATACCTGATCTTTGACCCTAATTCCTGAGTCAAGTTCTTAAATCTCTTGGGATTTCCTGGGTGAGAGGAATGTCTGTGAGGGGACTCTTGGTGAGCACCTGGATAGGACCTTGTTATCATAAAGACCAAGACATGATTAGAAGCTTGGAACTTTCCACCCCACCCCACCCCACCCTCCATCCTCTAGGATGGGGAGAGGGACTGGAAACTGAGTTAATAATCAATCCTGCCTATGTGATGAAGCCTTCATATAAAATCCCGAAAGTATGGGTTTTGAGGAGCTTCTGGGTTGGTAAACATATCCACATGCCAATAAAATATGACAAGGGCCTCAATCATAACTCCTCTTACTTCTCCCCCACTTTTCCTGAATGTCATATTGCCATTCTTATAGATATCCAGATACCATGGGACAGAAACTCTTGAACCCAGGACCCGCTCAGATCTATGCAACTCTTTATCTATCTGCTCATCTTTATTCTTTATCATTTCCTTTATTATATAATAAACCAATAAGTGTTTCCATGAGTTCCGTGAGCATTCTAGCAAATTATGGAACCTAAGGAGAGGGTCACAGGAACCCCAAATTATAGCCAGTTAGTCAGAAATACAGGTGATAACTTGGACTCGATTTGTGTCTCAAGTTCGGGCAGGGGCCAGTCTTATGGGACTGAATTCTTAACCTGTGAGGTCTGCACTTATTCTGGTTAGTATCAAAACTGAATTGTATTATAGGATCCCCCAGCATGTGCTGGATAATTGCTTGGTATAGAAAACTCACATTATCTGGTGTCAGAAGTGAAGTAAAATATTGTGTGTGCATAAAAGAGAAATATGAAATTGTTTTACGTTTACCTAACTAGTATTCTTATTCCTACATATATTCCAGAAATTAATTTTAACATACAAAAATAGCACGTGCATGCACACACACGCACACACACACACACACAACTATTAAAAAAAACTACTGTAAGTAATGTTGAATGAGGTTGGTTTAGAAACTACTCAATTTCTCAGATATCCCATTTTTCTCACAATTTCAAACAAATAAAACATGGCTAAGCTCCATTATTCTCCTGCTTCTCTTGATCTGTTGTATTTGAATTTCAAAAACTCTAGTTCTGTAATTATTTCCATTATTATTGACAATTTTTAATTAAAACTACGCAAGGACCTACACTTTTCACCAGAGAGTTAACCAAGATAACAGTGAAGGGAGAAAAACAAAAATAGCATTTCTACTTCTGGTTCTTGCCTCCAGCAGATGGAATGATGAGCCTCATCATTCTCCCACACATTTTCCAATGAACAGTCAGCAAAGGAAGATTCAGTCCATGGGGATGCACCTTCTCACAGTGGCTCACATACAGTGTATAAGCCCTCAGTTAAGTATGTGTGACAAATGAGAATTTGGAGCCTGGAATATCATTTTCAAATATGAGCCCTTCTCCAGGGTAAGAGGTCCTGTCTTCCCCCTCTGTTTGTGGGGTTTCTCATGTATCTTTCCGTACCCTGAGACCACTACCTTGACAAATGACTTTCACCTGGAGTTAGCCAAGCTGAAGGGTATGGGGTATAATCCTTCACAAGACCACCCTCACTTCTGACACCAACTGTAAATTCAAGGGGTTCCCAAAACCATACTCAGGTAAGATTCACCAAACTCACTGAAAGCTATTATACTAACAGTTATCCTTTATTATAGAGAAAGGATGCAAATTAAAATCAGCCAAGGAAAAAGACACATGAGGCAGAAAGAGTCTGGGAGACTTCCAGACACAAAGCTTCCATTGTCCTCTGGATGTGTTCCCTCTCAGCACTGATGTAGGACCAATACACACAGAACATTGCCAACAAGGGAAGCTCACCCAAGCTTGGTGTCAAAAGTTGTTATTAGGGCTTCATTACATAGACATGATCGATTAATTGATTGTCTACATGGATCTCAGCCTCCAGGTCAACTGATACAAGTGACTGAGAGCTCCACCCTAAATCACATGGTTAGTCTTTCTGGCATAGCCAGCCCCACCTTGATTAGCTGGTATCAGTGACCTTCCCCAAGATATAGTGTGACAATACTAAACAAAGACACCCATCCTAAACAAAGACATTCCTGTCAGGTATGACATTGATTCCCTCTCAGAAGCCAAGGATAAAGGTCAGAATTCTCTATGCATAAAGCCAAATTCTTTACTACGCAGTTCCCAATTAAAACTGTACATTCTTAGCTAGAACTCTCTTCACTATGAGGCAATTTTTAAATATGATTTTATTAACTTGTTATTTACTCTAGTGGAATTGAAATATTATAACATTACATCTTAACAGTATGCTACTTTCTATTCTTTAACACCTATAAAGTTTTTTAACAAACTCCCATTGCTTCTGAGAAATAGAAAAAAGGGAATTTGGAGGTGCAGGTAGTGATTAAACTTGCCAATTACACTCAGGCCCTCCAATAAGTACTTTCCCACATGAACACTGCATTAGTTTCCCAGGGCTGCTGTAACAAATTACCACAGACTTGGTAGCTTAAAACAACAGAAATTTATTTTCCCACAGTTCTAGAGGACAGAAGTCTGAAATCAAAGTGTCTGCAGAGACACAATCCCAACAAAGGCTCTAGGGAAGAATCCCATCCCACCTCTTCCAGCTTCTGGTGTCTCGGAGTGTTCACTGGCTTACCTGCCTGCCTGCGTCACTCCAATCTCTGCGTGGTCATATGGCCTCCTTCTCCCAGTGTCTGTGTCTTCTCTTCTTCTGTCTCTTAGAAGGACACCTGCCACTGTATGTAGAGCCCACCCTGGTAATCTAAGACAATCTCATCACAAGATCCTTAATGTAATGACATTGGGAAGACTCTGTCCAAATGAGGTCATAGTCACAGGTTCCAGGGGTTAGGATGTGGACATAGCTATTAGGGCCCATCATTCAACCCACTACAGATACAAATTGGTATCAAGGAGCAAGCACAAAACTTGGAGTGGAATGATCTAAATTCTAAACTGGGTCTCCAAATCCAGTGCTCTCTCTACTGCCCAGCAAATCTTCATTTTTCAGAATTCCCTGCGAAATCTTCCTTTACTACGTCAGAACTCATATCTTGCTTGTGGGAACTGGTATAACTGTTGTTAAAATTCTGAAAGATTTCTCCCCTGACCTCTCAAATGTCCTCACCACTGCCTGAAGCTGACCTTCTTCCTCCTTAAGGGAATCATTTCAACCTCCTCACAATCTCAAAACTAAAATGTTATTGCCTGGTACATCGAAAAGTCTCTAAGGCCCTATCCCAGCCCTTTGACCATCCATGTTGATCAGTCAGTGTCCATGCCTTACCATTGTTAAATATTTAAAATATTACCACTTACTATTTCCATGCCAATAAGCACTAGCCCACAGTTCAAGGGTCACAAGCTTCTAATGAGTTTTATACAGATTTATAAATTTATGCATACATTATTTATTATATATTCCTACACATATTTATTATATCTACATGCTTATATTATTACATATAATATATTAAACATTATTATATATTATTTTTATATATTTATATACTATAATATATTGATATTTACATTAATATATAAAATTTCATCAAAAACCTACCAAAAAGTAAAAGTCCAGGACCAGATAGCATCACCAATGAATTCTACCAAACGTTCAAAGAAGATTCAATACCTATTCTCCTCAAACTCTTCCAAAAAATCAAAAAGGAGGCAATACTTCCTAATTCATTTTATAAGGCCAAAATTACCCTGATACCAAAGCCTGGTAAAGATAACACAAAAAAAGAAAACTACAGATGGATATCTCTCATGAACACAGATGCAAAACTCCAAAATAAGATACTAACAAACCGAATACAGCAACATATTAAAAGGATTATACACCACGATCAAGTTGGCTTCATCCCAGGGGCACAGGGATCATTTAACATACACAAGTAAATTAATGTGATATGCCACATAAGCAAAATAAAAAGTAAGAATCATGTGATCATATCAATAGATGCATAAAAAGCCTTTGACAAGAGTCTACAGCCATGCCACCCTGAACGTGCCTGATCTTGTCTGATCGCGGAACCTAAGCAGGGTCAGGCCTAGTTAGAACTTGGATAGGAGACCACCTTAGGAAGACCAGGTGCTGTAGGCATAAAAAATAAAATAAAATAAAATCCTTTGACAAGATACAGCATCCATTTATGATCAAAATACTTAATAAAATAGGTATAGAAGGAAAGTACCTTAACATAATAAAGTCATATATGACGAACCTTCACCCAATATCATACTTAATGGTAAAAACCTAAAAATCTTCCCTCTCAGACCCGGAACAAGACAAGGCTTGTCCAGTATTACCACTGTCATTCAATATATAACATTGGAGGTCCTAACCAAGTACAATCAGGCAACAGAAAGGAATAAAAAGTATCTAAATAAGAAATAAAGAAGTCAGACTGTCACTATTTGCGAATGACACAGTTCTAAAGACTCCACAAGAACACGCCTAGAAACATAAGCAAATACAGTAAAGTTTCGGGATACAAAATCAATGTTCAAAAATCTACAGCGTTCCTATACTCTAATAATGAAGTGTCAGAAAAAGAAGTGGAAAAAAATAATTCCTTTTGCAATTGCAACAAAAAGAATAAAATACTTAAGAATAAACTTAACAAAACATGTGAATGATCCTATATAATGAAAACTATAAGATCCTATTAAAAGAAATTGAAGAAGACACGAAGAAATGGAAAGATATTCCATGTTCTTGGGTTAAAAGAATCAACAGTTAAAATGACCTTATTACCTAAAGCATTATTACAGATTTAATAGAATCCCCATCAAAATCCCATCAGCATTTTTTAAAGAAATAGAACAAAAATTCATCGGATTTGTATGGAAGCACAAAAGACCCCAAATTACCAAAGCTATTCTAACTAAAAAAGACGAAGCTGGAGGCATCACTCTGCCTGACTTCAAATTATACTACATAGCAACAATAACCAGCAGAATGGTATTGATATTGGTATTGGCAGAAAAACAGACACACGGACCAGTGGAAGAGAACTAAGAGTCCAGAAGTAAATCCCTGTTAATATGGGCAAATAATTTTTGACAAAAAAGCCAAAAACATACAGTGGAGAAAGGAAAGCCTCTTCAATAAATGATGATAAGAAAACTGAAAAGCCAAATGCAAAAGAATGAAACTAGACTGTTGTCTATTACCACACATCAAAATTAACTTGAAATGGATTAAGGACCTGAATATAAGACCTGAAACAGTAAATTGCATAGAAGAAAACATAAGAACCAAACTCATGGACCTGGGACTCAAAAAGGATTTTAAGAATTTGACCTCAAAGGCAAGGGAAAGAAAAGCAAAAATAAATGAATGAGACTACATCAAACTATAAAGCTTATGCACAGCAAAAGAAACTGTCAATAAGGCAAAGAGACAACCATCTGAGTGGGAAAATATATTTGCAAGCATTGCAAATATATTTAGGCCGATAAGGGCCTAAAATCCAAAATATACAGAGTACTCATACAACTCAATAACAAAAAAAAAAAAAATCCAATTAAAAAATGGGCAGAGGACCTGAACAGGCACTTCTCCCAAGAAGACATACAAATGGCCAACAAATATATAAAAGGATGTTCAACATCACTAGCTATTAGGGAAATACAAATCAAAATCACAATGAGATACCGTCTCTTACCTGTTAGAATAACTGTTATCAACAGGACAAATAATAACAAGTGTTGGAGAGGATGCGGAGAAAAAGGAACCCTCATGCATTGCCGATGGGACTGCAAATTGGTACAGTCACTATGGAAAACAGTATGGAGGTTCCTCAAAAAACTAAGAATTGATCTACCATATGATCCATCAATCTTTCTACTGAGTATTTACCCCAGAGACTTGAAAACCCATATCCAAAAAGATATTGCTCACCGATGTTCATGGCAGCATTATTCACAGTGGCCAGGACATGGAAGCAACCAAAGTACCCTACAATAGATGACTGAATAAAGAAGCTGTGGTACATATATACAATGGAATATTACTCAATCATAAGAAGAGATGAAATACTACCATTTATGACGAAATGGACGGATCTTGAGAAAATCATACTAGGCGAAATAAGCCAGACAGAAAAAGTTGAAAACTACATGATATCACTTACATGTGGGATATAAATCTAAAAGCAACAAACAAACATGACAAACAGAGACTTATGAACATGGATGGTAAACTAGTGGTTACCAGAGGGTAGGGAAGGAGGGGAGAGGTAGATGGGGTAAAAGGGGTCGAATATGTGGTAACAGAAAGAAATCTAACTATGAGTGATGAACACGCAATGCAATATATGTATGACTTAGCATTGAATTACACACTTGAAACTTATTGGATTTCATTAACCAATGTCACCATAATAAACAAAATATATATATATTAAATTTATTTGTTTTACATATAAAGCTATAGATTTATAAATTTATATTTATTTATGAAGCATAAATTTCTTACAGGCTTTATAAAATTGATAAATTTTAATAAATCCTTCTATAGGAAAAAACTTTAATGAAAATGTCAAAGGCAAGTGAGAAAAATGGCATAGATGATAGAGGCTCTGTTCATCCCTCTGGCGACCAAATCAAAGTTGTGATGAAAACAAGGAGCAGCAGCAATGAAAAATCGTCTGGGATCTAGATGAACAAGCCATACAACTAGGGAGAAATCCGAGAAGGTCCCCTGCAACGATAAAAGGCAGGACGGGGCAAGGACGCAGGCCTGTCCAGTCCCAAGCGGCTAAGTAAGACAGAGGCTGCAGCAGTAGCAGTGGCAGAAGCCTCTTAAAGGGGCCGTGTCCACAAGAGGATTTTCACTCTGAGCACCAGTGCCGATTCGGCTGCGCGCAGGGTGCACCAGGGACTTACAGGGAGACATAGTCAGAGTGAGGGCCGAGGTGAGACTCATTCTGAACAGAAGTGCTGGCCCATTGTTCCCTGCTGAGCCCTCCCCCTTCCCAGGTCCCGGACAAAGTGCCTCCATAGCTGTGACGTCATAAAACTGGATAACAGAGGTTGCTCTGCCCAGAGGATTCCCTGAAACCCCGCCTCCCCCAACTCACAGCCCCACCCAAGCCACATCCAGGTGTGTCCTCAGGGAGTCAGGTGCTCCTTGCTGAGCAGCACCTAGACTCACACTGGAGGCAGCTGGCCTCGGTTTCTGGTGTGGCCTTTTGAGGTAACTATAAGCACAGCCATCTGTGGATTGCTTGTTGAATCTTAACAGATGGCCACAGAGGGGCAGAGACTTGGGCTAAATTTGGGCAGTAGCTGAACCCCTCTCAGGACTGCGCCACTGGACACCTACTTCACAAATCCACACTAATCAGACCGGGAGACTTAGAAGCTTTGCTTAGTACATAGAAACAGACATGGAAAGGCAGCCAAAATGGGAAGACAAAGAAGCAGAAACCATATGAGAGAACAGAACAGAGATCCAGATATAATGGAATTAAGTGATCTAATAGATGCAGGGTTCAAAACTTTGTTCTAAAGATGCTTAATCAACTTTTGTGTAGTTCAGTGAGAACTTCAACAAAGAGATAAAAAACATAAAAATGGAAATGCAAATCATAAAAGGGAACCAGTCTGAAATGAAGAACACATTATCTGAGATGAGAAGTATGGTAAATGGAATAAACAAAGTGAATTAAGAAAAGGATCTAGAGGATGCGAAAGCCAAGGACACACAATCAGAATGGCAAGAGATAAGATGCCAAGACTATAAAAATAATTTAAGGAGCATATGGGACACTATTAAGGCTCCAAATATCCGTCTGATTGGCATAACTGAAGAAAATCAGGATATTGAACAGCTGTTTAAAGAAATAAAACTTCCCTAACCTGGTGAAGGAAATAGACATAAAACCCCAGGAAGCTCAGAGAATTCCAAAAATCAGGGATCCAAAGAGGCCCACACCAAGACACATCATAATTAAAATGCCAAAGGTTAAATACAAAGAAAGAATATTAAAAGCAGCAAGAGTAAAAGAAATAATTACTTATAATGGAAAACCCATACGACTGGCAGCTGATTTCTCAAAAGAAACTGTGCAGGACAGAAGGGCTTGGCAAAAAATATTTGACAGGATGAAGACCCAGGATCTACAACCAAGAATACTTTATCCAGCAAAGCTATCATTTAGAGTTGAAAGATAGATAAAGAGCTTCCCAGGCAAAAATAAGCTAAAGGAATTTATCACCAACAAGCCAGTTTTACAGGAAATGTTGGAGGGACTTCTTTGAAAAAAAACATGTATCAAAAACAGGAATAAAGAACTGTAACAACTACATTCCTATCAATAAGTACCTCAAATGCAAAAGAATTAAGTGCTCCAACCAAATGACAGAGTGGATGAATGGAAAGGAAAATAAGACCCCTACATGTTGCCTATATAAGAGACTCACTTCAGATTAAAAGACACACACAGTCTTTTAAAAAAGATATTGCTTTGATGGACCTAGAAGGTATTTAAGTCAGAAAAAGAAAGATAAACACTATATGATTTCACTTATTTATGGAATCTAAGGAATAAAAAGAACTAATGAAAAACAGACTGACATAGTGGACAATTCGATGATAGACAGAGGGGAGAGGTGTTTGGGGAGCTGCGAGAATGGGGTGAAGGGTTAAAGAAATACAAATTAGTACTCAATGGTCACAGGATGGGGAGCATGGCATCGGGAATGCAGTTAGCATTAATACGTTGGCTAGGTGGAGGGTCAGGGGAGGGAGGGTGCAATTGGGGGAATCACTTTACACATTATATAGATGTCTAACCAATGTACTGAAACTAATTAAAATAAATAACTTTTTTTTTAAAAGCTCAGAGAAAACACACACACACAAAAAAAAAATCAAAGGCTTTTCCAACATGAATTGCCCACCTGCTATGTTCCAAGCACTGAGCTAAGGTCTGTGAATAGCATCCCTATAACAAAAGCATGTTCTTTTATAATAATTTAACCCTAATTCAAAATAAATTTACAAAATCCTAAGATACTGCAGAAAGAGTTGTTCTGTCACAAAAGTTCCTGGACCAACAGGAAAAATTACTTCAAGTCCATACAACATTGACGATAAAGAAGAAAATCAAAGGCCACACCAGAATTTTCAAATTTCAAAAGTAGAGGGGAACTTCTGGTACCAGCATCTTCCAGATGTAAGAATCTGCTTTACAGCAGCCTGACTACAGCAGTCCTTCCTCATGTGCTGCTACTGCCCAGCATCCCAGTCCTTTTATTAATGGTTTTGTAAGATGACTCTTTATGTTTCAAGTTTAAACTGCCTTTTATACATTTGCAAAACAGAAACAATCTCTCAATTTGTCTTTTCTTCTAAACTTAAGGGTTCTAGTTCCTTCAATCATTTTCCACTGTCATTTCTGGCCATCATTTCACCATCCTGGTCAACCCCCTCTGGACACATGGCAGCTCCCCATGTTTCCATAGTGAGATGCCCAAACTTGACTAGTAATTAAGAGAGCAAGCACTAGAGTCTGTTCAAATCCTAGCCCTGCCACTAAATAGATGTGCAATATGGGAAAATTACTCAATGACTCTGTGTTCAGTTTCTTCATTTTGTAAAATGGGAATAATAATAGCATCTATCCCTATAAGGTGGCTATGAAGATTCAATCAGGTATGTCATATAAAGCCTTTAGAACAGTATAAGATACACTGAGGACTCAGTACATGTTAGCCACTAGCACCCAGACAAAAAAAAAAAAAACCCACTACAGCAGGACTAGTATCTCCCTTGATCTAAAAATTCTCTTAATGAATAACAGACCTTAGATTGCATGTACATACATTTTTGCAGCCATCTCACACTACTGTTGACTAGTGAGCTTGCAGGCAATCTAAATCCTCTACTTTAAATGAACCCATATTAAGTAGCCTATACATATACTCCAACTGATTTGTAATAAAAGTTGTACACTTTACATTTATCTCTTCTAAATTCATCCTGCTTATTTTAGTCCATTAGTCTAGATTGTCAAAGTCTTTTAGAATTCTGATTCTTTCAACCAGTGCAGTTACTTTTTCTTTGCCTAACATGTTTTAACCCAATTCAATAAGGATATTATGAGTATCCTTACTCAAATGTGAAAAGGCTAAGTTAAATTTCTAGTCATAGTCTCCTAAAGACCTCCCTTGAGACTGAAACAAATTCTACATCAACATTCCTGAGCTCTAGATTTTAAATTGACTACAAAGCCTCCTAACCATTATAATCCGGCCCATGCAAAAATGTCATGGGAGGCTCTGTCAAATGCCTTACTGAAATCAGATGAACTATGTCTGTAAGTATTTCCCTCAGTCGTCGTTGTCATAACACTGTCTTCTCATTCCTTAACTCATGTTCTCCATCTGGAATCAAAACCATATTACCTATTTTAAATAACTCAAACATCATTGGGTCTTTACCTTGTATATATATACACTGTATAAGGAATAGACTGATGGATGTGACTTAGATGTGTCCTTAAGGAACTTAGAGTCTATTAAGGAGAGAGCAGTGTTCAGACAATTATATTGAGTATAGTCTCATGGGTGAAATAATATGGACAAGCACAACATGCTGTATGTTTCCATTACTGTGGCCACACTGAATTACCTAAAGCTTGGTAGTATAAAGCCACACATTTCTTATGTGTGGATCAGAATTTGAGACAAGACACAATGCAGACATCTTTTCTCTGCTCCATGATTTCTGAGACTTCAGCTGCAAAACCTGAAGACAGTTGGTACTGGCTGTAAACATGGGGTCTCAGTTCCTCTGCACACGGGCATCTCCATGTGGTCTTTAACATGGGCTAGTCTGAGTTTTCTTAGAATATAGGGGCTAAGTTCCAAAGATGAACATCTTGAGAGAGAGACAGAGCATGAGTGAGTACCAGCTGAATGCCATATCATCTTCTAGGACCTAGCTTCACTTCTACCACACTTTATTCATCAAGACACCTATAAGTTCCACTCAGCTTCAAGGAATGGGAAACGGACTCTGTTTCTTGATGAGAATGGCAAGGTTCTGAAGAGTGTGCGGGATTGGAAACAAAATGGCTGTGGCCATTTCGGGACAATACAATCTGCCCCACTGTGTGAACACATAGAAATGACACATAACCTAAACTGGGAAGCAGGGCTCTGGGAGGTAAACAAAGTGTGAATCATGAGCCACAAGTAATAACTGAAATTCAGTAAATCAGTATAAAAAACAGACATACCATGTGCAGCCTATTGAAATCTCAAAAGACCACATATTCCTATAAAAGATGTAACAGGTTAGACAATAAGAGTAGAAGGCTGTCTCCAACTTCTTTCCAGACCTTGGCAGATCTTGAGCTTGTCTGACTTGTTCCCCCTTGGCCAGATGCAGTGACTTTTATTTGCACAATATCACCACTCCTCCGGGTGCCCCATGCTCCAATCTCCACTTATAAGTAGCCAAGAAGATTAAAAGAGGACATTGGGGAACCAGAGAGAGTATAGCTGGAAAGTGGAGTTAACTCACAGTGTGGGCTGGGTGAGGGCCAAACAAGGTAAGGAGCACAGGACAGCCTGATGCAGAGTGCTGGCTACAGATGGTGCCTTGTCTGCACTGCCTGGCCAAGAGGACAGCTCACATGGGTCCTCAGCACAGGCAGCAGACAGTGACTCCCACATGAACACTGGAGAGCCTTTAGGTACCCACCTCTGCTCCTTTTCATCTGGCACTCTCTCTTATTCTCTCTAGCTGAGAAATCTTAATCTCGTTTGAGGGGAACATAACAAAAAAAGAAAGCATATATTCTTATAAATTTCTTACCTTATTAATGAACTATGGCATCTGAATTTAAAAACAAAATATTTTGCACCTTTATTCTCTGGTTTCATTCAGTCTAGCCCAACATTGTTCAACAGAAATACAAAACAATGTAACTTTAAATTTCTTAATGGCCAAATTTTTTTTTAAAAAGTTAATTTTAATAATATAATTTGTTTAAAAATATATCTTAAATGGTATCATTTCAACATACAATTAACATAAAAATGACTAATGAGATGTTACATCCATTTTTTTCATATTGAGAAATCTGCTGTGTTATTTTAATTTTCATAAAATACGGAGTCAAAAAGTAGATTCACATATCCAAGTTGGCCCAAACGTAATTAACTGAACCCTGTATCAGTCTTTTTTTAATTTTAATTTTAATTAACTTAAATGAAATAAAATTAAGCACTTTTCATAAATTCAATTCTTTAGTCGCTAGTCATATGTAGCTAGTGGCTCCTCTATTGGATAGCACCAGTCTATATGCCCAGGCTGTGCTGGATGGAAGGACTTCGGAGAATAAGGTAGAGGAAGTTTTAAAAATGGCTGAAAGAGTTGGGAATATATACAGAGCAGCTAATCCCTCAAAATACTTCCCCAGCACAGGGACATTGTACAAAATTAGTGACTATTCGGATCTAAGTTTAAAATTCTAACATTACCAGAAATCAAATGGTTTAAAAAGCAACATATCAAATAGAATCATCTCTTATGAAAGATAAAGGCCCCTCCTGGAGACTCCAGCCTTGAGTCAGGGGTGTGGTGCTGGGCTGGTGCAGGCTCTTCCCCAGCCCCCAGCCCAATGGCTGACTAGCAGTTCTCTCATGCTCTCCACTGAGCCCTTGTCCCTCCTAATCTAGGATGTGATTAAATTGAATTGCTTTCCAAATCTGTTATGTAATTTGTATGTAATGTCCTTAATATTGGGTTTGAATACAATTGCAGTAAGATACACTAATTGATTCATTTAATTTTATTTTCCATCCTTTGAATTGAAGCCTTTGGGATTCAATATGTAAAGTAATATGTAAATTGAGACTTCGATGCAAGAAGATTTGGCAGTTTTTTTAAACAGGACTCAAGCATTACTTGGAATCATTTAAGAGAGTAGTTTCAAACAAAGCAATCTCTGCTTGTCCTTCTATGTGATTAAATTTTGGTGTACACAAACATATATATACAAAACACGCTCAAAATCACTATTAATTGATGATACAGGCCAAAGAATAATTATACTTCCCCCAAGATTTTTCTATCCCTAATCCTAACATAAAATAGAATAAGGTTTTACAGGTTTGTATAACTTTCCACAGGGTGGATGAAGCAGAAAATAGTTGCGAAAGAGAAGTTAATCTATCAACAACTAGTGTGCACCTTCTTTAGAGTAATAATAATAACAGCTAACATTTATTGAGTGCTTATTAAGGAGCAGACACTGTGCTCAGAATTTTATCTGGATTATTCTCCTGCTAGAGACTCAGGGACTTTCAGAGATACATAGATGACAAAACATACTCCCTTTGTCCAAGGAGCTTAAAACTTATGTGCCAAATGTTGGTATCAACAAAAGGTGCTCTAGAGTTGAAAGAAGAGAATTTTTGAAACCAAAGAAATTTAACTGTTTTCCTTAGTCCCAAACTCTGCTACTGTGGATACAAGCCTGATTCTGATACTAAGAAACAGATAGCCTTAATACGCAGCTAAACCAATTTTTAAAATACAGTCGTGTGCTGCTTAATGACGGGATAGGTTCTGAAAAATGTGTAGTTAGGCAATATCATCACTGGCAAACATCATAAAGAACATACAAACCTCAATAGTATAGCCTACAGTTAGGTAGCTAGTCAGACATGAGCAACAAGGGAACAAAGAAATAGGGGCCCCGCTCTGTAATCATAGAAACTTCCCTTGAAGACACTCCTTAAGGACCTCCCAGAAATATCTCCCTTTCAGGGCTACAAATTACCCCAAATCCTAGAGCACGAAGGCCATAAAAGCTGCTGGCCTAACCAGCTACAAATGCATGCGTAGAAAGCACTGCTCCTAACTGCAGCCTCATTATACCATCACTATATCATGACTATGCCTGGAAGTTCATGAATCTAATTATAACAGACTGAATTCTAGGCAAGCACCTGCGCACTAGGCAGAGTTATATAGCAGCCAGGTGTCAATCAAGGTGCCCTCACTTGCCAATCACCTAGAAATGCCTTTGGAACCACCCATCATGGCCCAAAGAGTCAGGAATATGTACAGAAGAGCTAATCCCTCAAAATACTTCCCCAGCACAGGGACATTGTACAAAATTAGTGACTATTCAGATCTAAGTTTAAAATTCTAACATTACCAGAAATCAAATAGTTTAAAAAGCAACATATCAAATAGAATCATCTCTTATGAAAGATAAAGGCTCCTCCTGGAGACTCCAGCCTTGAGTCAGGAGTGTGGTGCTGGGCTGACTTTTTATAAGGCAGACTTTCCCACTTCTGGGCCCTTTTTGCCCTTCTGGGCTCTCCTCCCTTTTTGGCAACTTTTTGTGGCCTTTTTGCCCTTTTGTAGCCGTTTTGGCCCCTTTGTGTTAGTCACAGCCGGTGGGACTATGTGCCTCCTTGGGGCATACTTTGTCTTTTTAAAACATATTTTTAATAAAACTATTAAATCTCAATGACCTATGATTCTTCACTGCATCATTTGAGAAAGAACCAAGGAAAAATGCTAACTACACGTCTGAGCCATCGTTATCCCTCTCCCTCCCCACTGCCAGTGGGGCTACGCCGAACTCCAATCAGCCCCAAAGGTGACACTACTACTGTAATTGCATGTGCTATACATTTTTTTTTGTTCCCAAGCACTGTCTATTGGGGTGACATTGGTTAATAAAATTCTATAGGTTTCAAGTGTGCAATTCTATTATACCCAAAGTCAATCTCCTTCTATCACCATATATTTTTGACCCCTTTTCCCTTTTCTACCTCTCTCTCTCTCCCCTTCCCTCTGATAACCACTGAGCTATTGGCTGTGTCTATGAGGTTTTGTTTGCCTTGTTCATTTGTTTCTTTCAGTTTTATATTCCACATATGAGTGAAATCGTATGGTTCCCAACTTTTGCTGATAACCTCAAGATCTTAGCTTGATAATCTCAAGATATATCCATGTTTTCAAAGATGGCAGTATTTCATCTTTTCTTGTGGCTGAGCAACATTGCATTGTATATATGTTTCACATCTTTTATACGGCTGACAGCATAGGTTTGTTTACACCACCATCACCGCAAACATGTGAGTGATATGTTGTGCTATGATGTTAAGATGACTACAACATCACTAGATGACAGGAAATTTTCAGCTCCATTATAATCTTATGGGACCACCTTTGTATACATGGTCCATCTTTGACCGAAATGTCATTATGTGGTGCATGACTAACTACTCTTGGCCCTCCACTTCCTCTTTTCATATAAATACCATTTTTCTAGGTTCAGGAGAAATCACAAATGTCAAGCGGCAAATGTGCTCTCTCAGGGGCTGTCACTGTTTCCAAAGTGTGGTGCGCACAATAACAGCGCTGACAATTTCATCACTCACCGAAGTTAATATATTTCAGAATGATCAAACCATAGTTTACAAGAAATTGCTAAGGAAATCAGTACATGAGATAGCCAAGTCCTAGAAATCTGAGAAAATAAAAAGTTGGGAGACTGGAGCCTGTTTGGTTGGTGAGATAACATTGACAATGTGAGAGCCATGACTAAGATTTCAGTTTGGAGATGATGAGTAAAGGCAGATCCACAGCCTCAACAGTGAAAGAGAGGCTTTCTAGATCCAAATGCCACTGGAAGAGTGAGGTGAGCTCTTTCCTAGAGATATGGGAAACCTCAGAGGTCATGAGTGGTTTTAGAGGGTTTGTTTGTTTGTTTGTTTGTTTGGAGTTTTAGAGGTAGAGACCTCTAAAAATAAAGATCTAAAGATGATCTAAAGATCTATATTAGTCTACTTGCCCTGCCATAACAAAATACCACAGACTGCATGTCTTAAACACCAGAAATTTATTTTCCCACAGTTCTGGAAGCTGGAAAGTCCAAGATCAAGGTCAGCAGGGTTCTGTTTCTAGTGAGAACTCTCTTCCTTTTTGCTGTGTTCTCACATGGCCTTTTCTCAGTGGATGCATGTGGACAGAAAGCTACATCTCTCTCTCCTCTTATAAAGCCATCAGTCCTATTGGACCTTTATGACCTCATTTAACCTTAATTACCTCCAAAAGCCCTATCTCCAGATGCAGTCACATCAGGAGTTAGGGTTTCAACAAATGAATTTGGTGGTTGAGGGGAACACAGTTCAGTTCATTGCAATGTCAAAAGATCAAGAAGTCCAACTTCTTCATCTTTCAAACAAAAAAACTAATGCTACCCTTCTTATGCACTTGTTCAGAAAGAAACAAGGGCTGAAAATAATACAATAGGTGCAAGGTTCCCACATCCTAAAATGAGGGGCTAAACCATATAAGTTGGTTGTGCTGAGAGACTGGGAAACCATGCAAACGTAGTGTGCGATTCCCACTTTCGAGCTACATAAGAAATTACAGAGAATTCACATAGGTGTTGAGGATATTGGGAGAGAGGCTATCAATGCAAGAGAATGTTGTTAATGCTGTTCCTGTGCTGCAGCATGCCTCCTTCCCACTTCATGGGAGAGAATAATGGGGGTACTTTCTCCCCAGTGAAGAGAGATGCAACAAAAATTTGGCAGGTGGCCCTAGAATTTGGTAGACACAGAAACTGGTCCCTGACTCTTGAGAGAATAGATCTAAAGTTGAAAGACTCCAGCTAGATTAGATGACAGCCAAAAAGGAAAGAGAAAGGACCCTACGAGGAGAAAGCTGAATTTCTCACCAAAGATGACCACCCCACAACATGATGTGACCTCAACAGAAGATAGGACAACAGAAGCTCAGACAGCTGTACACAGGTCCCCAGTGCAGGACTTCTGATGAACTCACCAAAGGGCAGCATGAGAACAAAATCAGTAATTGTGCACCTACTACTTAAAGGGCTCCTTGCTGTCAGACTACTAAAGGACCAGCCCTATATGCTCCTCATCCCTGTCCCTCCTCACACCCTCACACCCCTGGGCCTGACCCAGCAAGGATCAGAAACAGCAACTGGCAGAGTGGGAAAGGTGAGAATGTCAGAAAGTGCAGTGAGCACATTTTTGACCTATCATAACAAAATACTTTGCTTTTAGGGTGGCCTTCAGCTAGCTAGCTGACCACAGATGCATGAGTGAGTCCAGCTAAGAGTAGCCCCAAAGCTATATATTATTGCTAGCTACCATGCTCAACCAAAAAGTACTTATAAATATCTTTCAAGGTTGTGTAGCTACATGATACCAAGAACCTTGAATGAAAAGTAAGACTTTGAGTGAGATAACTGAATTTTGTGTGTGAGTTGCTAACTATACTTAGAAATACAGTGGTTTCTGATATCTTGTTGGCAAAATACCTAGAAATAGAGAAAAGTCTGGTGGACCAGCAATCAGAGAGACCACATTTCTAGCCCCTAACAGGGTCTTGACTAAGTCTCTCTGGGCCTCATTTTACTCATTATTAAGAATAATGTGTTGGACTCAATGAGCTCTATGGTGCTATGATTTTTTAATTCTTTTTTAAATCCTTCAATACATGTAGGCAAAGGCATTCATTTGAAATCTCAAAATATCTTGTCCTAGAAACAATACCTCAATTTAAGATTTGAAGAATTAGCAACCTGAAGAGGCTTGGTGAGTTATCTCATGTCACACAGTAAATTAGTAGTAGTGCCAGAACAAGAAGCCAATTCTCAGAAATTCAAGGCCAAGGATATTTCAAAACACTATGCTCTCTTTCCAGACAAGATGACATGACATCACAAAGACTGTTATAGCTATTAATGAACAATGTCTATAGCTACTTCTGGTTATCTAAGGCTATCTCTATTACCGTGATAGATTGCAAAACTGTCACTAATTCATTCCTTTCCTGTGTTCATGTCCCACCTTGAGTGCCTCCATATGACTCTGGGCTTAGCCAGGTGACTTACTCTGGCCAATGGGACATTAGCAAATGTGACTCAAGGAGAAACTTGATAAGTACTTGTGCAATGGAGTTTGTCCTTTCTGACTATCCTTAGAACTCTGAGTTGACCAGCAGCTGAGCACAGATGCTGGAGAGGTCCCAGCTAGGATCAGCAGAAGAACATCTAATCTGAGCCCAACCCAAATTACTGAAAAACAGAATCTTGAGTTAAATAAATGGTTGCTGTTTTAAGCCACTACATTTTGGGATCATTTGTTACATGGCAAAAAATATCTGATATAACTCCCCCAAGTAAATTCTCAAAGAGACTTCTATGTGAAGATGAGTTACAACTAACTAGTGCAATGAAAAAGTGAAATTATTTTAAAGTTCCACAGAACCTAGTAACCAACAGCATGCTGTTGTGATTAGTTTTCAAATCTAAGCACGTCCTTGAGATTCCAATATTTCTCTGAAAATCTTCAGGGCCAAATTACCCAATAGCACTTGATTATGTATTCATTGGTATGCACTACTTCATACATTCTTAAAATACCAGTGATCTCAGATTTTTCTATATGTTCTTACTAGATTTAAATTTCAAGACTGAATCTGAGCTCTACCAAATCACAAATGAGGTATTGTGAGAAAAAAACAAAGGACAGACTACCTCTGCTTAAAAGGTAGTTCATAAATTGAGTATTTGAGTGGCATATTCACCTTGCTTCTAAGCTTATCAATACTAGTCTGACTGAGCTTCTGAGAAATTTCTTCTAATATATGGGTCTGTAGAAATTATTTTATATGTTCAATCAAAAATATCTAAAGAGGAATAAAAATTTTAGTAGCATATTAACTTAGTTAATTTATGATCTAATTTAGCAAAAAAAAATGCTAAAGCTAAAGAAATTCT
This sequence comes from Pteropus medius, assembly GCF_902729225.1. Lineage (NCBI taxonomy): Eukaryota > Metazoa > Chordata > Mammalia > Chiroptera > Pteropodidae > Pteropus > Pteropus medius. Next base: position 30,096,083 of record NW_024351730.1, on the reverse strand, counting down.
ATGTATTAAAGTAACAAATTTAGTGTTGTTTTTTGATCTCATAGATTTTACATTTCTTTTCAAGTGAACTTTGAACATGCTCCAGCATCTCTGCCTGTGGAGAGATGGACTGAGGAACAAGCAGAATATTAAACACCCACTTATATGTCTCCCTAGGGAGTCTTCTGCTAATATTATACATTGCAGCAACATTGCTTGAATGGTTTATTAATGGCAACAAAACAGAGTGAATGCTACATACAATGATAATAACAATAAAGATTATTTATACTCTGCCTAACTGCCAGATAGCTTTAGAGGCCTCACAAAGATACACTTAAACCACTAGCAATACAAAATAAAAATGGGACAAACTGCCTTTGGATATAAGAAAGAATCAGAATGATATGTTCCAGTTCCAGGAAACTGAACTATGAAAAGTTGTTCAACAATTCTAGATTCATAAGTACTTACATCTTCCCTTTGTTTCAGGATGTATACATTTCAAAATGTATCTGTAAGTCATCATTTCAGATGAATAAGATATTTTGACTTTAAAAATAATACCATCAAAAAATATATATCATAATATCATCAGTGTACCCAACCTGACTGACACCCAGGGTATCTTGGCATTTCCAGCTCTCCATAAAGAGCTTCTTCTTGCAACTGAGATCCTGAAAAAGTTAGAATCTGAAGGAAGGAACAGGAGTAAAGGGAGAGACACAGAGATGAAGGAATAGAAATGACTGCCCATTTTCTCATTTGGCAACTCTATCCAGGAAAGGGAATACATCATGTGGTAACTTCTTTGCCTACTGCCCGCCCACCCACCTCTTGAGGTCAAATATTTATTGTATATCAGGTTGAATATCTTATAGTGAAAACACACACTCACACAGAGTCTTTATAAAAACAAGAACCTGATAATATATATCCACTGAGAGATAAATTCCTAAATTAGAATATATCTTTCTATTCCTAGACACTCTGTCCTAACCCACACTTATCCAATAATATTTTACATCCCTAATTAAATTATTTCTATACTCAAGTACATTTTTGGTCAGTTTTCATAAATGACTTAAAAATTTTGTGATTTACCTATGTTGTACACCTGTACGACTGTAACTGAAATTTTTTTTTAATTTTGTGATTCATATTCTCTCTGCTATATTCTAAGGAAAGTTAATTTAATATCTGAGGTATCTTTTGTCTGTTGAATAGAGTAATGGGTGAAGAAATGTAGATTTTGATGAGCTGGAGCAGAGCTAAATTACTCTGAGTAAGAAAGAGCCCATGGTCAGGAACTAGAATTGGGAAGTGTAGAAATTATAGGGGTAAAGTGAAGAAATAAAAGGAAGACTAGCATCAGAGAGCCAAGCAGAGTCTTGGAAAGAGACTACTAAAAATGGTTTCTGTGGTACAAAGCTACTTGTTATACAATGTACTTTCTCCTCTCTCTTGCTCTCCTATATATCCTCAAGAAAATTAACATTACTCGACAATGCCTGTGGAATTCATTTTCATCTTGAGGAATGCCAAGAAATACTGAATCCTGCTTAGAGGGGAGTAGGTATGTGTGTAAGGGTAAGGAAGGGGGTGTGGGAGGGTGAAAACAAAGGGCTAATGTGAAGGTAGATGTCATATAGATTATATATGACCCAAAAAAATAAATCAGTTATTCATTTATTTTTTAATTATCAAATATCTAAAACTTTCCAGAAAATTCATACATAGGTTACATTAGGAATCTGATAGTTGCAAGTGATAGAAACTCATGATCCAGATGAAAAAGAGACACTCTCTTTCCCAGCTTCTATATATCAAATTTGAAGAAAGTCTCTAATTGGCCATAGTTATTTGCACATTCCTAAGCCAATCATTGTGTCCGGGAATGTGCAGTACTCTGAATGGCCTAACACGGAATTGCCTCTAGAAATTAATGAAAAATAATGAAATAAAAAATCAATGACTTAATTTTGTTTTATAGTCAGTTTACTTGTTTGCCTCCACAATTGTACTATAAGCATCTTTAGGATACAAACTAAATATTATCAGGATCTGAACCCTCAGAATCTACATAAAATACAATAAGCACTAAATAAATATTTGAAAATGAATTAACAAATGCTCTAGACCATTTGCTTTTCCTCTTTCCACAATGCTCATGAGTCCCATCCCATCTCCAATAGCCCACCCCCCTTCCTCCATCTTTCTGAGAATAAAAGATTAACCGGTAAACAATCAATGTCATTGGTAAGAAGCTAGTACAAATGATTGGTTGGATATATTATGAAAAAAATAATAAAATGTATAATTTTGGGTACATTTATGATAAAAGATCTTGGGAACATATTCCTAGGTCGAAAAGAATAAGTGTGGAGTGATCACTTTTATTTTATTATTTCCATTTAGCTTCTGATTTCAAATGCTCTTTTTATATTCAACCTAAAAATTATACCTCTCTTGGAAACCTTTACAAATTTCAATTTATATCAGGCACTTGAGAATTTGCTGCTTCAAAATACTTTGTTTCTATAGCTTATGATCTCATCAGAAAGTCTGATGGATTTATGTCTTGTTAACTGTCCCTATTCATTATTCCACATTTAAATAATGTGAAAGTTTATTGAGGATGCCAAAAGACAATGTTGATTATAAAAACAAGAAAAAAACATCAAGTTGAAATATGTTGATATATTTTTAATCTAAGACATCTCCATATTAAAAAAATTAGTTGTTCTGGTTTGGATAGTTTATTAACCAAGATTGTGTGTCTCTGTGTGTGTATGCATTCATGTGTGTATATATTTATTTACTTGTGCTGTGTTAGTGTGAATTTCTATTATAACAAAAGGACTGAAAATTACAGTGGCTTAAATAAGACAGTTTATTTCTACCTTACAAAACAGTGTAGATAACAGATCCAGGGCTGGTATGATAATACTGCGATGACCAGGGACCCAGCTCCTTTCGTCTTCTGCTCTACACCATCAACAACTCCCAGGTCAAGATGATTGCTCCAGATGACATCATGTTCACATTCCCACCAGCAGGAAGCAAAAAAAAAAACTCCTTTGGGCAGGTTTTATTTCTTTCCTTATTTCTATTTTCCCTTCCCCAATGTGGAAATTTCGCCCATCATTTCTGTTCATTTTCCATTAGTTAGAACTTGGTTAGATGGCCGCAACTAGCTACAAAGGAGGCTGAGATATAATCTTTAGCTGGGTAGTTTTATGATCAGGTAGCTATCTAAATCACACACACACACACACACACACACACACACACACACACACACACACATATTTCCTATTAGAAAGAACAAATATTGGGGAACAACCATAGCCTTTGCCATTGTGTTTTCTTTTGTTCCTTAATAATAAGAAATAAAATTGTTCCAACTACCTATCCCATAAAAATCTAAACATCCATATAGTCTTTGTAATAGGTTCATCTGAATAATAATAGGCTCTACGTGATGCAGCCCTCATGATAGTGAACATACAAGATCAAACAGCATGCCCATAAGTTACCATGAGGCAAGAAGAAAGGGAGGGATGTTTTATTGGCATTGCACAGGAAGTGTCATGACAGCACAATGGGGTTTTATTTTTCAATTAGAACTTAAAAAATAAAATGATTCTGCAAAAAGTAATGCTAAATGTCCTTCCCAACATCACTGCTCTTAGCAAAACACTGACAATGGCAGAAAGAACAAACTACCAAAGGAAATCCAGAGGCACAAGGATTAGATGAAAGATATATAATAAATATATAAAGTTTCTTGATGCCAGAAGCAGACTTCTTAAAACAACAATGAAGTGAAAGAAGACATGGGACCCAAAGACACCCACATTCTTTGATACAATGTGCCAAAGCCTTGAAGTCATCCATTGTTGCCTAACAGCTATCATCGGTTCTACGTTAAGAATGACTGGAGAGTATCACCAGGTACCAGTCTCCACATATTTGTTGTAAATTGCTATATATAAATATATTTAATTATCTATAGTTTTCACTGTACAGTGTTAGTTTAGTCATGTGACATATAAATGGTGGAATTGAGAAGATCTTTCCAGGCCTTGAATCAGGTATCTAGGATGGGCGATACCAACTACATCCCCTAAAGAATACTGCTTTAACAGGATTTTTTTGTCTGGTTCTGCCAAATGTGCCATTGGTAGCTAGAGATCCTTGGACTTGAGTATGTTGCCTCTATCTCACTAATCAAACTTAATGTAAACATCTTTTTTCTTTTCTCCATTATAAAAAGGGAAACTGATGTATCTCTGATGCTCTCAGGGCATAAAAGTAAACCTCATAGCTACAGAAAAGTCATAGAAAATTCCATTAAGAGCAGAAGTAGGTAAATGATCCAACCTGTGGACTCATAATCATAGGATCCATCCTTCTGGCATGGACTCTGGAATTGGAAAGTTCTCGATTCTTTTTCTGGCTCTACTACATCTTAGTTGGGCAATCCTGCACAACTTATTGATTTTCTCTATGTTTAAGTTTTATCACCTATAATATTGTCACCATAATATTGCCTAACTCATTTGGATCTTGTGGGGATTAAGTTAGTGAGTGAATGGAAAACTTTTAGCAAGTACCTGAGCAAATCCCATAATTCCAGTAGCCTCAGACAACCGATAAGTGCAATTTTTTCAATGAGATAATAAAGCTCCACTCATGATTTATTGTAGCCTATATATCTATCAACGCTGACAATTTAGAATATACTCAATTTGCTATCAAAGTCAGAATGAAGAGAAAACATAACTGAGACTCCCAATCATTAGCCATCATAGAACCTGGGTCAGCAAATCAAGTCAATAAATATTTAGCGAGAGTCTACTGTGTACAAAACACTCTGATTGGCTGAAGTTTTTTTAAATATATCATTTCCTACCTTCTAGGAGCTCACAAACTTATAATAAAGAGAAATCAAAAGAGAATGTTCTTTAACAGAGGGCCAAACAGATGCTTATGAAAGTATAGAGAAGGGCTGTCTATGGCCATGCACCCTGAACCTGCCCAATCTCGTCTGATCTCGGAAGCTAAGCAGGGTCGGTCCTGGTTAGTACTTGAATGGGAGACCATCTAGGAATATCACATGCTGTAGGCATTAAAAAAAAAAAAAAAAAAAAAAGAAGTTAAAAAAAAAAGTATAGAGAAGGGAAATTAATTCCAACTGAGGGAACTTCATGTTTCAAAGATTCTAAGTTTACTACCGTCATTACAGATTCATAAAGGACTTCAAATTAACAACTGTTTCTGGTTTTTTTGTTCCCCCTATATTAATAGCAAAATATAACTAGTAAGAATTAATGTGATCTTAATAATGGCATTAACTATTTAGCCATGATAATTTTTAGTGTGTTTGGTTGGTTGGTTTTTATTGTTGTTGTTGTCTAATTATATCATTGCCTTCTAACATCAACACTGCATGGTGATATTGCACATGTGGGACTAGAGATTAAAGAAGTTTAATAACTTAATGAAAAGCATGTGGCTCATAGAATGGGGATACTAATAGTGAGACATAGCTATCTGAAGTCTGAGCTCTTAACACATGGTAAGATTTTTTAAGGCTTTACTAAGGTATGATTGACATATTACAAACCGCACATATTTAAAATGTACATTTGTTAAGTTTTGACATATACGTACACCAAAATGAAGATAATGAGTTCATCCATCATTCCCAAAAGTTTTTTGTAATCTCTTCTCCCCTCTTACCATCTCTCTCTTCCACAGGTAATTCACTGATTTGCTCTGCATCACTACAGAGAAGTCTGCATTTTCTAGAACTTTGTCTTAATGTTATCATATAATATATACTATTTTTTACTGGCTACTTTCACTCAGTATAAGACCTTCGAGATTCCATCCATGTTGTTCCACGTTCATTCCTTTTTGTTGCTAAGCAGTATTCCACAATTTCTTTATTCATTCACAAGTTGATGGACGTTTGGATTGCTTCAGTTTGGGGCTACTGCAAATAAAACTGACATGAATTTGTGTGCAAGTCTTTGTATGGACAATGCTTCCATTTCTCTTGGGTAAATACCTAGAAATGGAATGGCTAGGTTATATCATATTATGCATTCATAACTTTTTTTAAATGCCAAATTCTTTTCCAAAATGCTTTTATCTTTTATCTTCCTGTCAGTAGAGTACAAGAGTAACTCCACATTCTCACCAACATTTGGCATTGGTCAGTCTCAAATTTTAATAAGTTTGTAATGGTATCTCATTGGGGTTTAAATTTGCATTTTCTTAATCTCTAATGATGTTGAGTATATTCTCATATGCTTATTTGCCCTCTATATATATTCTTTGGTGAAGTTCTTGTTCAAATTATTTACCCATTGTCTTATTAGGTTGATGAGGAGGAAGAGGAAGAGTTGGAGGAGGAGGTAGGGGTGGAGGTGGAGGAGGAAGAGGAGGAGGAGGAGGATTAATGAGTATATTAAGAATTCTTTGTATATTCTAGATATATCTTTATCAAATATTCAACTTGTAAATATTTTCTCCCAGTCCGTTATGTCTTTTCATTCTCTTAACAGTGTTTTATGACAAGAAGTTCTTAATTTTGATGAAGTCCAATTTATCAAAATTTTTATATGGATAATGCCTTTGTGTTATTTTTAAGAAATATTTGTCTAACAAGTAATCAATTTTCTCTTATTTTTCATCTATAAGTTTTATTGTTTTAGGTTTTATATTTAGGTTTATGATTTAAGTTAATTATGGTTCACGTAGCAAGGTATATACCTAAGTCCATTGTTTTGCATATGGATATCCAATTGTTCCAGCAACATTTGTTGAAAATACTATTCTTTCTCCACTAAATTGCTTTTGCAATTTAGAGAAAGTCAATTCACTATATATGTGTGGGAGGACTCTCTGTTCTGTTCCATTGGTTTATATGTCTATCTTCGCACAAATACCACACATTCTTAATTAATGTAACTTCATAATAAGACTTCTAATGCGGTAAGGTAAGTTCTCTAACTATATTCTTTTTCAATGTTATTTTGGACAGTCTAGATCCTTCATGTTTCCATATGGATTTTAGAATCCATGTCATTTTCTACAATTTGCCTACTGGGATTTTGAATGGGATTATATTAAATGTATAGATCAATTTGGGGACAATAAATATCCTGACAATATTGAATCTTCCAATTCATAAGTAGATTATATCTTTCAATTTATTTTGTCAGCAATGATATATAGTTTTCAGTGTATAGATTTTGTAGATTTTCTGTCAGATTTATCACTAAATATGTCATATGATTTTTGCTGTTTTAAATGGTATTGTTTTTCATTTCCATTTCCAAATGTTCCTTGCTAGCATATAGAAATAGCATTGATTTCTATACATTGACCTTGTGTCCTGAAACCCTACTAAACCCACTTATTAGCTCTAGGAGATTTTTGTACTTCCACAGGATTTTCTACATAGTTATGATGTCTGTGATTAAAGACGTTTTTATTACTTCTTTTCCAATCTGGCTGCTTTGTATTTTTTTTCCTTGACTGCAATTGCTAGAACCCCTAGAATAGTATAATATAAATGGAAGTGGAAAAGTGGACCTCTTTGTCTTGTTCTTGATCGATAAGGTAAAAGCATTTAGTCTTTCACCATTACATATGATTTCAACTGTAAGTTTTTCATAGGTATCCTTTATCGGGTTTGAGGAACTTTCCTTCTCTTACGAGTTTGCTGGAAGTTTTTATCAGAAATAGATGTTGGAGTTCCTCTAATACTTTTTTCACACCTATTGTGATGATCACATAGTTTTTCTTTTTTAGTCTTTTAGTATGGTGAATTCCATTAATTGATTTTCAAATGTCATTCCTACCTGATATAAACTCCACTTGATCATGATGTGTTATCACTTTTACATATCATTGCATTCAGTTTGCTAAAATTTTAAGAATTTTTACGTCTACTTTCATGAAGCTATTGGTCTGTAGTTTTCTTTTGTTTATAATAACTTTGTCTGATTTTGATAACAGTACTGCTAGGCTCATATAATGAGTTGAGAAATCCTTCCTCTTTTTCAATTTGTATAATTGGTATTATTTATTCCTTAAGTGATCAGAAGAATTCACAGAAAAGCCATCTGGGACTGTAGTTTTCTTTGGCAGAAAGTTTTTTTTATTATAAATTCAATTTCTTTAACAGATACAGAGTTATTAATGTATTCTATTTCATCTTGAGTGAACTTTGGCAACCTGTGTCTTTCAAGGACATTTTCCATTTTATCTAAGTTGCTGAATCTGTTGGAAACATTTATTTATAATGTGATGTTGTTGTCTTTTGAATATATACCGTATCTGTAGGAATATAATCTCCTTCTTTCCTAATATTGGCAATTTGTGTCTTCTCTAATTGTTTTCTTTATCATTCTGGCTAAAGGTTTATCGATTTTATTTATCTTTTCAAACAAAAATCTCTTCTTTTCCACTGGTCGTCTCTATCATATTTCCATTTTTTAAATCATATTTGTTTTTTGTTTTATTGATTTTCATTTGGTCTTTGTAATAACTAATTTTTTGTGTCAACTTCACTGGGCTAAGATATGCCCATATAGCTGGTAAAAGATTATTTCTGGGTATATCCTTTAGAATGTTTCTGGAAGAGATTAGCATTTGAATCAGTAGACTAAGTAAAGAAGATCCCCATTGCCAGTACAGGTGGGCATCATCCATCCAATCTGTTAAGGGACTAAACAGAAAACAAAGGCAAACAAAGGAAAATTTTGCTCTCTGGTTGAGCTGGGACTTTCATCTCCCCCTACCCTTAAACATCTGCACTTCTGGTTCTCAATCCTTTAGACTGATTCTCAGGCCTTTGGATGCAGACTGAATTACACCACCAGCTTTGATTCTCTTTCTCTGGAGTACCCTGTCTAATAAGTCTTTGTTTTTCCTTTCTTCTGAATACTTTGAAAAATTACACCAAATTAATGTTTCTAGTTTCTTAAAGTGGAAACTATAATCATTGGTTTGAGACCCTTTTTTTCTTTTCTAGATAGGTTTTTGTCACTATCAATTCTTGGGTACTGTTATAGCAGCATCTGACAAATTCTGATATGTTGTATTTTTATTTCTATTAAGTTCAAAACACTTTTTAATTTCCTTTTTATTTATTCTTTGAACCATAAGTTATTTAGAAATGTACTGTTTAGTTTCTAACTATTTGTAGATTTTCCAGATATCTTTCTGTTATTGATTTCTAATTTATTTCTATTGTAATTAGTTGAGGTACTTTGTATGACTTGAAGCCTCTTAAGTTTATTGAGATTTGTTTAGTGGTCCAGACTACACAATGTATTGATAAATGTTTCACATGCATTTAAAAATATTTTTTATTCTGCTATTGTTGGGTAGAGTGCTCTATAAATGTCAAATAGGCAAGGCTGACTGATAGTGTTATTCAACCATTCTATACCCTGATGATTTCCTGTTTTTGTTCTTTCATTATTAAAAGTGTTGAAATCTGACTATAACTAGAAAGTTCTTTTTTCTCTTGCAGTTATTTTAGTTTCTGCTTCATGTAGTTTGAAGATGTTTTATTACATTCACAAATATTTGGAATTGTTATGTTTTCTTGATTAATTAACTATGCTTTTGCTTTTAGTCAGTTGTGCCTTTATATTTAAAGTAGGGTTTTTCTAGGCAGTATATAGTTGGGTCTTGCTTTTTGTATCCAATATGATAATATCTGCCTTTTAATTACAGTATAAAATTTAGACCACTTACATTTAATATAATTGTTGATATACTCGGGTTTAAATTAGAACTTTGTTACTTGCCCTATATTACACAGCTTAAACAAGAAGTCGGGATTCAAATAGAGTTCTGTATGTCTCCAAAGTCCATGTTCTTTAATTTCAATCTGCTAGTAGGCAATTTGTTTCAGTATTGCAGTAGTTCGCAAGGTGTGAGTCCCCAAACCAGCAGCATCTAGAAATCTGTTAGAGATGCAAAAGCTTGGCTTCTTCGCAGACCTAATGAAGCAGATTCTGAAGGTGGAACCAAGCAAGTGATTCTGATGCCCACTCAAGTATGACAGTCTCTGCATTATTGGATAACCAAAGGCAGTGAGGGGAAACTTTATAAGATAGAAGAGGGTATGATGAGAGAGGAAAGGTAGATATAAATTAGCCAATCTCTGATAAGACCACAGTACCATAAATAACTCCATTAAGTGATCATGTCCGCAGCCTCAGGAACACACATGGAAAGGTATACGCCAAGAGTCTGCTAAGGAAGTTGGTGATTTGGTAATAAAGGAAATCCCAGGTGTGAGACAATATTGAAAATAACTTCTTACAATACAATACAACTGCAAAGTAAAGGGACTTCCAAAACACCAGGTGAAACATCTATATCCAGAGTCTTTAGGTCCACATTTCCCAAAGTGTGTGCTCTGACACCTGGATCACGGATAGGATCACAGATATGCGCGCGCGCGCGCACACACACACACACACACACACACACACACACACACACAAAGATGCAATAAATTAGAGAATCCTGTCTACCATAGCTCCCTGATGAGGCAGTTTAGCATATTAAAAGCATACCGGCCCAAAGACTCCTTTTTTTTTTTCATGTAAATGTCTAAAAACATCCCACTGAGCTCATGCTGTGGGTAAGGAAATGGCTCTCCAAGACACCAGAACCGGAGACAGAGATGCTATTTAGGGAATTTGACATTGCTTTCTCCCCTGCCCCACTCCTCAAATGAAAATTTGGCTTTGCTGATTCTGGAAGGTCCAACAACCAGAAGATTCCAATATGTTCATAAATATTCCCTTAAATTAAGTTTGTAGATTATTTGTGAAGTTCTTCTGAATAAAAAGTCAGCAGCATGGCAAGAATTGAACTTTTCATATCAAATAATATCTGAGCAAGGAGCGTCTCAGGCAGCAATCTTCCTCAGTGAGGAACATGGCATTGCGGGAGTACAAAAAATAACTTTCTTCCCACCTTTAAGCTCTTCCAGCTGGGCTAATAATCAAATTAACATAAAACAGATTAACAGAAGAAAATGTCTAAAGTTTATTTTACATACATTTTCAAGGGTGCCATGAAACCTAAAGAGACGTCGGGCATTGGGTTTATATGCCAATCTGAAGCTAAGGAGAAAAAGGTCGGGGAGGGAGGCTAGGACTTTAAAGGGCAGGAAGGCAATTCATATGGGGATGGAAAAGCAAATGTTTAGTAAATAAATGTTTGCTGGGCCATCTTTGACAATAGGACACATAGGGGACTTTGATCAAATGGGCCTTGCTAGGATCCTGTCTATCACACACTAGTTCATACTAAACTATAGTTATCTGTGATGATATCTCCCTTCCTGGAGCAGGTTCTCTATCTTAATTCCTTTAAATAGGTAAAGGGGAAGGGTCAACTGTTCCTTCCGTGTCTTTTATTCCTTCCTAACCAGCTTAAAATCAATATCCCAAACAGCATACTTTAAGGCGGCAAACATTGCTTTCCTTCAACATCTGAGAGAAACCATGGCAAGACGTGTCTCATATACTTCTGCCCTGTGCGTTCACCTTGCTTCTAATAAGATTTCATTTCCTTGGCTAATTAAAGCAGTATCTGGGTTAGTTAATAAAAATGTGTGAAGTCCATAATTTTTTAATATAACACTTATAAATAAAACAACAGTGAAATAAATGAAAGAAATATATGACCAGTCCACTGGGCAGTGGGACACTGTTTTCAAAATCTCTAGTAGCAAGAGCTCAGCCAAGCAGGGCTGGGCAGGTGGAAAAGCATTACATATATGTTCTCATCCAGTCCTCCAAGAAGCCCAATGAGGTGCATACTATTTCTATTCCCACCCTGCAGAGAGATTAAATAATGTGCCTCATCACACAACTTATAAGGGACTGAGTTCAAAAAGCCCAGGCAGTCTGACTGCAGAGGCCACACTAGTAATCACAAAAAAGATTTGTGTAAATAGAATCATATGCCAACATAACCCTTACAGTGAATCAAAAATCAGAGAATTTGCTTCAGACTCCACTCTCTGATTTGGTTTCCTTTGGGCAGAGAGATTTCTTTGATGATGTAAAACCTATTTGAGAAACTGTTTTCTGACTCATTCCATGAGGAAAAAATAATAATATCTTTGCATCTTCAAACTGTAAATATTTTGTCTTTCAAAGCTGCTACTTTTTCTGGGCTTATCGTCAGGAATTTTATGCACAGCTGGACCAGAGGCAGCCAGTCTGCATTTGGTCTCCGGCGAGGTCTTTCTATCTACCACATCCTGCCTGTATCTAGGCCTTATGTTAACTCTGAAGGGGACATTCAGAATTTTGTTTCAGGAAAGACTTACAATATAGAATGAAGACCATTTCTCTTAGAAAATGCTAGATTTTATTCACTTCTAACTGCTCGCCACCCCTAAATTCTCATCCCCAATACCATTCTTGTTTTTAAGCAAAGAATTTATATAGTCTTCCAATTTGTATTGTTCATTAGAAACATTATAATCCAGTTTTGGTAAATTTATCATCAAATACATTTCGTCAACTATACAATCCCATACCATTTTTTAATTGTTTATGGAGATGAAATTTCATACAGAAATGTGCATAAACCAAAAGTATGCAGCTCAATTTATAAGTATCCATCTATGTAGCCACTACCCAGGTCAGCAAAATGGAGATTAGCAGACTTTCAGGAGCCCGCGTGTGCCCCCTCCTCATCATTGCCCACCCTGTCTCCAAGAGTAACCACTGCCCTAATTGCTAATGCCACAGATGAGGTTTACCTGGTTTTGGACATTATGTAAATATAGTCATACAACATGTACTCTTTTATGTCTGAATTCACCTATATTGCCACATATAACTAAAGTTCATTTATTTTCATTACTATATAGTGTTCCATTACATGAATACACCACAATTTATGTAAATATAAATATTTGTAAGTTGTCATGCATAACCAGCAATGAGCTAGTATAGAAAACATGGAGAGATATGCTACTTAATAAACATATCAAGAACTCAATAGAAATAAATCTTAAGAGTCACTTTTTAAAAAGAAACATTGAAATAATCAAAAAACATGAAAAGACTCTCAACCTCATTAATCATCCAGGAAATGTAACTTTTAGCCATGATGATGCCACTACACACCCACTAGAATGGCTAAAATGAAAAGACTGACAAGACCAAGTGTCGATCAAGATATAAAACAACACAAATCCCTGTGTAATCTTGGTGTATAACTTATGTAATCGCTTAGGAAAACAGAGGGCATTATCTACTAAAATTGAACATATTTCATTTTTAACTATAAACTCACTTATGTTTTTAAATGTATTTTAAAAATACATGCTTAGAGAAACAGGCTAGTCAGTGATTTATGCAAAACTACTTTAGTAACCTTAACTTCTCACAAATTTAATATGTGCCCTTAGAATTATGTAGCAGCTAAAAAACCCAGACGGTTACTTACATTAATTTTTTACATTACTTGCAGTAATTTTTTTCAAATGCTATCCAGTTCAATCTCATTATATTCTGTCAAGATTATACTTCATGTAGAAGATTGCATCCAAATATATTTTCAACAGTACATTGATAATTTAGAGATGAAAGTGGAAAAGGGTTCTGAGAACTCTCTGAGAGATTAAATAGTGCATTATTCACTAAACACCTACTATGGGCCAGAGATGGCACTGGGCACTGAAAGTAGGTTGGCGAAAAGACAACTAATGGCAAAACATTTAAATATTTCAGTCTGTCACATTTCAACACTCTTCTCATCCTACTCAGTCTCTCTAAGTGATACCCTGTACTTTCAGGCTTCTCCTGGGAGTCTTTTCCTGAGACCTCGAGGCTTACAATCCTGAAATCTTTTTGTTCGACTCAGAGCTTTCCTCTTAATAAGAGACTTTTACTTCAATCCTCCCACTGATGTTCAGTTTCTCAAGCTACTCCAGCTCAACATATCCAATCCACACAGTCTCTGAAGCTAGAAATTAAAGTCATCTAAATTCTCCCTGTCTCTCATTCTCAACATCTATTTAATTACCAAATCCTACTGGTTTTACTTCCACCTTACCTCTATCTCTCTTTATTAGTACCTTCCTAGACAACAAAAGAGCCTCCTAGCTGTCCCTCTGTACTGCCAGTCAACACAAGTGAAGCAGCACCAACAAGCCCTACCCAACATAAAACCCAATCGATTTGACTTCCCTCTTCAAACCATTCAATGATTCTTCATCACCTTTAGCACAAAGCATAAGCTATAGTCATCTCAGCTTATGTAATAAAAGCAGAGAAGATTCAGAAACTGGTAACAGTGGTTGCTTCTGAAAGGACAACTTGTTAACTGAAGCAATGGGATAAGAGGAAGACTTAGGTTACTCTATATATTTTTATATTTTTTAATCTGGTACCAGGGCCAGGTATACATATTTTAATACATGCCATAAAATTCTACATATTTGCAATAAATGGGCTACAAATTTGGTTCTGAGTATTCTGATAGCCAAGGAAACAGGGGAAACATGATCAGGTTTAAGTCACATGTCCATTTAAATAAAATCAAACCAGCTCCTGAGCATGATCTCAACTTTTTCTGGTTCTAAAAATTAAAGAATTTTTCCTGTGGGTCCTCATGAAAAGAACATTCTATAGGGGAAATCAACAATATTCCCCAAATAGTTTTGACAGTGACCTTCAGGTTGTGGATCCTTGGGATATCCCTCTGGGCAAGCCAAAAGCATAATCCCAAAACACAGTTTGGTAAAGCAGTTCTCCTAAGGGCTAACCATTTCATTTTGATGGTTTCAGATGCTGCATTCAAACTGGACCTCATAATACAGTCAGGACACGATAACAACGATTTCATCTGATAACACATGTATAAGAACTTTGCACGAGTCAGAGCTGCCAGTAATGAAACGGCCTGATTCTTAAGTAATTAGCCTACATTCAATATCAGGATATTGTAGAACAGATCTTTGCCTTGCAAGAAGTTTAAAGTGGATAACTTCTAAAATCCCTTCAAAGATTCCACAAGCTAGTGCATTCATACATCTTGGGATTACCTTCTTAGTGGTTCAACACATCTCTATGCATTAGAAGTTATTCTTAAAATAAATTTAAGAATTGTTGTCTGCCTTGCTCATAGGGCTTCCTTGTACTTAGGAAATTTCCTGAGAAGAATTAGAGGCTTTATTAACATTGATTTAAAGGAAGCCAAGAACTAAATTTGAGGCATCTAAGAAAAGGACCCAGAAACCCTAAGACCCAGTTCCACATCGATCAGCTATCCTCCATATTTAAACAGGTTAAGTAATTCTCCCAGAACGAGCAGCAGTACTCCAACTTTTGTCCTAGATTTTCTTACATTAACAAGTAAAAAGTATCTCAGTCTGAATCTGCACAAAGCCACATAAAAACCAGAGAGCCAATCACCCTTTTAAACACACAAGCACACTTCAAAATGGGAAAGTTTCTTTATGGACAAAGAAAAAGGAAAGAAAGAGGGAGAGAGAGAGGAAGGAAGGAAAGAGAGGAAAGAAAAGTAAAACAAGAACTCATGGACCTAGTTCACAAGAGACAAGAGTGGGGGGACATCAATGTCCTTTCCCCCCAGAGTGAAGCTTGGCACTGGCTTTACCAAGACTCGCCGCATCTTTGACGCCACATTCCATTGGCGCCTAAAAGGTAAGTACCACTCTTCTACTCTGTAGCTGAAGGGAAACAAGAGAGAGAAAAAGGTTGAGAATCGTCTGGCGGGGAGTATATGCAAACTAAATCAAATGTATTGTTCAAAATTTACAGTGGGTCATCTCTTCTTTTTTCTTATTTCTTTTCAATATCGAATGAAGGGCTGACCAGCAAGGTCAAACTCCCCTTATTAATGAGGCATTGCTGGGGCTCTGTCTCATTAGGGCACTCAGAACTGTGCATTTACTGCAATTTGCAGCACTTAATAGAGAAAGGTCAGAGTGGGTCACGTTCAATTTCCACTTGGCAGAGGGAGGAAAAATGGAAGCAATTCATTTGCACAAATTTGAATAATTCTTCTCAGTCTCCTTTTCTTTATCTACGTCTGGATAATTCCTGCATCTTACCTCACTCACAATCATTTCAGAACTGCCAGCGGCAGGATTTCTATGAAGGCTGTAATGGAGCTGACAGATTCTATGAATCCAGGTGTCAAAATAAAGCCTCTGACTTCGTCACCCGCCCCTCCTCTCACAACAGGGAATAGGAGCTGCCTCTGGTGAGCTCTTAAACTTATCATAAATGTATCAAGATTGCTGTGGGCCATGAAACAGCTGTAGACAATTAATCTTTCCACAATTCTTCGGCATAAGAATTGCTTTCCCCGCAAAGTAACATCTGCCGTGCCGAGGTGATTATTCACGGCCGAGGGGCGCCACCACAGTTTTATGCATAGAGCCATCAGTGGCAATGAAGCAAAATTTATAGTTTTCCCTGGTTCAGTAAAAATAACATTTCAGCTGCATTAAAACATCATCCATCAGCATTGTCCCAGAGCCCAGAGCCCCATCTCATCCAAAGAAATTAAAAAGTATTCATTTTAATGCTAACTTCTGAAGCTTGCAATGACATTACTGCCTTTTCTGGAGGGAGCAGGGTTGCGGGGGTGGGGGAGGGCGGTGTAACATTACAGAGGAAGATGAAGGAAGAGATTACACAGCATAGCAGAGCTGAGTGCTAAATGAGCTACTAGATAGTAATGATATCCCAATTATTGGACTGCTGGTTCTTAGTTATTCCAACCATTGAATGCTTAATCAAAAATCCTTAAATCGAATTGAACAACTAAAGAGGGAAAGTCATTTCACAGAAGCAGTACAACTCCTTGACTTCAAGGGAAAGGTATAAAATGAATACCAAAGCAATAGTTGCCTTTTGCAATGCACTAGGCATTTTGTTTCTTTAAAACAGTTGTTTAAACATTTGTCTAAAGGAGTAAAATTTACCTACGGGAAAAAAAAAGGGTATTTGCTTTTGAATCTCCCTCAGCACTAAGTCAAACTTGGGGCTGCTCTCAAAAGTGAACTGGCTTGCTGGTATTTTGGAGCTCCATCTATAGAAAATTATGTTTCAGAACTGGATGTACAGGTATTTTAACATAATAAAATAGAGGAAGAGAAAGGTGCCCTTGAAGTTATTTGTTCTACACAGGACTTCATATACAATGAAGGTCTTCAAATATACCAATTTACAAATAAAATATAAACGTATTATTTCCACACTCTCACCCACTGAATTTCACTGAGCCACCCTGTGATACTTATGTTTTAAATTTTTCAAATGAGTCCATGTAGTTAACATTTAGTTGAGCACTATGTTCCAAGTCCTGTGCTATGCGCTAGTACACAGACTTGTAAAATGAAGACCCTGCCTTTGAGCAGCTTATAGTCCAGAAAGAAAGCATACAAACAAATAATTATAATGCAGGTGATAAGTGATATAATAAAAGCATTTAAAAAGTGGCATGATTGCCCAGAAAATACGATTTCTCAGCTGAGAAGAATAAAAGAAAGGTGTCGATTCTATGAAGTCCAGAGAAAAATAGGGTATTTGAATACCTATTATTTAAAGCATTAATAAATATCATCCGGCAATTGTGTTATCATACTTAAGAACTCTACTATTCAAGGTCATAAACAAATTGACTTAGAAAGTCACCAAAATTTAGGTGTGGGGGGGAGCGGAGCTGAGAAGCAATAAACTAGACAATAAGATTTTGGCTCCAGTGCTACTGCACTGATATATCAGTGGTGCTGCCTCCAAGTGAGGCTTTATAAGGTGCAATGCTCCATAAAGGATCTCTTAAAATCAATGTTTGTCCTTGGCATGTTTTCAACCGAAAGTGAAAGCTAATCATTTTTTACTCATTGGAGATTCTCCTAATTTCACAGTCAATGAAACACAGATTTCACTGCAAGCCAAAAGTTGAATTTCACAAAGGTCAAAGGGAAAGTTCAAGTTGCTGTGTCAGTGAGTCTCAAACCACAGGATGAGATGTGCTGATCTGTCACAGTAGAATAACCTCAACATAGGAGTGACTCCTTGCCTGACAGGTAGCTTTCAGGAGAACACAGATTCCCAGGATACATTCACAATATAGCA
Source organism: Pteropus medius (assembly GCF_902729225.1). Taxonomy (NCBI): domain Eukaryota; kingdom Metazoa; phylum Chordata; class Mammalia; order Chiroptera; family Pteropodidae; genus Pteropus; species Pteropus medius. The sequence continues at coordinate 30,077,919 of NW_024351730.1, read as the reverse complement.
AGATTCCCCAATATTTTTAAGTTGATCCTTTTTCTTTTTTATCCAATTTAAAAATACTAACATTTTTTCAAATGAAGGGCTTTCTTCCCTTTGGTGAAAGAATCTTTTAAATTTCTTCAATAAACTTGTGCTTAGGCATGTTTAAGATGGATGGATGGATGGATAGATAGATATTAATAGATATAGATATATAGATATATATAATATATTTGTATATGTTCTAAAACATCAAAAATACATTATATGCAACTATACATAAATATACATAAACATGTCTAATAGATAGATACCTGAATACTTATATTCAATTCTCATATGATCTTTCCATAGCACGTGTCTCTTCAGTCCTTGCTGAATGTAAACAGAAACTCTATGAGGGAAAATGGTTCTGGGAAGATAAAGAATTTTTAACTGACCATTTTTTATTGTATTGTCATAAAGCTGACAATACAATAAAAAATTATCCCAATGAAAAAGAAAAATTAGCCTACTAAGGAGTGTATACTAAAAAACTTAGGTTTAAAACTTCATGTACAAAAATGAAAATAAAAAGCACACAAAATCTAGAAGGAAAATTTCTAAGTGCACAAAGTTGTAGGAATATTGTTTTGGAAGTTAAAATCTAGAATGGATTGAGGATTGGGAAAAATCTGAAGATGAAATGTGCTTTTTTAAGTTGTTTATTGTCACAAAACAAAGACAGCACCATGGCCAATGCACTGTGTGAAATCAGAGCTATCCAACACCTGTTTTGTTTTAATCTTCTCTATCTGGAGTATGACTCAGGAGAGCAAAACACCAATATGGTTTAAGAGAAATTGAAGCCCAAGAAAGTAGAAGACAGAAAGGGCAGGGTCAGCAGTTTTAAATAAACTCAAGTTATAGGCCCAAAATGATGACCTTCCAAAGTATTGAAAAGTCGACAGTTGTGATCCCACAATCACAGTCAAATGCTGAAAAAAGGGAAAGGTTCTTAGATGGGAGCAAATGTCTATGTTTTCAAAAGAAATGAAAAATAGATTTGAGAAACATTTTATATTGAATCTTGGGATAATTTTAGATGGTTTGTGAGCATTGGAAATGGGGTTCACTGGGATAAACTAGACTAGTCTCATTTCCTCTGCAATTACTAGACTGATTGGCAGGAGAGTGCCAGAGGTTTATTCTACTTTGATTTCATCAGAGCATTTAATAAAATTTCTCGTATCTTTGTATTCAAGATAGAGAAACGTGGGTTGAATGAAGTAGAATGTGCAGGATTCGTAGCTGTTAGACAGTTAATTCAGTAACAGAAGGAATCCTGAGGAAGCTGGTATGCTGGAGTACAGGTACAAGAATCTGTGTGTTTAATATCATCTTGAAAGAAGGCATTGCTCTTGAACTGCAGGTGGTCCAGACTGAGAAGCAGAGCTAACACTACATAAATCTGCCTGCCTCACCACCTTCAAATTAATTGAGAGCTAGCTCATGGGCCAGAAGTAATAAGATAAAATGTGTTAAAAATAAATGTAAAACCCAACATCCACACTCAATCAGTTGCAGCCCACAAACCAATCTCAAGCTAAACAGGGACGAAATAAAGAAGTCCTGTTAAATGCAAGAGTAACACAATTATCATTTAACATTCAACAAAGTTCTAGACTTAGTTTTAGTGAATTTAATAATGCATTGTTAATAAACAAAAAGTACAAAGTGAGATAGAAGATTGCTGTCCGGGCTATAGGATTAGACACCCCAAAAAGTCCAAGAGAGTCAAACTATTAGAATTAGTTCTAAAAGCTAATAAAAGTGGCAATATAGATGACAGAAATTAAATTTTTATATGTCTAGAGAAACCACTTCAAAAATATATTTTAAAATCTCATGCATAATTTTAAAGAGAGATAATATCTAGGAAAAAAACAAATAAATGAAAGGTATCATATGAAAAAATCTAGTAAAATGTTACCGAGTTTTTTAAATATTTGAATAAGTACAGGGATATCAGACATTTCTGAATATTAATGAAATTCTAATTAAAAATCTCATTTTTTAAAACTTAAAAAAATTTTAATTAATCTGGAAGAAAAAAGAACAGACCATTTTAAAAATAGGTACCATGAAAGGGTAGTAGTCTCATGAAATATTGAAACAAATTGTAAAGCTTTTAATAATAATAATAAATAAACCAATATCATACTGACTTGAGAATCATTAGGTCAATTGAAAATAATAAAGCTATGATATGTAATGAAGACTACCTCATCAATCAGGAACAAAAGACAGCTTCTTAATAAATGGTGTTGCTGAAAGCTTGTCAATTGTTTCAAAAAATAAGTCCAGATCAATTAATTTGTGCCCATAAAGAAATTTCAGTTAAATTTAATAATGAAAAAAAATCAAATCATAAGAAGTTAAAGAAAACGTAAGTATTTCTCTAATTTCTTTAAGAGGAAAAACATGAAAGAAATAGAAGAAAGCATAAAGGAAAAGAGTTAAAATTGAAAATAACATAAAACATGTTTATGTCTAATATAAAATTAGAAAAAATTTGAATGGTAAAAAAGGGTGGATTAAAAAGCAAACAAGAAACAAAAAAATATTTGGAGTAAATATTATAGACAATAGGTTAAAATCTTTGAAAAATAAAAAGTTCTCAACAAATTATAAAAAAGAAAATTAAGATCATAGTAAATGAGAAAATAATACTAATAATTTGTAAGAGAAGTAAAATTGACAACTAACAACTATTTGAAAAACAACCTTAACAATTGAAAAATGAAACTAAAATGCAACACCATTTTTGCCTATTATTTTGGTAATTATTTTCAAATAATAAAATCTAATATTTATGAATGCACTGTGAAATGAGTACTTTCATTTACTATTGGTGAAAACGTAAATTGGTAGAGCATTTCTGGAAAGAAATTTTCAATATAAATGAAGAGTCTAGAATATGTTCTTGCTCTTTGATCTAGTAATTTCACTTCAGGAATAAATCCTAAGAAAATAATCCAAATTAAGGGTTAATTTTTTAAAGTCTTAAAGCATGAATATATTTATTATCTAATCATTTTAATATATATAAATATTTAATAAAAGACAATTATCAAGCACACAATGGAATGGTAATTACAATGAGAATCAAAATGTGTAGGTGAATATGTGTTATTGGCTAAATTGTGTCCCCCCCAAATTTATATTATTAAGTACTAATCCTCAATGCTCCATAATGTGACTATAGTTGGATATAGGGCCTTTAAAGAGATAATTAAGTTAAAATAAGGCTGTTTGATTGGGCTCTAATCCCAACTGACTGGAAGCAATTAGGACACACAAAAAAAGAACACTAGAATATGTGTGCATAGAGGGACAACCATGTGAAGAAGCAACAAGAGACCATAAAGAGCCAAGGAGCGAGGCTTTCAGCCTGCCAGTACCTTGATCTCACACTTTCAGCCCCAGAACTATGAGAAAATACATTTCCATGGTTTAAGCCACCCAGTCTGTAATATTTTGGTATGTAAGTCCTAGCAAACTAATATGCTATAATGTTAGAAGGAAAAAGAATATAAACTTTTATATCGATTAGAATCTCAAATATGTTTAAAATTTTTCCTAGACAAAGACCGAAAGAAAATATATACCATAATGATGGTGGTTTTGCCTCTGAGCAGTAGAATTATGAGTCAATACTTTTATTCTTTTTTATGTCTTCCCTAATTTTCTAATGTTCTACATAGAATGTATATTGCTTCTGAAATCGGGAAAAAGAATATTGTTTTAATGAAAGTCAACTGTATAAATAAAGGATAAGAAAACTCTGACCCAACAGAAAAATTCTGCACAAAAGATATAAGGATTAATGAATCATGAGGACATTATACTCAGTGAAGTAAGTCAGTCACGAAAATAGAAATACTGCATGATTCCACTTATATGAAGTATGTAATCGAACCTATAGAAACCAAAAGCAGAATGGTGGTTACCAGGGGCTGGGGGAGGGAAAAATGGGGAGTAGTTGCTTAATGGGTACAGAGTTCCAGTTCTACAAGATAAAAAAGTTCTAGGGATCTGTTGTACATAAATGTGCCTATATTTAACATATTTGAACTGTACACTTTGAAATGGTTAAGATGATAAATTTAATGTTATGTTTTTTTACCACGATTAAAAATTTAAAATAAATAAATACGTAAATACATAAATAAATAAAATAGATAAATAAATAAATAAATAAGACACAAGGATTAGAGTTGACTAAAGTACAATATGAGTCAACACTTTGACCTAATTATAACAAAGCTTATACTGCATTTTTGATATTTTTATCAAAAGACGAATGCACATGGTTACAATATCAAATAGAGCATAAGGGCTTATCATTAAAAGTTGCCTACCCTACTCCATTCTATTCTTCACTGCATTCCCTATTCTCTTTGTTATTGTAGAATTTATAGCTTTTTTTTCCTCTTGTTTTAATGGGAGCTATAGGAGAGAAAATGCGTATGCAATCTGCCATCTTGAATTAGCAGTCCAATTCCATGTTAAATTGTCCTCAAAAGTGTGATATCCAAACAAAGAGATACTAGTACTAATCTTAAGAAAATGGATTTTAATTCCAGACCAGATTTCAAGTTGTAATCTTGCATTCTAATAGAAATGTGATATAATCTCTCTGATCTGAGTTTCCTCGTATGTGAAAAATTATAATCCTCTGAGTTACTGTAAAAATTAAATGAGTGGATAGATAGGACCTGACATTGGATAACGTCTCAATAAATGTTGCCCATTATTGTAATTTTTGAGGTTGTTATTCTATAGTGGATAGACAACCTCCTGAATGTGGTGCTTATTTCTCAGTGCCACATGTTAAAGAAAATATCAACAGCTAGAAATAGCTACTAGAATTGTAAGAGGGGTCAAAATCATGTGAAGAACCTGTAAATGTTTTGCCTACAAAGAAGAGTTTAGTGTGAGAGTTATCTTCAAATATGAGATTATTACAGAGAGTAGACATAGAACCAGTGAGTGAAAATTATAGGAAGACAGATCATGATTTAATATCAGGAAGAACCAATGAACAGTTGAAGCATTACAACTATATGAAGCTGAAATTAGCATGTTTGGAAATTTTGAATGCAGGTATGTTATTCAGGGTTCTTCAGAGAAAAAAGACAATAAGTTGTGTGTATGTGTGTGTCTGGGTGTGTGTGTCTGGGTGTGTGTGTGTGTGTGTATGTGTGTGTAAGGAGACTTATTATAAGGAATTGGTTCATGTAATTATGGAGGCTGTCAAGTTTCAAAGATCCACAAGGTAAACTGGCAAGCTGGAAACCCAAGAGAGACTATGGTGTAGTTCTAGTCCAAAGTCAACAGGCTCAAGGCCCAGAAAGAGCCGATGTTTTAGTTTGTGTCCAAAGGCAGAAAGTAAGTGCTATGTCCCAGATCAAAGGCAGTCAGGGAGGAGGGTTAGTCAGCCTTTTTGTTTTATTCAGGCCTTCAACTGTTTAGATGAGAACCATCCACATTAGGAGGGCAATCTACTTTACTCAGTCTACCAATTAAAATATTAATATCATGCCCAAAAACCCTCATAGAAACACCAAGAATAATATCTGACTAAATATCTGTGCACCTCAAGGTTCCAGTCAAGTCGATACATAAAATTAACCATCACAGAGGATTCCAAACTGTAGTGAAAGGTTGGATTGATAACCTATACAGTCTTTTTACAATGAGACTAAGGTATCATGCCTACCAACATATTCAGGATTCTTTCCTAGTCCCCAAAGTATCTGTTTCCAGGAAAATTAAAGATAGTAATTAATTTTGGTGTGTTTAGATCTAAAATCATGATATCTATGATGCTTGAGAAACTAATGGAAGAAAGCAGTCACGGGAAACTCGAAAATGTTGGTGAACTTAAAAAATTAATCAATTGAAATTAGCTTTTGTTTACTGCTTTTCTAGAAGTATACCTATTCTTATTTTTTAAAAAGACACAGCAGCAATTAAGAACTGTTCGGAACTCCTCTTTAGCATCGTAAATATCATAAAATACACCAATTTAGAGAAGATCTAAGTTCAAGTTCCTGCACTGCCCCTCACACCGTGACTTTGAGTGAATCACTTAATCTCTCAATTCCTTCTTCTGCTTCAACTCTCTTAAAGTATCATTTTTAAAAACCTAAAAACATGACTCTCATACAGACATATAATGAATACAGGTCAAAGATTTATTTAACTAATTAATGCAAGAAGTAGCAAGATGGTAAAGTTATTTCAAAGGATTATAGAAGAGATGGAAAGAAAGTTCGCTGGAATAACTGATAAATTAGATACCGCAGTGGAATAAGATACACAACTAGTTAGTGTCTTACAGAATAATAAAACTTTTGGGGTTAACTTTTACACCCGACAGAAATTCTTATTCTTCAGCTAAGAATCATCTGCATTTCTATCAATTTTCTATGAATTAACATCTACCCTTCTAGAATTGTAAAAATATCCTCATCAACAGTAAACAGTAAATCAAACAAAGATACTTAACCCAGGAGAATTAGAGAATCCTGTTAAACACCGTGATGTTGAAAGGTCATGCGGTCAACTTTTTTGCCTATCTCCAAATTTTGAAAATTTTTCTTAACATCTGAATATCAGGAATAATAATGTCTACCTTCTAGTTTGTTATGAGGCTCATGAGAAAATGTACATGAAAATGTTTTGCTCTGAAAAGCACTCCCCAAATAAAAAATATATATTGTTACTATTACTAGTGGCTTTCTAATTGAATCAACCACCGCTAAACACTTTCAACCTACTCATTGCCTTTCCCTTTGTTTTCCTGAACTTATCCACTATCCACAAATCAGTTAGCAGCTTGAATACTATCTGTACTCTTCTTTTTTCCTCACCACCTTCTGTATCTTATCAACCACCAAGCCTTGCTACTGACTTCCTAAATATCTCCCATTTACTTATCCCTACTTAACTTTCCAGCTCCACCCAACTGCCTCATATCCAGGATCTGTTTCCTAACCTCCAGGAGGCAGATGCCCATCCCTTTACCTCTTTGATCCTATAACACCCTGTACTTCTTCATTCGGAGAACATCATTCTATGTAATAAATTTTTTTTTCATCTGTAACCCCTCTTCTTTGATGGGATACCTCCTTTATCATTTTATTCAGTATTTACATCCCAGTGCTTGGCACATTGTAGAAGCTCAATAAACATTTAATAAATGTATAAATGAAAACAGAATAAGCCATTCACCAGAATAAAGTGTGCACATATGTTTAAAAAGGCCATCATAAAAAGATATAAGAGGTAGGAAATCACAGTTCAGAAAGGAAGAAAGGTTAAGGAAAGTAAAGGAAGCCGATATTTAAGACAGTCATAAAATTTGAGAGTTGCAAAGACAATTCCCTACCCATTTTACACATGGGGGATCCAAAAAGTTAAAGCAATTTGCCCAAAATCACATGAGTTAGTGGCTAAGTGAGAACACCAGTCTTGGTCCTATGACTCCCTGGTACAATATCACCATGCAACAAATGCACAAGGAGAGAGGGCAACAAAATGAATTGTCTTCTTTACGCTTAGCAAAGGTGCTGGCACTCAGTCACTTATTCTCTATATGAGATTCGAGGTAATAATATGAGCAAGAGAGACAATATTCTGATTCATTGTTCCCTGGGCCCATGCCCGTTCACCTTACATCTGAGTAATAATGTTTCCCTGTGAGACTGCTGCCATTCTCCCAGGAGTCCTTGAATACTTTCAACGGTCTTGTGAGAAATGGAGGGTTAGGGGTTGCTCCTCCATAGAAGACACAGAGTGGCTAATTTCCTTCTCTCCTCCCCCACACACCCATTTCAAACTCATCCATCACATCTCAGGAAAGTACAATACATGAAACAACAAGAATAAAAGCCTTTATATTAAATTCCTTGTGGGTGAACTTTGCAGATAAAGCAGAACAATCTGATCTTAGCAAGTTAAATGGTTTGCAAATCACAAATGTGCTGCACCCTTCAGATGCATTCTTATGTAAAATAAATCACCTAGTATTATCATAACAGTATTTGGGAAATTTGCAAGTTCAGTGGAGTGAGAAAGGTTTGCTTCAGAAAATCTGCATATATATATTTACATTTGTATGAATTTATACTGAGGATCTCCAGCCATTTGGAAAAAGACAACTAATTTTTTATTTACCTAGAGCCATAATAGCTTATAGGAAATTGAGACAAGGAAAATGGGGATCAGAATGTAAAGGTAAGGAAGGGAAGAATAAAGGACATTGTCACTGAGCCCCTGAGTATAAATAATCAGAGACAACAACAGAAAGGAGATTGTCATTCCCTTGTGGAAATCATAGTAAGCCTCATAAAGATTATAGGAGGAGATCAGGCTATAACATATTATGGGCGACACTGACCCGTTAATTACAGACCATACATGTATGTAAATACATACATGCATTTGTGTACATGCACAAATGAACATAAAGGATGTATTTGTTAAACAAACAAGCAAAAAATATTAGCAGCTTTCTGTTGGTACGACATCTACTTTCACATTATGCCTTGACATGGCCATATGTCTTCCTACAACTAGTATATGTTTGAAAACAACCTGCCAGGTTAGAACTTGAACTTGGATTTAAGAGACAAACACAACGTAAATTGTACAATGATTGAGGCTACAAGTTAAATAGCATATGGATGTTTTTATGTGTGTACATGAGCACAAGCAAACATACACACACTCCACACTGCTTCAAATGAAGGTAGCGTTTACTATAAAAATTATCTGACCAATAACAATATCATTGTCTATGCCTAGGTAGACCATAATCCCAAACACACACACATTAAAAAAATACATTAAGAAAGATATTTTTTAATTGTGAAGTCAGTTGAAAAAAAATTTTTAGAGCTCTGAAATTATATCATTGTAATAACAATAGCTAACATTTAGTAAATGTTTCCATCTATGCTGAGAACTCTGCTTTATGCAAAAACAAAAAAACAAAGCTCTGTAACAATTCAGGCATAAGTCTTACTGAAGAAAAGTTAGTAATATCATCTTTATTTAAAAAGACAGTATGTATATTGCTGACTTTAAAATACAATGATCACACATGAAAAATTCCCCCAATGCTGATAAGACAGAAGATTTATTTTATTTATGCATGTAACTAAAAAGTGCAGCACATTGCAATTTGCAAATCATTTAATATACCAAGTTCAGATTGCTCTACTCTTATTGCAAAGTTTAATCAGATAGTATATATTAGAAAAAAGTTATTCACCAGGTTTGTATGCCATATTCTCTTAAAGTCTAGTGGAAAAACTGAAATTTAAGGGAAAAAAAATAGGAGCTAAAAATTAAGTTAATTGAGCTGGCAACATTTTTTTCAGACAAATAATTCACAATTAATAACATTCATTCTATAACACAAAGAGGCTTCTAGAAGGCTGTAAGTTCTGTATCTAGCGGGGAGTCAGACATCACTGTGGGTCAGCAGGGTAGGCAATCAAGAGGAAAAGCTAGATGCAAACTGGGGGGAAACAAAGACAAACTTGAATTTGTACCTGACTCTTACCACATCCAACCCCAATAGTGAAGGTGACTTGCAGAAGAAGTTGGCACTGCCCACCTTAGAGTTGCACATGTGCTTGGCCTGGGATTCAGAGACACTGAAGTTGCTGATACAGCAAGAGCTGGTAGAGACATGGGCCCAGCTGCTACTCCACCCAGGAAGCAAGACGGGAGATTGGCCACATGCACACCACCTTCCTGGAGACGAGCAACAATGTAGATGACCTTCAAAGTGCAAATTGGTGGGGTATTTCTGCCAATCAACACTCACTCACATCTTTCTACTGGTTAACCCCAATCCAGGCAATAGAGGGAAGGAAATTCTGAGAAATATAGTTCCAACTTAGCTAAATTGACACAGCACAAAATCAACCCTAAGTATTCATGGTGATTTTTTTTTTCCTATCTCAGTTTTTTTCCTTTCCATAATATGTTCCTTTCCATAATATGAACCACTTCACTGAGCCACTGGCAATATACAGAAAAATATGCAGATAAAAATGATTTGGACTATCAAGTTCCAAAACACATTTTTTAAATTTTATTTTTGGTCCATGATTCCACTGCATTTTAGCCCAAAAGATGAATTTCTCCAATAAAAAGATTAGCTCTGCATCATCCCCAAACCTTAAAAACTCCATCAAGAGCAAATGTATCTACATGGTGCAGCAGCAAAAGAGAAACCAAGCCGTTAGGTTTGGAGCCATGAAGAAGCCAATTTAAATCTTTATCTTCACCCCTACAACTAAAAAGTCCACCTTTTTTGTATACAGTTATTTACTGTAACAACTTCATTAGTGTAAAAGATATTATTTCATTTTAGACAGTGAGGTCTTTTAAATACAGAAGACTCGAAAATAGATGATAGCTTCTTTTTTCAAACACATTAAACCCTTATCTCTATTTGATTTCTCAAAATTGTGAGGCACAAATTGTCCAGAGCGTAACACTCTGAGTCTCTTTTTTGGCCTGTAAAATCAACAGTTATAGTGCTAAAGTTTAATCAATCTCATAAAATGTTACTCAGAAAGTGACCTGGTGTTATGCCTGAAGTACATCTCTGACATTAAAAAGCACTTTCAATGCAGCCAGAACAGTGTTATTGAAAGAGATAACTAATAGATACCTGGATGAAGATGGAGAAAAGGTTGGGGCCGGGGGGGAGTCAAATGGGAGAGAAGGCCACAAAAATCCCATTTTCAAGCATTTCCCTAAGGAGATGTGGTTGCATAGATGAATGCACAGGTTGAATAATAAAGCCTTTTGATATTATTTCAAGCAGAGAGCTCCATGAATTTCACAGTGAAACCAGTCACAGTGTTTCCTTCTGCTGCAAACTAAAGATACCAACCAACACATAAAGCACTGGGAATGCTTGAGTAGAAGTCACTACACAGGTGGCTATTTTCGAAATTTTAGCACTGTTCATCCCAATTACTTTTTTTTAACAAAAAAACCTTTAAATAGTCATGACATATACCAGGAATATAACTCCTTTTGTTCTGAAGTCATACATACTCACTATATGTGTGTACAATGTTTGTTCATTTGAATAAACATACATGCGTAAGAACTTAAAATGTTAGATTTTGAAAATGCAAATATAAAAAAATTAAATTAATTCAAACTCTGCCAATTTTGAAAGTACCCTCATTCCCCATATCTCCAATTCTACCTCCAAGAGGTAACCCCTGTGAAGAGTTAGATGTTTATCCTGCTGTTTTTCTACACTTTTACAAATATATGTCTGCCTCTGCCTCTGGATGAAAACTCAAGTGGGTTCCATGACTCTTCTAGTCTCTCTTAGATATCACCCAATCCTATGGTTACTTTAAGTCCCAACAAAAAAGCTTCAAATCTGTATAGTAAATAAAACAGGAGGAATGCCTGATCTGAGATCACTAAGCAAAGTAATCATCAAAACTGCATTGTCAACATAAAGTTCAAGCTTCTCTCCTGTGGATATGTGGGTGCTACTCAAACTTGCTTCAGATAGGACAAGAGTATTTGGGAAAGACGGTGTGATTGATTTCTTCTCTCTCTCACCACCTAGCATTTCTACTCATCCTTCTAAACTGTACTTTCTGATCTTTCAAGGGTTATTGGGTCAGGAGGAAAAGGATATCTCGATTATTTATTGTCATAGCTGATTTTGGGCTTCCTAGGCCTTCTGACATCTAAAGTTGATCTCCTTGGGACACTTCCTTAAGTTCCCGTTCCACCTATATTGTTCTGGCTGTCATCTGTAGTTCTCTTAATATTGGTAAATTTATCTCTCTTTCTGTTGGTTGGGACTTTCTTCTCAGCCCCAGAAATCCAGCTATACCTGCAACTTCTCTGCTATGATCTGATTGTTCTTCCAAGTATTTGTTGTTCTTGGGGAGGATCTAAGAATAAGCCAAACCAGTGCTCAATCTGTGTGTGTGTGTGTGTGTGTGTGTTTCTCTGTCTCTCTCATGCATGGCCCACCCTCAGTTCATGGGAAATACACATGGATCTTCTACCCACCAACTCCAGGACGGAGAGCAGCCGAAGCAGCCACCTTCCTTTTGGTTCTGCTAGCAGCTATCTCCCACCCTTTCGATTTCTCAGATGGAAGTCAGACACTAGTCCACCATGCCCCCAACTGCATACCATACTTTCCAGTGGCCCCACTGAAACCCCTCTTACCAAGTTCAAGGTGATGGGCAGATACCTCACAACCTCCAACTGAGAGGAAAGGGAGGGGAACTCAGCACATCCTCAAATATCTTCTTCATAAATGTACCTTCACTTTTCACTCCTCCAAATTTTTTATATCCTCAAGGTGTAAGAGGGGTTTAAGAATCATCCATTTGATTTTTAGGCTATTTTTTGTCAGTCTCACCAGTCGCTTCATTTTTTTTAATAAAGTTCTTTAATAGTCTCCATTTAATTGGTTCGTTTTTTTCTTTCACTAGTCACTTTAATATTTGATATCTATCAATTTATAGTCTTGGTTGAACTATTTTAACATCATTTTATATATATATACATGGATGTATATGTGTATTTGTGAATGTGTGTATGTATCATACATATAAATAAAATTATTTGTTATATTTATACCTGAGTTTTACAGAATGTTTAGGAAATGGGCATTCTCAATATGAAAATTCTTGTCATTTTGAACATAGTTGATAAATGTTGTAATTATTTAAATTATTTAATTCAAATAAGGTGACTTGTAAATATATGCTTTTGATTCATTTGTTTCTTTTTAAACTGAGTAAAAACTGAGGAAATTAGCCAGGTTCAGATTAACATAGGTTTTGCTTCACTTCTCTTTTTTAAACTCTTCTTCTTCCTTCTTCTGACCATATCAAACATCTTTTCTTTGTTACAAAAAAGCAAGCAACAGCTGCAGATCAAGGACTGACCCATTTTCAAGAAAGCCTCACCACAACATTGGAGTTCCCTGAAATGCTATACAAGAGAAAAAATATTTTCCCAACTTTTAAGAAATTCTATCTATTGCTATTTTCATTATGGAAGGTAATTATGGTTATAAATAAATAAATCTGAGTTTCTCAACTTCTTGCAGTGCACCATTCACTGTTCTTAATATAAAGGACTAGCAAATTCTCCCCTATGACCCTAAGAACAGAAGGGATAGTAAGCAGTCCACATAATATTCTGTTCAAGAATGTTTTAAGGCATCCTAAAGGAAACATTCTCCAACAGAGTCAGTTCTGTTATGTGTTCAATAACCATATGTTCGTTTCTATGTGGATAATGTGCAGCATAATAGATACCTACAATGATTCGAGGAGAAGGCAATTATTGACTCAGGGGGTTTTACTGATTAGACTCTGAATGGCTCAAACATGACTAGAACTCCAATTGGGCATTATTAAAAGTTCACTTTGATTCTTGGGTGTTTTTTCTTTTGTGCATAACTAGCTTCTAAACAACGCATACTATCTCCCATGTTCAGTGGGATGTTACAATTAGTTATGATCTAAAACCACAATGTCATGTCATATTTTGAATAAACCTTACTAACCTTGCTCCCAATCGTGAAATCATAACTTTAATTCAAAATAAATACTCTGAGACATTTACAGGGCATTAAATATGAGTTTAGTGAATGGATGAAAATAAATGAAAAATGAACAACTCAGTCCTACAAAGCAGGTAGATAAAGGAAACCTGAAAAGTAAAATGGAAAAATAGATTCCTGGGAAATTTTTCTGCCCCAGAGGAAAAAGGGGAGAAAAAGTTCACCAACAATAATAATCTCATCAATTGTTATAGAAAATTCTAACTTATTTGATTCTCACAAAAGCCCGTGTCGTGGCAGAGGTAGGGGATTATTAATTACCTATAAAGCTACTAAAGTTTAGAGATCCTTTCTTTTCCCCAAAGTCATATAATTACTAAGGCCCATTCATTTAACATATATTTTAGTGCTGGCACCTAGAATTAAAGTAATGTGACAGAATAGAGAATGACGAGATAACTACCGTATGCTGAGTGATCAGTGAAGGCCTCTCTACAGTGATGACATTTAAGCTGAAATCTAAAAGAGAGGGTCAGCCAAGGCAGATCAATAGGAAAAACACATCAAGGAGAAGCCACACATGCAAACACCCTGAGGTGACGCCTTGATAGGTTCAAGAACCGAAAGAAGGCTAGTGAGCTGGAGAAATTGAGTAAGGACTTCTGGGGTAGCCAGACTCCAGAATGGCCCCATCTCTGGGATTCTTACTTACCCTTGTACCCTTGTACCCTTGTACAGATTTCTCCCACATTGTACTTGGTCTGTATTACCAAGAGAACACACATAAATGACAGTAGTTTATTTAAAAATAAAGCTTCCATTTTAACCTCTCTCTCTCTCTATCTCTATCTCTCTCTCTCTCTCTCTTTCTCTCCCCTCCCCTCCCTCCCTCCCACTCTCTCTTCATTCACGCTGGAGGAAAGAAGTCAGCTGTCATCTCATGAGGTCTCCTAGGCAATCTATAGAGATGTCCGTGTGGCAAGGAACTAAAGCCTACCAACCACTATGTGAGTAAGCTTGGAAGTGGATCTTTCAGCCCTAATCAAGCCCAATGTAACTGCAAATTTAGACTTCTTGATTGTAATCTCATAAGAGACTCTGAACAAGAACAATCCAGTTAAGCTGCTCCTAGATTTCAGATGCACACTGTGAGAGAATAAATGGTTATTTTAAGCTACCAATTTAGGATCATTTGTTATGTAACAATAGATAACTAATACAAGTTCTAAATCAGTGATCTTTTTACTGGCCTCTGCTATTGAAATAATCTTATTAAAAATTCCTTTGTAAGGTAAATCATTGACTTTAAGACTAGATTTTCTTTGTATTGGTTTATTTGGTCAGGCTCACCTCTAACATTCACAGAGTCTGAGACAAGAGTACAAATGAAAGCACACATACTACATGTCTAAAATCTTTTTATTTCTAATCAAGCTAACTAACTGTTAAATAGAATGTGTTCTATCCCTCTACATTGAAACTATATCTTCATAAGCTTCTGGAAGACTAGGTTCTCAAATTTTAAATTCTCAGACTTTTAGGAGTTCAGCATATGAATATGATAGATCCCAGTCCCCAGCCCCTGGGCTCAGGCTAGTGACATGCCTCCCTTTTTCCTTACCATGGGCTCGATTCTGCACATTAAAGGGCTTGTTTCACACTCACATGAATGTCTCGACCTGCTAGTCGAACCTCAGTTCACACTCCACCATAAACAGCAATCTTATAGCTACCCCTGGGGACTACAGGAGGTTACACTGTGTAATCTTCCCACAGGAAAATGGACCAGGGAAGAAGCTAACAGAGGTCCTGGAAGTAGGTTAGGGACTGTTTGGGCAGGAATCCCAGGATCCCATGTACTCAATGCATGGTCTAGACTAAAGCATGAGGCCTCAGAGAGGAGCCCCTCATGCCTAGACTGAAGCACAATACTGCAGAATTCCTATCAAACAAATAAAAATGGTGATTTAGCATAAGGTTTATGAGATATCTCACAGAAGTCCAAAGAAGAGAAATATAACAGGCATTAAGAAGCACCTGAAACTTAAAAGAGAGAGAGAGAGAGAGAAAGCACCTGAAACCAAAGATTCAGAACACTGTCAGTTGTCTTTCTCCATCTCTAACCTATGTAATTTGCTCTGTATTTGCTGTATTTATCACTCACACTCTCTCTAGACTCACTTTTTCTACTTTTCTGATCAATATAGCAGAAAACAAGGTCACTAGAATTGTCAGCCACCAAAGAGAAGGCTCTGACTGGCCCACCCTGGGCCAGATTCCAACTTCTAGTCGAATCGACTGAGTCAGGGGTAGAGTAATATTGTACTAATATATGGCAGCAATGCCTGTAACCTTGAAGACAGAATGAGAAAGAGTATTTCCTAAAGGAAAGGAGTCCTTCATGTAGATGTGCTCACCATGTTCATATAAAGTACAATTTTATTTATGGACATTATAAGTAATTGCAAAGTTTAAATAAGTGAAAATTTTCACAAATTAAAGCAAATGAAAAATATCCTAGAAAACTGGCAAGACTAGAGACTCAAAGAGAGCACAGTAGGACTCTCACATACAGTTTTTCAGGTTGTGCAATGCTCACCTTCTAGGATACACCATTCTTGATGACCCTATATCACAGCCCCAGTCAATGAAATGTTTAGGAAAGGAAATTGGCTTTCTGTGGCAGAGATTGCTTGGTTATGGATTGTGAGTCTTTGGCATAAAAATCATTACTTTTGTCAAGCCAATATTTTCAAATTTTCTAGCTGTTTATAGTCTGCATATTCTGGATAAATGTATCAAAATGATCACTATTCAAATTATTTACTAATTGAGATTTACATAAACTGCACACACATTTTTTCTATATCAGCCTAAAACAAAACTAGTGTAATAATTTAAATGAACTTCTGAGAAACAACCAGAATACCCACCCCTTTGGTCTTATTCAGACAAGGCAAACTTTCTTGAAGAGAAATGCCACTGATTCGTCTTTGTATTTTGAGGAGCTGAAGGATGAACTTAGTGCATTAAAGCACAACAGAAAGTCAAAGCAATTCACAAAAAAAATATCAACTAACCGTAAAGTCAGAGGGAAAGTTTGCATATTTTCAAGAAATTTATTTGGTGAATTTGATCTATCCTTCTGGGTGATCTAATTCACCATATTAATAGCCTAATGAAAAGAAAATCATATGATCATATCAATTGATCAAAAAAAGCATTTGACAAAACTCAACATCCATTTATGATTTTTTTTTAAAAGTACAGCAAGCTAGATACAGAAAACGAACATCTGAAAAGGAACATTTACAAATTTAAAAAAACCCTACAATCAGAAATGTGGCAGAGTGAGAGATGTCCCCAGATCTCTCCCCTTGAAACAACAATAAGTCAAACATCTAAAACTCAACAAAAAACCATCCAACCTGCACCCAAGCATGTCTGAGCAAGGGATCTGCAAATAAGAGCTACCACAGGATCCTACTCAAGATACCACATTACATTTAATCATATCTCCTTAACCTTTTCTTGGTTTGGTTGTGACAGTTTCTCAGACTTTCCTTGTTTTTGATGACCTGATAATGTTGAACGGTACTGACCAAGTATTTTGTAAACTGTCTCTCAATTGGGATTTCTCTGATGTTTTCTCATGATTACGGAGTTATGGATTTTTGGAAGGAAGACACAGAGGTAAAGTGCCATTCTCATCACATGGCATCAGTAGTGCATACTATCAGTACAACTTAGTTGATGTCGACTTTGATTACCTGGCTGAGGCGATATTTGTCACATTTCTCCAATAAAGTTATTCTCCTCCCCTCCCCCAAAAAAAACCTATAACTAACATCATACTTAATAGTAAAATAGTAAATAGTAAATATTACTCACATATGGAATAGTAAATAATGCTTTCCCTTAAGATTGGTAAAAAGGCAAGGATGCCTACTCTCTTCACCACTCCTATTCAACATTACACTAGGAAGTTCTAGATAGTGAAAAAGGGGAGGGGGGAAATAAAAGTCATATAGATTAAAAAAGAAGAAATAAAATTGTCTCTATTCAAATATCATGATTATGTAGAAAATTCTAAGGAATATATCAAAAACAATAATGATAATAATATTAACTGGTACAACTAAAGAGTTTATCAAGGTTATAACATACAAGGTCAACAAACAAAAATTAATCATTATCAATTTATAATTTGAAAATAAAATTAAAAATTAACACTATTTATAATAGCTCCAGAAAATTAAATATTTAAGTATAAATCTTACGAACCATGTACCTAAGCCCTAGACTTTAAAGAAAAGAAATTCCTTTGGGGATATGGAAAAAGGAGAAAATGACTCACAAGAGAAAGAAAATTAGAATTCCATTGGCCATTTCAATATCAAACTTTATTCTAAAATAAATTGTATTAACATATTTAAGACAATTATATTAGTCAGAGTTCTAAAGAGAAACAGAACTGATAGAATGTAGAGATAGAGAAAGTGTATTTTAAGGAATTGGCTCATGCAATTATGGAAGCTGGCAAGTCTAAACTCTGCAGGGTGGACCAGCAGACTGGAAAAACAGGGAAAAGATGACATTACAGTTCAAGAGCTGAAGAATTTCTTCTTTCTGGAAGGATGTCAGTCTTTTGTTCTATTCAGGCCACATTATGAAGAGTAATCTGCTTTATTCAAAGTCCATTGGTGTAAATGTTAATTTAATTCAAAAACATTCTCACAGAATCATCCAGAATAATGTTTGACAATATATATAGGCACCATGGACTAGCTAAGTTGACACATAAAATTAAATATCACAATGCTTATGGAAAGAAAATGTGAACTAAGAATGACGTTTGCAGAAAAACTGATTTTCAAGTATAAAAGGCACAGACAAAATGTTAACATCAGAAATGCAAAGAACAGATTTCAGCATAAGAAATTTGTCGGGAACACAAGCATTCAGACCATAGCATGGACCAACACAACAGAACAGAGAGCCCAGAAGTAAATCCATGCCCAGAGATAAATCTTTGATTTCCAACAAGAATATCAAAAACACATGAGGAAAGGAGTCTCTTCAATAAATGATGGTGGGAAAACTAGATATCCATATGCAGAAGAATGAAATTGTGCCTTTATTTCACAACACATACAAAATTCAACTCAAAATGGATTAAAGGCCTAAATGTAAGGCCTGAAACAGTAAAATTACTACATGATATAGGGGAAAAGCTTCTTAAGATTGGCTTGGGTAATAATTTTTTAGATATGACCCCCAAAGCACAAATAACAACAGCAAAAATAGACAAGTGGAATTGCATCTAATGAAAAGCTTCTTTACAGCAGAAGAAACAATCAATAGAGTAAAAAGGTGATCTGTGAAATGAGAGACAATATCTGCAAACCATATATCTAATAAGAGGTTAATATCCAAAATATATATCAACTCAATAGCAAAATAAATAAATAAATAACCCAATTCGAAAATGGGCAAACATCTAAATAAACATTTCTCAAAAGAAGACACACAAAAGGACAACAGATAAATGAAAAGGTGTTCAACATTATTAATCATCAGAGGAATGCAATCAAAACTGTAATGAGATATCATCTCACATCTGTTAGAATGGCTATTATCAAAAAGACAAAAGATGAAAAATGTTGGTGAGGATATAGACAAAAGGGAATCCTTGTTGTTGTTGAGAATGTAAATTGGTGCAGTCTTTGTGAAAAATAGTATGGAGGTTCCTCAAAAAATTAAAAATAGAACTCCATATGACCCAACGATTCTACTTCCGAGTATATATCCAAAGGAAATGAAATCATTATCTTGAAGAGATATCTGCACACCTACATTCACCGTAGCATTATTCACAATAACCAAGATATAGAAACTACCTAAATGTCCATCAATAGATAATGGAGAAATAAAATGTAACCAATACACCACTTCCCACACACACACACACACACACACACACAATGGAATATTATTCAGTCTTAAAAAAGAAAGAAATCCTGTCATTCGCAACAACATGGATGAACCTGGAGGACATTATGTTAAGTGGAATAAACCAGATAAAGAAGGACAAATGCTGCATCATCTTACTTACATATGAAATCTGAAACTCATAGAAACACGGAGTATAATGATGATTGCCAGTTCAGGCAGGGGAGGGAGGATATAGGATGATATTGGTCAAAAGGGTATAAGGTTTCAGTTATGCGAGATGAATAAGTTCTGGAGCTCTAAAGTACAGCATGGTGACTATATTTAATACCATATTGTATATATGAAACTTGGTAAGTATAAATCTTAAATGTTCTCACCAAACACACACACAAAAAAAAGGTTGACAATGTGAGGTAATGGATTTGATTGTGGTAATCATTCAAAATGTATATCAAAATGTTAAGTAATACACTTTAATATATATAATTTTTATTTGTCGATTATATTTCAATAAATCTCAAAAGAAAAAAATAAAATTACAGAGCCATAAACTGACAGATGACCACACAACAGAAACCAGAAGGCAATGTATAGTATTTTCAAACTTATGAAAGGAAATGACTCAAAATCTAGAATTCTACATACAGCAAAAAAGGTCTTCAAAAGTAAAAGTCAAATAAAGACATTTTCATGCAAATTAATCTATTATCTATTTCCAGTAACAAAAAGAAGATCAGTGGTTGGAGTGGTATGCGGGGAAAAGGAGGGATTAACAAGGGGTAGGAGGATATTTTGGGGCCAACAGATGTGCCCACTATTGTTATTGTGATAATTTCACAGCTGTATACATATGACAAAACTTATCAAATTGTATATTTTAAATATTTGCTGTTTATTGTTTGTCAGCTATATCTCAAAAAAGCTGTTTTTTTTTTAATCAACAATAAAGATATTTTCAGACAAACAATACAGATAATTTGTTACCATCAGATTCACTCTAAAGTAAATTCTGAAGGTTTATCACTAAATGTTTTCTTTTGGATTTTTATGTAAATTTGTTAAAAAGAGGCAATGTTTGTTAAATTAAAATCTAATAGGTAAAATTGATCTTGGTACTTGGTATCACTTTTTTTAATAAATTAATAACTGTATAAACATTCTTGCATGTATTAAAACTTTAGTCTCCTACAAATCCACTTTTTGGTGATTATGTAGCACAACTGTCCTCCTATACCTTCTTAAATTACTGCTTACATAAAGAGACAACCATCCAAATGGGAAAATATATTTGCAAGCAACGCTTCTGATAAGGGCCTAATATGCGAAATACACAAAAAAACTCAGACAACTCAATAACAACAGAAAAACAAACAATCCAATTTTAAAAATGGACAGAAGACCTGAACAGACCCTTCTCCTAAGATATATAAATGACCGACAAACATATGAAAAGATACTCAACATCGCTAGCTATTAGGGAAATGCAAATCGAAACCACAATTAAATACCATCTCACATCTGTTAAAATAGCTGTTATCAACAGGACAAGTAATAACAAGTGTTGGAGAGGATATAGGAAAAAAGGAGCCCTCATACACTGCTAGTGGGACTGCAAACTGGTATAGTCACTATGGAAAACAGGAAAACAGTATGGAGGTTCCTCAAAAAACTAAGAATTGATCTACCATATGATCCAGCAATCCCTCTACTCCAAAGACTTGAAAACTCATATCCATAAAGATATTTGCACACCAATGTTCATAGCAGCATTATTCCTGGTGGCCAGGACATGGAAGCAACCAAAGTGTCCTACAACAGATGATTGGATAAAGAAGCTGTGGTACATATATACAATGGAATATTACTCAACCATAAGAAGAGATGAAATACTACCATTTGCAACAACATGGATGGACCTCGAGATAATCATACTAAGTGAAATAAGCCAGACAGAAAAAGTTGAAAACCACATGATATCACTTATATGTGGGATATAAATCTAAAAGCAACAAACACACATGACAACAGAAACTCATGGACATGGACAGTGGACTAGTGGCTACCAGAGGGGAGGGAGAGAGGGGAGAGGTAGGTGGGGTAAAAAAGGTCAAATATGTGGTGACAGAAAGAAATCTAACTATGGGCGGTGAACACACAATGCCTTACTGTTGAAATGCACACCTGAAACCTACTGGATTTTGTTAACCAATGTCACCATAATAAAAAGAAATAAATAAAAATAATAAAAACTTTTTTAAAAAATAATGAAAATAAATTATTGCTTATATAGTGCAAAATAATTTATACCTAGTGAAAATCCATTAATTTCTTCATATTCTTGTTCCTACAAATAAAGAGCCAGGATTTCATTTAGGGAGGCAGAAGATTGAGGTCACCTTTTTTTGGAAGTGGAAAGATAAGGTTAGGTAGTTTGTGTTGCTATGCTTTGATTCACAATCCTGGGACCTTCTGTTCAAAGCTACAATAACACACATACATTCAAATAATCATCTTTCTTTGACTAACCTTTTGGGCTGGAATTGTAATTTTATTGGCCAATTATCTAACGGTAACCTATACCAAAAATCGTACAGAGTATTGTTATGTTTTCCCAATTTAAGTACTAAAAATACTTACATGTTCTGCTTTTTCTTTTTCATGGTTTTCACCATGCTCTATTGGCTTATACTTGGCATTCTATGTACTGGAGGTTGCAACCTTGGAAATTCCAGAAAAAGAAATGAGGGTACAAGAAGAAAAAGATAAGAAAGAGAAGGAGAGACAATTTATCAAGATTTTCATAAAGCAAGGAGAAAGACTGTTATTTTAACAGTTGTCACCAGAGTGCTTCTTAGGAAGAAATTTGTATTTATATAGAAAACACTTTGAAAGCCTATTAACATATGAAGAAAAGAAAAGAAAAAAAGACCCTGAGATTAAGGATTGACAAGAGACAGTGAAACAATTCTCTCTGCTGGAGAAAACAGGCAGAGGTAGGTGGCCTATAGACAAGAGGGGAGAAAAGGAGAAAGAGAGAGACGTGGGGAAGACTGGGCAAACTGGCAGGAGGCTGGAGCTTACATAGCTAAAGGACTTCCAAAAACAGGATATTTAATATTAAATTTTATGCTATTTATGCCTCTGAGTTATCAACCCTCTCCAGCATTCTAAAACATTTAGTAAATTCTGCTACAAACACAAATTCCCTGTGAGAGTTATTTGAAAAGAAATTCAGGAAAAGGGATTACCTTTCATATTTGTAATTGGTAGAAAAAAGCTGTAGAAGATGAAATGTTCATGAAATTGTAAGCTCAGAGAGAACAAGAACTTAGAATTGAAAGTAAGTATGGAAATGTAAACTTAGAGGAATGCTCAAACTGTGACTAATTGCTGAGCTTCTCATAGAAGATTGAGAAGTCTATATTTTATTTAAATCTCAGAAACAAGGTGACTACAGTTGAGATCCAGATCATGTCTTTTTTCTTTCTTTTTTCTTTCTTTCTTCCTTCCTTCCTTCCTTCCTGCTTTCCTTCCTTCGCTGCTTTCTTTCTCCTTCCTTCCTTCCTTCCTTCCTTCCTTCCTTCCTTCCTTCCTTCCTTCCTTCCTTCCTTCCTTCCTTTTTCTTTCTTTCTTTTTCACATCCCTCCTACCACCAAATGCACTGGAAAGAATATTTCGAAAACTCAGCCTTAAAGATAACAAAGCTATCCTAATGTTAGAAATGATCAAAATAGAGTACTCTCATGGAGCAAATCAATATCCAGAAACCTTTAATAAATATCTTCCAGCAATCAATATTACGTCCTTGATTCAGCTTTGACTCTAATCCTAATACTATCCTTAGCACATAGTAGGTGCCCAGGAAACTACTGCTGAACTAAATAAAGCTATGGACTAAGAGCTTGTCCTTTTTAAAGTCTTTTCCTCAATACAGAATATAACTACATTAGAGTTTTCCTTAAACAGTTGGTATTCATACAAGCAGGTACAAATAAGGACTTTGAAACTTGGTAGGACATAAAAATACCATTTTAGAAATTGCTTGTTCTTGGAATATTTTGTTAAAGAATTGTCATTGAAAGCTTTAAAAAAAAAAAAAAAAGACTGGTATTGTAACTGAAGAAGCATGTGCATAGTGAGTGGAATTCCAAAGATGATAAATACTCCTCCTTCTCACTAAATTAACACATTGAATGTAAATCATATCAATGAGATGATTAAAAAGGAAAAGAGGTTGAGTGTGTCAGTGTATAACTGATACAAAAACAAAAAAAATTGAAGAAAATTTTAGAAAAGAAAAAAATAACTTAGAAAAAAATTGTTTCAACTATTTTTAAAATAATTATATTTGTAGATAAAGCTGTATTCTGCTCCCAAATGCCTGTTCACTGAAACACTTCTATTATGAAAGAGACAAATGAAAAATATACAAACTAATCAAGAGTTTATTTCAAAAAGCAATTTCCTTATGTAGCAGGAGAAAAAAATTATAATCTCACATAGCTCTATAAAAAAGATAGATCGTGTTAGTTTAAAAGCCTTTATTCACCTGAGCTACTCTGTAGAAAAGAGAGAATTTATATCTGGGATTGGAGAGAAAAGGTCAGTGTTCCAAGAAGGAGGAAATGAGAAGGAAAGATAGAAGGAAGAGGAAGGGAGGAAGGAAGAAACAGGAAGATAATAAGAGGCTATGTGCTCTGCACTGACTTCCCATCCTGTAACGGCTCCTCAAATATTCAGTCAATGCTGATAAAACTTACTAGTTCTCTGTTGAATGTCACCTTATGGGGAGGAGAGAAAACCACTGAAATAGGTTGAACTTTGTGTTTGGGATGTGAAGGAATTATTTCCAAAAAGGTTTTTTTTTTAATTCTGTCAATGGTTTATTCAACTTGTCCAGCAGTATGGAAAGCTGGTTCCAAGAGCTTTGGAGAAATGAGGTATCTACAGCCATGTGAAAGAGAATATTAATATAAGATTGTTAGATTATATACAAAACAAGTTAGTTTCCTAAAGGGTAATCAAAGCATAACCTTAAGATATAAATCATTTGCATTTCTACTAGAAACAAAAAACCTCAGAAATTAACATTAATTTCATGGCCTGAGCTCTGAATCACAGCAAGTAATAAGTCAAAAAAAGGTGTATTCCCCTTTAGGGAGATGACAAAACTATGGCCTATAGGGCTAGCCACCTGCTTTAATAAACAAAGCTCTTTTAGAACATGGCCATGCTCATTTGTTTAAATATTTCCTATAGCTGCTTTCAAGCTACAACAGCAGTATTGAGTAGTTGTGACAGAGAGTATATAGCCTGCAAGTCTAAAATATTTACTATCTGACCCTTTAGGGAAAAGTTTGTCAGCCTCTGTCATAAATAATCAAGTAATTTATAGAGATGGCCTATAAAAAAAAATACTCCAATTGGACAGTGGAAAGACATGCCACCCACTCTTTGCCTTGTTTCCAAATCAAATTTTGAGCAAGTTTTCTTAACGAGAAAATTTAGGTGGAGTAAAGCATAACTTTATGAATCAAGATCCAGACTGCAAAGAGTAGAAAGCCTAGAAATGAGCAGAAATCAAGGAGATTATTGACTGGGGCCATAATCCAATTATGCTTTCAAGGGGCAAGATTGCTGCAGATGACATCTAGGTATTATAGCAACTATATAGTAGAGTCAGTATAGATTCTGTCAAATGTTCTATACTTTCTCTTTTTCTGTATAAAACACAATGGTAATTGTTGAGAGTAACAATCTTGGAATACAACACAATCCTAAAGTCTGGCAGTGTTTCATAAAAAGTAATCTAATCTTGTTCTGTATAGTTTCAGTGATAATGAGTATTCTCTTGGTCTGAATTTTACAGTACAAACAATAAGTAATGCATGCCCTGTGGCAGTGGTTTTCAAACTGCACTTTGGAAGGGCAAGTGGAAGCAGGATAGAGGAGTCAGCAATTAAGATTCACAATTCTCCCCTCTTAAATTAATCCCAGCAGCTGCCTTTCACCAACATAAAAAATCAAGTGTCCAATTTGAATTAAGGCCTATGCAGGGAAAAAAAGAAATTTTTTTTAAACTGCCCAAAGATATTGCTCAGTTGTCAAGAATATTTAATGAAAAGAGAAAGAAAACAGAAATGAAATGGGATATCGCAGCAGATCCTGCAGCCATTAAAAGTACTTTAAAAGTCATTGAGAGTACTATGAACAACTTTATTCTCATAAATTTGACAATTTGGAAAAAACAAACCAGTTCCTCAAAAACTACAAACTATCTAAAATCAGCTAATATGAAATAAGCAAGCAATAGTCTTGTAACCACTAAAGAACTTAAATTCTACATTTTAAGACTCCTGAAGAAGAAATCTTCAGATTCCAATGGTTTCCTTTAGAATTTTACCAAACATTTAAAAATTAATACCAATTTAACACAATCTCCAAACATTTAAAAATTAATACCAATTTAACACAATCTCTTCCAGATAATTGAAGAGGGGAGAATGCTTTCCGACTCATTCTCAGGTCAATATTACCCTAATACTCAAATCAGACAAAGACAGCACAAAAAAACTACAAACCAATATCACTCATGAATTGGAATGCCAAAATCCCAACAAAATATTAGTTAATTAAATACAACAATATATAAAAAGAATAACACACTATGACCAAGTGGGATTTATTCCAGGTATTCAGGCTGGTTCAATATCCAAAAATCAATCCACATAATCCACCATATCAACAGGCTAAAGAAAAATTCATTGACAGAGAAAAATCATTTAACATACTCATTTATGATTTTTCTTTAATAGGCACATTAGGAATAGAGGGAATCTTTTTCTGTTCTACACAGACTGATTCATGTGTCTTGAGTCCAGCATAAGCCAGGCCTGATGCTAGGCTCAGGCAACCAACTCTTACCCTGTGGCCATTGATTATAAAGAGCATTTCCAAAAAGCTCAGATCTAACATCATACTTAATGGTGAAAGACTAAATGCTTTCCCTCTAAGATTGAGAACAGAGCGAGGACATCCACTCTTACCAAAATATTCAATTCAAAATATTCATATTCGAAATAGTACTGGATGTTTTTGTCACTACTATAGGGCGAGTAAGAAAAAAATCAAGGAAAAAAGATTGGAAAGGAATAAATAAAATTATCTTTATTTGCAAATGACATAAATGTCTATTTGAAAATCCCAAAGAATCTATAATAATAACTCCTAGAACAATTAAGTGAGTTCAGTATGGTCACAGGACACAATATCAACATACAGATATCAATTGCATTTCTACATACTGACAAGTAAGTGGAAAATTAAATCCAAAGCTCAATACCATTTACAATACAATTGCTCCAAAGAAAACGAAATACTTAGGTATAAATTTAACAAAACTTGTACAAGGTCTGTGTGATGAAAATCGAAATTGCTAATGAAAGAAATTCAAAGAATATCTTAATACTTGGACAAATGAACTGTGTCGATTGATTGGAAGTCTCGACTTTACTAAAGATGTCAATTATTAAATTGACCTAGAGATGTAATGCAATTCCTACAAATTCTCAGCAAGGTTTTTGTAGACATCAACAAGCTTATGCTAACATTTATATGGAAAAAGAAAGGTCTTTAGCCAAAACAATTTTGAAAAAGAAAGAATAAAGTGAGAGGAATCATTTTTCCCAATATTAAGGCTTATTATATAGCTACAATAATCAAGACCATATAGTATTGGCAGAGGGATAGACACATAGAGCAATGGAACAGAATCATGAACCCAGAAATAGACCCATGCAAATATGTCCAATTATTTTTTAACAAAGGAGAAAAAGCCATTCAATGAAGGAGAGAGAATCTTTTCAACAAATGGTACTGGACCAGCTGAACATTTATAGGCAATAAAAAAAAAAAGCCACTAAACCTCATACCTTATCCAAAATTAAATCAAATGGATCATGGATCATAAACTGAAATGTAAAACATGAAGCAGCAAACTCCCTCCACCACCACCACCACCACTAAAAAAAAAAAAAACCCAGAAAATCTTCAGGAACCAAGACTAGGCAAAGGGTTCTTAGACTTAACACCAAAATCACGATCCATAAAAAGGAGAATTTTGTGAATTTTCCTGGTTGAGATCCAGAGAGCTCTCTCTTCTTGGGGCTATATAACCCCTCAGAGGCAGAGTCTGAATATATACCTTGTATCATGACTTCTAGTCTGGGATATATCCTATTATACCATACTTTTTATTTTTCTCCATTAGATATTTCAAGAGGTCATCTCACTTCTATTTTTCTGTTCTACTACACAGCACCAAAGCCACATTATAAAAGGTTCCGATTTAGTCAGCCAATTGCCTAGCCTGAGGAATGCGCTAAACTGATGGTTGGTTTTTGGTGTGATGCAGAGCCAACCTAAGTGCTAGCCATCTGTGGCTCCTACAAAATTCCTAGAAATTAAAGCAGTAATGTCATCTGTCTCCCCATATCCTAGCTGTTGGCATCACTAGATGAAGAAGTGAGAATGAGGGAGTCTGGAAAATGAAAGGTAGAAGGTTACATCCAGATTCACAGAGGGAACATCTTTCACAAGCCTGAAGAGGTAACACGTCATCATTGAGATGCCCATATTCTAAGCCACTGAAGCCAGCTCATGCCTCTTCCTCTTCCTCTTCATTTCAGACTTTCCAGGACAGATCGATAGGAAGATAGAGCCAAGAGCTGCTCCTCCGTCTTATGCCCTAAGGACAAGTCACCTTGAATGAAAGCTTCTATTTCCTATCTAGTTCCTAAGCAAAGGGTTAGTGCCAGCCAAAAACAAACAAAACCATGGGGCACAAGATTTAGCTCTAGCCCTTCACACATACTTTGATTTCCCCATCACATCAGCTGCCCCACTTCGAACCCCCAACTCTCCAGTGCTTCCAGTAATAATCTCATTTTCTCTTTCCTCTCCTGAAGCACATCCAAATCAAAGCTCTCTCTCTCTCCATGTATGACATCCAAGCCAAGCATTAGGCAAAAGCAATATGATCAATTATTTCACTCCATGTAATTAGTACAGTCTTTCATGTACGCTGTTATTTTATCTGAGATGCAGTTTTTCACAACAGTTCTGTTTACAATTTTAGAGCTAGACATTCCTGGGTCCGATCCCGGACATATCGCTTGCCAGCTTTGTGACCATGAGCAAGTAACTCAACTTGCTTATTAGTGAAAGGGAGACACAAAGATATCTGCCTCATAGGGGTGTTATGAGAATTAAATGAGATACGCATAAGTGCTTAGAAGAGAGCCTGGCAGTGAGAAGTGTTCAATAAGTGGTAACTATTCTTACTACGTATCTGTGATGCAAACAGTTTTAAAATGCCCTTTAATATATACCAGTCATGTGACATATCCAAGGTCACAAAGGAGACCTGTATTTTATTATTTCTACCAAAACCCTCTGACTACATCCCTTTAATTCTCCTCCAGCATTTTAAAATAATAATTATCACAGTAACAATAATAATAGCTTAACACTATGTCATATGATGAAATTAAGGCACAGAGAGGTAAGTGATTTGGCCAAAGTCACTCATAATCAAGCATAATCAAGCAGCATAATCAAGAACCAAATCCAGTTAATCTGAGACCAAAGTCCAGGCTCTTAATTACCACACTATAGAAGAGGTGCTATTTCCTTCCTTCCTTCCTTCCTTCATTCAATCCATATACAATTTTTAGAACTATTATTTTCCAGACACTGTATTAGGTTTAGAAACAAAAGAACATATAAAATAGTCCTTGACATCCAGTAGCCTGCAATCTGGTAAAGATAAATTACCACTCAGTCTGATAAATACTATTTTAATGACATGAATAAGGTGCTTTAGAATCACAGAGCAGCTAACCATGTCTGGCCCAATAAAGGAAGGCTTCATATCGGAGGTGCCGAGGGAAGTCTTGTTTCAAGATGAAGGAGGAGCAGGTGGGACACTCCAGGCAAAGGAAACACCATTGATAAAGATTTGGGATTCAAATGTGTAGACATACTTGGGCCAGTGAACAGCTCATTCAGATTATCAGGTGCATGGAGGAGAGTAAAAGGAGAGAAACCTGGAAAAATGGGCAGAAATGGCATTGGAGAGTCCCAACATACTAAACCAAGGAGGCTGAATTTTATCCTTGGAACAAGAGATAGAGGAAACAGGTTTTTAAACAGACGTGTGGAGTACTGTGATTCCATCATTTTAGAACACTAACCCTGTAAGATGACAGACTGGCCGAGAGACACATTATTGGCAGGACATCCAATTAAAATGAACAGAATGGTCTAAGAAAGACATTTCCAAATGTGGTTCATCATAGAATAACTAGAGAAGTATTTTTAAAATATGGATTCTTAAGCCACACCCAAATGAGTCAAAATCAACAAGTGTGGACTTGTGAAATCTGTTTCTATGTTTGTGGATATGCGTGGTAGGGTGTCGTGTGTGTCTGCTGTACATGAACGCACGTGAGCAAGGCAGTGTGTGTGTGTGTGTGTGTGTGTGTGTGTGTGCATGTTACTCTCCAGCTGATTCTAAAGATGAACCTAGTTTGGAAACAACTGATCTTCAAAGAAACCCAGCGACAGCCCATTCAAAATAGTAGCAAGGAGTATTAAAAGAGTCTGATACAATTCTAAATTAGGATTGTCAAGATTTTGTGAGGATTGCAGATGATGCAAGATCCCCTTGTGTGAGTCCCAGGAGATACAATGGAGCTGATTCTTAGAACCCAAAGACAAAAGGGGTGATACGATCAACATGATGTCCCTAAATCGTCACCTAAACTCTAATGGCGTGTACTAAAGATTTACATTTATATATTAGAAGAAACCTTGCCTGCCCTAGCTAACATTACTTCATTCACACTTCTATCCTTTCTCCTGCTTCTCTGCTCCAATTCCAAATTAATTTCTCTGCTAAGGCCCAAATCTTGTCACTGAAATATCTCTATGGCCGTTAAAACTTGTTTTTTCCAAAGTCTGTCGATTAAAAAATTCTGAGTTGGAATGAATGTATTATCCTCAGTAAATTAGCTACTTACTATTCCCTGACCTATTCTTCCTATCACAGTCTCGTTTGATTATTCCAAGCAGACAAGTCTACTTCCCTCCTTTGGCAAGCAGATGAGGAAGGTGAGATGGAAGTTATATTAAGAAAAAAGTAAGTGCACTGTAGTGCATACTTGAAAGCATTTCTGTGATAAAAGGACGGAACTTAGCCCAGGAAAGTCACAGTGTCAAGCTTAAATGCTTTCTCTACCGGTGTGCTTTAGGGAGAAAAATTAAAAAAAAAAAAAAAAAATACATAACCTGGAAAGCTGGTCAGGCAATTATATTACTGACAGAGTTTTATGAGACAATATCAGAGGGGAAGTGCAATGAGGCTATGTCAAATTACAGCCTGCACAAAAAGAAAAAAATATATATATATATGTGATCATAGAAACAGTGACAAATAAAGTTGGTAATGAAGAGGGCATTAGTTTAATTGCTTAACCTTTCCTCTTGACTGCATCTGTAAGTGTAGCAAAATGTCCCCTCCGGTCTCCTGAAGGCACCTAGTGCTTAAGGGAGTACAAGGACCCTAGAGGCAACGACAGGCAGAAGAGGGAGCTGATTTCCCAGGGAGAAGTCGGGACTGGTCAGTAACGGGTGAGATAAAGTGTATAACCTCGCAAATGATGTATTTCAGCCTTCCACTGAGTCCGAAATGGCAGCTGGCAAAGCTCTGACCCCAAAAGAAAACAATTTGCACTGTTTGTGCTGGTGGGAGAATTCATGGAAGAATGGTTACTTTTGCTTCATGCTTTGTAGACACCATTAGAGATCACTGGGAACAGACCCATGGGAAAAGGAAAGTCGTGTTTGGTGGGCAGCTCAGTACAGTGGATCTTTGGGGACCGAAGACTGTGAATCCTAATTCTGGCTCTGCTGCTATTTTCTCATGGGACCTTGAAAGGACGCAATTAATGTCATAGAGCCTCAATTCCCTTCTTAGGAGAGGTAGGCCTGAACCTTATCAATACATGATTATGAAGCATGCATTTCATTCACACTCCAGGAGCAGCCTATTACATGGGGTTATTCCCAAGAGGAACAAATTAAAATGTTTCTAATTACAAGTAAGAAAAAAATATACTAACATAATGGTAGATAGGTTTTATTTAAATCTAAACTTAAGAGTGGCATTTTTCCCCAAAATAATCAAGCAGCAAATGAGACGAAATATCAAAGCTCTTTTAAGAAACATTAAGCACTATTCAATACAAGGCTTTGTCATTGTTATTACGAAGCAAAAAAAAAAAAAAAAAAAAAATTAATGTATTAAATCCTAAAAGTGTATGTTATTCTCATCCGCCAACTAAGACTTTCATTTATTCCACATTTATTTATCAAGTACCTTTCTTGTTCTGGCATTAACTAGGTAACAATAATCCAAAAAGGAACTGTAGCCAGATACAGAAGGACAAATATTGTATGATTCTGTTAGGTAACTAGTCAGACATGAGCAACAAGGGAACAAAGGAATAGAGGCCCAGCCTAGAGACCGCCCAAAGAACACTTTATTGGCAGTTAGAGAATCCCTCCTGCATCCTTGGAGACAAAGGACAGGAAGGCCAGAATCTATAGCTGGTTTAATCTGGCCACAGACACCTGCACAGAGGGGTACTACCCTAACCTGCCCACAACTTAAGCCTCATTATATCATCATTATAATACCATGTTTATATCCAGAAGTTCATGAATCTAATTATAACAGACTGAATTCTGGGTAAGTGCATGCATGCGCACTAGGCAGAGTAACATAGCAGCCAAGTGTCAGTCAAAATCACTTCACTTGCCAATCACCTAAGAATGCCTTTGTGACCACCTATTACAGCCCAAATATAACAAAGACCTCTCCTTCCCCAGGGTTGCAGCTCTCTATCTTCCCTAGCTGTAACCCATGCCCCACCCACAGGGGAACATATCCTCATTTCCACATGGTCAGCCAGCTTTAGGCTTAACTCATCTTCTACTTCAAAACATACCTTTAATAAATAATACTTCTCATAATTGTCACGGAGTGGAAATTCATTTCTTCATCAGTGATAAGGACCGAGACCCGCGTGTTACCAGAACTCCGATCACCACAACAGTAACAATTCCACGTACAGAAGTATCTAGAATAGGCAAATTCATAGCAACAGAAAGTAGAATACAGGCTGCCATGGACTGAAGGGAGGAGGGTGGGGAGTTACTGCTTAATGGGTACAGAGTTTCTGTTTCGAATGACAAAAAGTTTTGTAAACAGATAGTGATAATGGCTACACGTACTGTGAATATACTTAATGCCACTAACTCGTACACTTAAAATGGTTAAAATGATAAACTTTATGTTATGTATATTTTACCACAATAATTTAATACCATAGTAAATTAAAAAAAAAAAAAAAGAAGTGAACTGAACATGTTCTTTCTTTCTCCTCACAAAAACAGGACCCTTAGCTTCCAGTCTGAACACTCTGCCGATACAGATCCTGTTGCTTTCTGCTCCCCAGGAAGTTTCCTCAAGGTTCTTTATCATTTTGTATTCTGACACTAAGAACCTACTTGATTTGGGGTTATTTCCAGAATATTGAGTATTACCAAACTTTCATTATCTTGGATGTTCACTGAAGCTCTCGTTTCACAGCTGAATAAATATTCTTCCAGCAAGAAGCCTGACAGATGAATTGTCTTGGCCCCCAGATGTATTTTCACGTCAGAACTCAGACAAGTGTGACAGTTTCTTCCTTTAAGCTCCTCTTTTGAATAGTTTAGCATGACTCAAGGCTTTACCACTTTCCTTCACTTTTAGGATATTCTTTTCCAAGGCAATTTACCATAATAGAGTCCATCTCCCCACAGGACAGAGAGCAGTGTGCTGGCCTGAAAAGGGGAGGTGGTTTAACTTGGAGAATCAAGCCACACACTCAGGAAAGCTGAATTCTGGTTCCGGTTCTGTTTCTAATTTAACCATAAGATCAAAGCCTACCCTCCAACTCCTCTCTATGGAAAAGGAGAGATTATAACACCTCCTAAAAACCTCGCTGTAATGTAACAAATGAACTCCCAAGGGAACATGTTATGAAAAAGATTTAAACAGAACAAAATTATTTTGGTACTTTAGGATTAAATCACTTTGGCTGGGATCCAAGACTAATCCAATTTATACTATATTCTACTTAGAGTTATTAGTGTTATAGTCAAATTATTGAATTTAGGGTTTATTTGGCATGGTATTGGCTAATGTGTTTGTTATGTCACTTTAAGAATATATTTAGACTTATTTTTATTTGTCAGGCTTGTAATTTACCCTACATCTTATCATCACTTGCTCACCAAGTTCACCAATTTGCCATTCTTTCAATTTGTGCCTCACTCTAGGCCAGAGTTGTTGTTGTTCAACCTCATCTCTAGTGACATTTTGAACAGGATAATTGGAATAAAAAATATTTGGCTGTAAGGTAGAATGTTTAGCAGCATCCCTAGCCTGTACCCACTAGATGCTAGTAACACCCTTCCCCAAAAGTTGTGACAAATAAAAATGTCTCCAGACATTACCAAATGTCCCCTGTGGGGCAAAATTGCCAACACCACCCTGCCGCCTCTGCCTCCTATCCCTCGCCCCCAGCTCATTGAGAATCACAGCCCTACACCTTGTTTCTAGCCATATAACTAACACTGAATAACTACTTCTGACAACACAACCATTCATTCCCTTCAGAACTCCTTAATGGCCACAGCTTGTCTCACCTTCTGTCTTTCAGAACACCTCCCCTGCTTCGAAGAATAGGCTAATTCTTGCCCAAAAGCCACATCTATGTGTACAGCCCAAGCATGAGATATATGGACAATATCTAAAAATATTCAGACCTTTAAGAGTCTCTTCATTCCTGAAAACATTAAGCTTGGAATGCTTAAACAGATTTTGAGATAGGACTTAAGAGATGAGGTACAGATAAAATTAAAACTGACTAGAAACCTTCACCACAACTCAAAATGACTCTTATCAAAATCCTTTCAGAAAATGGAAAAAAAAAAAAAACTTATGTAACCTTTTCAAAAACCATCACTCACTTCAAATTGTCTTAATCCAATTTCAGTGAGAATTAAAGAGCAGGGGAGTACTGCTTGTGTGTCAGATCCTATATCATAACCCTCTTGAACTTTTCTAGCAAAAATGGATTCTTTTTATAAACCATTCTTGACTCTGTGTGGTAAACTTGTCTAATTTCAGTCTGACTGGAAATATTTTCCGCATACTCTCTCCCTGATCCCAACACAAGCTTCGTAAATCTCAGATGGTCCTTGAAAGACTACAATATGATTTAAAATATTGGAAAACTTGAGATTTCAGGAAACTGATGTAAACTGTTTAATATTTACCCTTCACTTTCAAATCTCCCAGACTGTCTAATGAGCTTTACAGGGTGTTTCTTCCAATCGATTGCCAAGGTAAATATAGCTGCATTTGAGGGAAGGAAAGAGGAGAAAGATATTTCTATAAATCTGGGTGCTTTCCACTTCTGCCATCTGATTAGGCCTGCAAATGGGAAGAAACATCCAGTTTTGGGAAAATAAGATAAATCTCCTAGTTTTAAATACCATACTTTATGATCTGAGGAAGTGTAATTTTTATTTTGCACAAAATAAATTTCATACATTCTTTTTATTCAGTTAGTAAGTTTCCATTGTGCTTTCCAAGGAAAGCTATAAGCAGAAAAAAGTCAAGGAGCTAAAATTTCAATTCTTTGGTCTCAACTACCTATCACAAGGCATTAGCAAACAGGAGCTGAAACTGTGTGCTTAAGCCCAGACATGTATTGTTAAATGTGACATGCTCAATTTATCATTAGTTATGAAGTGAAAACGGATGAATACACATTCAATTTAGTTCAGCTGCTTTCTTCATTTATCACACTCTTTCATCATCCATCATCTTCCCCCACCCTTTTGATTTGAACAAATAACACACTCTCATAAGTTTAATCTAATTAATCATAATTGTAAGGTAATGTTCCCTTAATGAACCATACATCTGATTTTATAAAGTTTGTTGCAATTTTATTAAAATGTGTTCCAGATAGAATCTAAAAATGTTCTCTTTGAAGCCCAACCACCTAATCATTCCTTGGCCTAACTCATGTTTCTCAACTGCGTGGATGCGTACGCACGCACACACAACACACACACAAGCACGCTCTTCTTTTGTAGGGATGATAAAGATATAACAATACTCAGAGTCATTGGAGCATGTTGGTCTTCTATGGAACAACTGTTTCAGTAAATTGGAAAGTGTTCATCATTTCATTAGATGAGATAGAAAGTTAAGAAAATTAATTGCAGAGTAGAGAAAAAAAGTAATGAGGAATGGAAAGGATTCTTTCTCCCTAATTATTATTATGGAGAATATAAAGACCAGGATAGAAATATAAAGAAGAAATTGCCTTTTGTGGGTAGTAACTTATGCTAAAAATTCCAAAATTCTCTTTCTAATATAACTCCAAAGAGAATCTCATAAGAGAGCTGACAGAGTAAAAACTGTTGTAATCACATATTATTACCTACATTTGAGCAGGGGGGATAAAATGAGCCCCCAGTCTGAATCTGCACAAGTTTTGGTTCAGGTGGCAAAGTATCAGAGAACACTTAAAGCCAGAAGAAACATGAAAGCCATTTTGCTCGAATCCCTTGCTTTAAAAATGAGGGAGACTGAAGCCATGAGAGGTTAAGAGACTTGCCCAAGGTCACAGAAGTAGGTGGCCATAGAATCAAGACTACGACACAAGCCCACTGACTGGCACTGCAGCATCAGTTTCCATCTGATCCTGCATTTCCTTTCAAGTCACAGGATCTCACAAGCCTCTTCCTGTTTAATTTCAGTTGCTTTCTCTTTTGTATGAAAAAAATCAGGTACATTTTAAGAAGAAAAACAGAATCTCTTTAGAGCCTATACCGTAATATTACTATAAAGTTGCAATCTCATTGTTCTTTATAAGCTAAGTGTCACACTGATGATACTATCAGAGATGGGACAAAACCCTTCCAGTGCATCTCTCATTGTCCTCTTGCAAAAGATAAAACACCTTGTTTCACGTGGGGGTGTTGCCTTCAGCTGTAGCTCTTTGATTTCCTGCTATGGAAAAGCTTTTCTTGACTGACTCACTGCTCTTTATAGTCCTTCTCAGGGGTACATGGTCTGCTTCTCCTCTGCAATCTCATTAATGACATTGGCACCATTTGCCCTAGTTCTCTCCTTGTGTTCCTGACATTCTAGCCCAGGCTATTTCTTAAATGCCCTTTCTCCATACGACAGCAAGACAATGGCCAAACTGAAGAATCAATTAACATAGACATAAAGAATAAGGCCTATAATCAGTCGTTCCCTTGCTTTATAGTTTAAGGGCTGAGACCATCTAATAGTCCTGACATGCACCTTAGCAAAATGCTTCTCTGCCCTAACAATGATTACAAATTTTATTCATTCTCTACTTTGGAGCTAATTTCATTAGCGATCAATGCACAGAAAATGATCATACACTGACAAACAAAAACACGTGGACAAGGTTAATTTCTTTTTAAATTAAAAAAGAAATGCTGATACTGGTCCTCTTGTACACTGCCAGTAAAAGTGTAAACTGCTAGTAAAAGTGTAAACTGGCAGTCATCTGGCAGAGAGAGGCAATGTAGTCATACTTGAATCAAGCTTTAAAATTTTTTGTCTACAGCCATGCCACCATGAACGCGCCCAATCTCATCTGATCTCAGAAGCTAAGCAGGGTCGGGCCTGGTTAGTACTTGCATGGGAGACCACTAGGAAGACCAGGTGTTGTTTTGGTTTTTTATTTTTTTAAAAGAAACTTTAAATTTTTGTGGACCCTTTGATAGAAAAACTTTAATTCCCATAATTTTTTCTAAGAAAATAATCAATGTATCAGAGTTTGAAAGTTTGGAACATCTTTAAAACAAAATATTAGCAGCTAATTAAAATGATATTGTAGAATAATGTTAAAAGACCTAAGGAAATATTCACAGAATATGTTAGACATAGAAAGCAGATTTTAAAAACTACTGCAGTATTATCTCATTTAAAAATTTGTTATGAATATATTGCTTGTATAAATAGATTGGATAAATATACACTGAAATGTTAGCATTAACTATCTTCCTGTGTAATAATTGTGGGAATTATAATTCTTCATTAACTGTGTGAGTTACAATCATCTGTTTAATTCCCCTCTTAGTGAAAGCAGGACTTGGCCCATCTTGTTTACTGTTATATTCCCTGTGCTCTCCATGTACCTAGAAAGTTGTAACAGTTCAACAGATATCTTTCGAGTTAATGAAAGTGATTTTTATTTTCTTATTTATGTTCATTCATATTGTCTCAATTTTCTACAGTGAAGATGTATTCCTTTACAATAAAAAAAAAAGTCAGTATATTTTTATTGTTGCTTTCCCAGTGCCTGTTGTTGTTCCCTTCAAAGTCTTAACCTTAGAACACTTTCCTAAGCAAGGTCACAACAAATGTTCCAAGCAAACTAGTGAAAATGGCATTCATCTGGGAACTCAGTGGAAATTAGATAAGAAACTTACATATTTGCAAGTCAGATACCTGCACTGATAAGCGTGCTTTAATGTGTCTTTCTTTCAATTAATAATTAATTGAACAGCTACTGTGTACCAAGCTTTCTAACTTTCCTTGAGATGAAGAGAGGAGGTGAATACAGTGAAAAAGAAAGTAAAAAAGAACCTCCCTGCCTCCAAGGAAATTACAAATTTTATTGGAAAAATCGAGCCTATGAGTATGTATGTAATCCCATATAAGACAGAATGAAATGTGATACAACAGAGCTATAAATTAAATGCCATGAAAGAAAGAGAAAAGGGGATTAAGTGCAATTGTGTGGTGGGGAGGTCAGAGAAGCCTTCAAAGTGGGGCTGACACCCTTAAAAGATCCATAGTTAAATTTTGATAGATGGAGAAGAGGGAGGTCTTTTCTACATTTAACCTTGAATTAGAATAAAACTAATTCCCAATAGCCTGGCATTTAATCACTGCAGAATCAAAAGGCCATGCAGACTTGCTAAACATTCAGGGACAGATTTTTTTTTCTAACCCAGAGGGCATGCAGTAGCAACAACAAATTACAAACTTTGCCCTGGAGTTGGATGCTGGTCCAGCCCTCACCTGCCCAGCCTACAGAGGAGCAGAGACAGGTTTTGGACATTCAATTTATTTTTTCCAAACCATTTATCACCACTTGATTAGCATATCTTTATGTGCCTGTCTGACTCTCCTCACTAGAATGAAAGCTCCAAAAAGGCAGGGATTTTTGTCTACTTTGCTTATCACTGTATCCCCAGCACCTAGAACAGTGCCTAGGATATGGTAGGCGTTCACTAAATATTTGTTAAATAAATGAATACTCTGTGGTAGGGTGTGGTATGGCACATGCAAAATATGCTACACTCTGGACGAACACAATCAGCACCATCACTGCTACTATACCCAGCTGAAAGGCCAAACAGCATCCTGAATCCAAGATGCATGATCCCTGAAGTACATAGGTTTGGGCTGGTATATTCGGGACACTTCAAGGATGACGTACTTTCAGAAGCTCCTAAGTTCATTATCCTAGAAAAGACCTTAGAGAGCCTGGGTCAAGTCCCTCAGAAAGCCCATTAAATTCATTCATTTCTCCCTTTATTACTCCATGTTTCATTTAACAAGCATCTATACTGATTCTTGATCTGTATGGAGTATTGTTATAATAAAGAATTTGTCTTTGTCCCGGGTTCTGGAAGAGAGCTCCTAAAACCTTGGAATTTCCCAAGAGTCTTTATTAAGTGGGTCCTTGTACCATAACTGGGTTTATGCTAAGAAAATTATTCAGGATGGGGGCTGGTTAGGCCAGAAAGATCAACCATGTGACTTGAGTGTTGGGGCTTTGAGCTATTGTGATATCAGCCCAACCTCCACAGAGGAAAGGAGGATTAGAGATTGGATTGGGTTCAACTACATGGCCGATAATTCAATCAATAAAATTCCAATAGAAACTCTGGACACTGGAGCTTGTGTGAGCTTCCTGGTCGGTGAACACACTGATGTGCTAAGAGAGTAATGTGTCCACGTGTTTGGAACCCTCCCAGACCGCATCCTATGTGTATGCTTTATAATAAAACTAAAATCATAAGTATAGCACTCTCTTGAATTCTGTGAATTCATTCTAGTGAATTATCAAAACTGAAGGAGTCATAGGAACTCCCAAATTCATAGCCAGTTGATCAGAAGCGCAGGTGGCCTGGGGACCCCCAAACTTGTGGCTGCCATTTGAAGTCAGTGCAGTCTTGTTGGGTACTGTGCCCTTAACTTCTAACCTCTGACCTAACTCGGACTTAAAGAGTTTAAGGTACTCTCCCTTTATTGCTAGTAAAAACCCAGGGTAGAAGTAGAACTTGGTGATCGATTAGTTATATTATAAAGTAGGAAGACACTCCCTGGTAGAAGCATACTTTCCCCTCCTGGTACCACCATGGCAATAAGGGGACATGGGCACCAGAAAGCCATTCCAAGTACACCTAAGGCCAACAACCTATGATTTGGCTGAGGGCTGCAGTTCCAGCATTCCCGTGTTTGTGTTGGTGCACACGCACGTGTACATATATATCATGAGATATAATTACATATATAATTTGCCGCAGAAGAACTGGTTGTTGGAATACTAGGGGAAACTTCAGAAACGTGTTTTCTCATTTCTAACTGAAATGTTTCTTCCCAACAGAATTTTCAAGTACTCTCTTCTAAGAAGAAAATACAAAAATGCTCTCAGAAAATTGGATCTGACAATGAAGTCAGTACAATATATAAAGCCCAGAAATTGACATTCTTATCTTAAACAATGATATATATGGTGTTACAGATTATAAGATAACAAAACAATTCTGACATTAATATCCTAGATGAAACCTTACGCAGTTTCTTAAACTTTAGGAGCCCAGTTCTCTTATTTGTACAATGGGGATGACAACCCATGTCCCATATGCTTTAAAAGATTTCTGCAAAAGAAGTGGAAGTTATTTGGAAAGTAAGCCCACTATCAGATGTGGGTTGTTATTATAATACATCCCAAGGAACTAATGAACTCAAATTTGTTATTTTTTTTAAGTTATTGCACATCTTATCCTCTCATAAAGCCTTTTTGACTCTATGATCAAAATTGACAACATGTATTAAAGGTCAACAGATAAGACCGAAATTGCATTTTTTTGGAGACCTTAACAAAAGAAATTCGAAAAGATTTAAGATAAAAAGAATTGAGTGAGTCCTTGAGCGCTTGTCTCCTTGGCTAGGATATTTTGATAAGATTTTCAAGAAAAACTGGAAATTGGATTAATAAGATCTACTATATAATGAACAATTTAATATTAATCCTGTATACTTATATATAATGCGTCACTGTCGAATTTCACACTGATAATCATTACAATTCATGGTCATTAGTTATTTTTGGTTTTATACGTCAGTATAAAATACATTGCTTTACATGTATATTGGGCTGAGCCATATGAAGTTGCTGTTTTTATAGGGCAAAAACAGTGAAACATTAGCAATTTCATATGATTCAGCTTAACATTTTTAATAGATTTTGTGGTCTACGATATGAGTCTTATATAATACTGTCTACATAGTTCAAAATACTGACATACAAAAGAATTTCTGACAAATATTTCTGTATTAACTTGTAAGATGCTTCAGAGCAGCTGTCATATTTTATTCATCTTTGTACTCCTTACAGCATTTACCATAATACCTTACACATTGAGATTCTCAATAAATGTCTGTTGAATGAGAGTGTGGTTATTTACTTTTATGTATACCTTGTTCCTCAAAGGTTATAAGGTCTCAATTTAGAAACTAGACCTCATTCTAATAAGGACGAATAGTATTTAAAAATTGTACACAATAATTTCAAAAAAAAATTTTTTAAGGGAGAGATTGACATGGGACTAAAACTATTTAGAAACATTATAATCGTAATCAGTTCAAAATTCCAAGCTACCCCATCTACACAGAATAGCCTGTCGAACACCTCTATTTGCTTAAGTGTCCCAAGCCTTGGGATAACCAAATTAGGCTGGTATTCCCTAGTCTATTCCTCTAGGGTTGGGGCCAATCTGGACTAGTCCTCAAGTCTGAGAAGTGGAAGACAAATGTGAAAGGTGTCATTCACCCAGACTGAATTAACTTAGAGAACTTACAAAACATTGACAGTTGGGTTGATAGATTTAATGATGCATGAATATTTAAAAAGATGGATGAATGGATGTATAGATGGAGAGACAGATGAATTTTATGCTTATGTGAGGGAGAAGATGAAAAACAGGAAGATGTGATGCATGTCTCTTGTTCTCAACTATATATACATATACACACACACACTATATACACACACAGACACTGTTGTCTTCAGTCTGCAGAGATTTCTTTTTCTAAAAAATAATAACAAATATTATACGTGGTATTCATTTGCCCATCTAAAGTACCTATATTAAAGCATCGCTGCCTTAGCAAAGTCCAATTCTGCTGAGCACATTCTCCTGCTAAGAAACCAGCTGAACCCTGATGATTACTAAATAAGAACATAATTAATTATTTCTTCAACTGAATAGTCCTGAATTCTACCACAAATCAATCAGTTCTTCTAGCCTAAGAAGCTCTGACTCTATTTTAGCTCAATGAAAATAAAATCAATGAAGGCCAATTATAGCCCACCTCGTTAGAGTATGCAAATGGTGTGCCATACAAATGTGTAGCCATTGCCTCTGGAATCTCAGAGGAGATTCAAGGAGCCAATTGTGGGTTGCTGCTGGCCCCTAGCTGTTCAGGCCACGCAGTACCACCATACCTGGAGCCTACAAGTGGGGACCAAGGGTAAGCTCCTTTCTCCATTCCTATAACAAATGTGTATTCAGAGGCTCCTCTGCAGAAGGCATTATGTTGAGTCATCAGAGCTCGGGGAGCAAGTTTAGGCAGATACCTGATGTTCAGGGATATTGATATACTTTCTAGTGTAACAACATTCTGCATCTGAAAGCTGGCTTCCTTATAATTCATAGGCTTATGAATTATAATTATTATATTAATTGTGTAGTGCCCAGAAATTTCTAAGCAAGGATAACATTTATGTCACAAAGAGCCAGGCGAGCCCTTGTGTGGCAGACAGACACAGGGTTGATAAGCATAGAACACTAAGGGGATATAAAATAAAGCTCATCTGCTCCCCAGAATTCCCTGACAGCCACCACAACCCGGCCACAGGGCTGAAATTTCTGTACTGCTCTCATTCTTTGGGGCTAAGGCTTTGTATCTCTAGGGAGCTCCTAGTAAAATACAGAGACATCAGATAGAAAGAGTAGGTCACTAAGCTACTGCTTCCTAAACTTTAGGTATTTGCATACCAAATCTCCACTTTTTCCATATCATACTTATTTACCATATTTCTTGAATCTAAAATGTTCTGATGTTGATCTTTCTTTTTTATTAAATTTATTGGGGTGACATTGGTTAATAAAATTATATAGGTTTCAGGTGTACAATTCAATAATGCATTATCTGTATACTGCATTGTGTGTTCACCATCCAAAGTCAAATCTCCCTCTGTCACCATATATTTGACCCCTTTTACCCTTAACTAATTCCTTCTCCTCCTATCCCTCTAGTAACCACTAAACTGTTGTCTGTGTCAGAGTTTTTGTTTGTCTTTTTTGTCTATTGCTTTCAGTGTTAAATCCTACATATGAATGAAATCATATGGTTCTCAATCTTTTCTGTCTGACTCATTTTGCTTAGCATAATTATCTCAAGATCCATCCACATTGCTGAAAATAACATTATTTCATCTTTCCTAATTGCTCAGTAATATTCCTTGTATATATGTACCACCTCAAACACAAGGGAAGTAAAAGCAAAATAAATTAATGAGACTATATCAAACTAAATAGCTCCTGCACAGCAAAAGAAACCATCAGCAAAACAAAGAGGCATCCAATTGAATGGAAGAAGATATTTTCAAACAACACCTCCAATAAGGGCTAATATCTAAAATACGTAAAGAACTCATAAACTCAAAAAAAAAAATCCAATTAAACAATGGGCAGAGGACCTTAACAGACACTTCTCCCAAGAAGACAAAAAAATGGCCAACAGGCATATGAAAAGATACTCAACTTCACTAGCTATTAGGGAAATGCAAATCAAAACCACAATGAGATACCACTTCACACCCGTTAGAATGGCTATTATCAACAAGACAAGGAATAACAAGTGTTGGAGAGATTGTAGGGGAAAAGGAACCCTCATACACTGTTGATGGGAATGTAAATTGGTACAGCCACTATGGAACACCATATGGAGGTTCCTCAAAAAATTAAGAATAGAATTACCATATGATCTAGCAATCCCTCTTCTAGATATCTACCCAAAAAATTTGAAAACATTTATCCATAAAGATATATGCACCCTGATGTTCACTGCAGCATTATTCACAGTGGCCAAGACATAATCATTCTTGATTTGACCACAGGCAGGTGTCAAGGATAGGTTTATACCACTATCAGTGCACTGCCTGACCTAATCCATGGGCATCATAATCTGACACCAATTGCATGATGCATGATTTCAGAAATGTTAAAATATAGGGGAAATTTTAAATCTTTAGAATCTATGAAAAAAGAGTATTAATTTTCACTTTAAAATCAACCCACTTTTTCACTTAATAAATTTCTTTTTTTTAAAGAAAACTTTTTTTTAGTTGAAC
The DNA here is from genome assembly GCF_902729225.1 of Pteropus medius. Classification (NCBI taxonomy): domain Eukaryota; kingdom Metazoa; phylum Chordata; class Mammalia; order Chiroptera; family Pteropodidae; genus Pteropus; species Pteropus medius. The sequence continues at coordinate 30,033,468 of NW_024351730.1, read as the reverse complement.
AAATGGGTTTATTAATCTTGCACTGTGAGGCATTTCAGTAAGGAAGTGTTAGGAAGGATTTACAAGATTCGGGCTTGTGTTAAGTGATTTAGGAGAAGGTTTAAGGAAGCAGCCCTTTTCTCTGGATTGGATGCTGTCAGGAAGTGGGAATATTTCCATGATGGGATAATATTAACAAATCTTAACTAGACAGAGGCTAAAGCCGTAATTGGAAAAGAAGCAACAGTCACTTATCAAAGATAGAGGGGTATTTATCATTTTATTTTATTTAGTTTTTAAATTTTAATTAGTTTCAAGTATACAGTACATTGGTTAGACATCTATATAGTTAGTAAAATGATCATCCCAGTTGCTCTCTCCTTCCCCTGACCCTCTACCTAGCCAATGTATTAATGCTAATTGCATTCCCTATGCCATGCTCCCCATCTCCGTGACCATCCATCGGCTACTAATTTGTACTTCTTTAACCCTTTACCCCATTCTCCCAGCTCCCCAAAACCCCTGTCCATCACCAAATCGTCCACTATATTTGTGAGTCTGTTTTTGATTAGCTTGTTCTTTTTATTCCTTAGATTCCGCATATAAGTGAGATCATACAGTGTTTATCTTTCTCTGTCTGACTTAAATACTTTCTAGGTCCATCCAAGCAATATCTTTTTCGATCCTCTTCCTTTTCATATGTAGGGGTCTTGTTTTCTTATCCCTTCATCCACTCTATCTTTTGGTTGGAACACTTAATTCTTTTCCATTTAAGGTACTTGTTGATAGGAATGTAGTTGTTACCATTCTTTATTGCTGTTTTTGATACATGTTTTTTCTTCTTAAAGAAGTCCCTCCAACATTTCCTGTAATATTGGCTTAGTGGTGATAAATTCCTTTAGCTTATTTTTGTCTGAGACTCTCTTTATCTATCCTTCAACTCTAAATGATAGCTTTGCTGGATAAATTATTCTTGGTTGTAGATCCTGGGTCTTCATCCTGTCGAATACTTTTTGCCAAGCCCTTCTGTCCTGCATAGTTTCTTTTGAGAAATCAGCTGCCAGTCTTATGGGCGTTCCATTATAAGTAATTATTTCTTTTACTCTTGCTGCTTTTAATATTCTTTCTTTGTATTTAACCTTTGGCATTTTAATTATGTGCCTTGGTGTGGGCCTCTTTGAATCCCTGATTTCTGGAATTCTCCAAGCTTCCTGGAGTTTTATGTCCATTTCCTTCACAAGTTAGGAAAGTTTTCCATCATTATTTCTTCAAACAGCTGTTCAACATCTTGATTTTCTTCAGTTATGCCAATAAGACAAATATTTGGAGATTTAATAGTGTCCCATATCCTCCTTAAATTATTTTTATAGTCTTGGCATCTTTTTTCTTGCCATTCTGATTGAGTGTCCCAATTGGCTTTCCTGTCTTCTAGATAGGGCATTTGATCCTCTTCTTTATTCATTTTGTTTACTCCTCTGTTTATTCCATTTAATATACTTCTCATCTCAGATGTGTTCTCCATTTCAGACTGGTTCCCTTTTATAATTTCCATTTCCATTTTTATATCTTTATTGGAGTTCTCAACACTTCCCAAAAGCTCATTGAGCATCTTTATAATCAGTGTTTTGAACTCTGCATCTGTTAGATTACTTGACTCCATTATATCTGGATCTCTGTTCTGTTCTCCCATATGGTTTCTTCTTCTTTGTCTTCTCATTTTGGCTGCCTTTCCGTGTCTGTTTCTATGTACTAAGCAAAGCTCCTAAGTCTCCCAGTCTGATCAATGTGGATTTGTGAAGTAGGTGTCCAGTGGCACAATACTGAGAGGGGCTCAGCTACTGACCAAATTTAGCCCAAGCCCCTGCCCCTCCATTCAGCAAGCAACCCAAAGAAGTTGTGCTTACAGTTACCTCAAAAGGCCACACCAGAAACCAAAGCCAGCTGCCTCCAGTGTGAGTCTAGGTGCTGCTCAACAAGGAGCACCTGACTCCCTGAGAATACACCTGGATGTGGCTTGGGTGGGGCTGTGAGTTGGGGGAGGCGGGGTTTCAGGGAATCCTCTGGGCAGAGCAACCTCTGTTATCGAGTTCAATGATGTCATGACTATGGAGGCGCTGTGTCCGTGCCCTGGGAAGAGGAGGGGCTCAACAGGGAACAATGGGCCAGCATTGTTCTGCTCAGAGCGAGTCTTGCCTCGGCCCTCACTTTGACAATATCTCCCTGTAACTCCCTGGCGCACCCTGTGCGCAGCCGAATCGGCACTGGTGCTCAGAGCGAGCAGGATCGTCACCTTGAAAATCCTCTCCCAGCCATGGCCCCTTTAAGAGGCTTCTGCCGCAGCCTCTATCTCACTCGGCTGCTCAGGACTGGGCAGTCCCACATCCTTGCCCTGTCCTATCTTCTGCCATTGCAGGGTGATTTCTTGAATTTCTCATTAGTTGTATGGCTTGTTCATCTAGATCCCAGGTGATTTTTCCTTGTTGCTGCTCCTTGTTTCCGTCACAACTTTGATATGGTCGCCAGAGGGATGAACGGAGCCTCTAATCTACGCCATTTTTATCTCTCCGCAGGAAATTTTTTTTAACTTACCAGATTTCAGTAACCAATGTCACCATTAAAAAAATAATTAATTAATTGATTAAATAAAGGAAACTTTTTTATCACTGCCTTAGAAAACTAGTATCACTGAATTAAGTAAAATGAAACTGTGTACATAAATGCAATGAGAATTTTTTAATAATTTTAAATCCTAGCTAATACAATTAATCAAGATGTATATGTTTTGTTCATGCCCCTTTCCGGTATATATATATTATACTTCCTTACAAAAAAAAAAAAGAAGTCTAAGAAATAATTCAACCTCCCAAGACTTTGAGCCTGAAAGCCTACACTTGATTTGCTAAAAAGGGAGATTAGCAATTGTTAACGATTAATACAACGCTAGCACCAAAATGAAACTTTCTCATCTTAATTAGAAAAACTCAAGAAGAAATTAAAACAGGGGTAATTTTCACTCTACGTGATGCAATGTTATGTAATGGCCACAATTATATGCTACATAAAATATTCTCCCTCATAACACTAGTCCCACAGTGCCACTTGTCAAGCAACACTGAAAACCACCATTAACCCCATTAGAAAGAGTTATAAGAATTAAGCTGTCAATTTGGAAAACCAAGTAAATAATTCTAGATGAGGGGACAGAGAAAAGGGATGTTTTGACAGGCATATGAGGATGAAGGAGCCCAAGACATGAAAGGTCATTACAAAGGAAACAGTCCAAGAGAAAATATCGAAGTGAACTAGGAGGAACGTACTAAGCTGCCAGGGAAAGGCAACACAAATGCCCTGGACATCTGGCAAAGAGATGTTCAGGGGTGTGTCCATGGGGAAAAAAAAGACAATATAAGAGTAATTCAGAGGAATAAAACTCAAATCTTGCCAATTTAGCAATTTTGGCATCATACCAGAATTCCCATTGAAATAGTGCCTGTTTATCATCAACTCTTGTGCAACGCTGCTCCTCCACTGACTCAAGGAACAGAGGGTTCTATGACAACAGTGGAAAATAGTACTACCGTCAGCCCTTCACATCGTGGATTCAACCAACCTTCAATTGAAAACAATTGGGAATCTGCAGTTGGGGATGTGAAAATATCGTTTTCGTTCCTCAGTTGGTCGAATCTATGAATGTGAAACCTGCAGATACGAAGAGCCAACTGTAAAGTTGATCCTTGACCAGCATGGGTTTGAACTACATAAGGTCCACTTATTCACAGATTTTTTTCATCATGTAAACAGAGCATGCAAACTCTGGATAAATACAAAACAGTTCTATAAATGTATTTTTTCTTCTTTATAATTTTCTTAAAAACATTTTCTTTTCTCTAGTTTACTTTATTGTAAGAATACAGTATATAAGACACAAAATATGTGTTAATCAACTGTTTATGTTATTGGTAAGGCTCAAGTCGATCCTAAACTATTAGTAGTTAAGTTTTGGGGAAGTCAAAAATTATATGTGGATTTTCTACTGCATGGGGGTCAGCACCTCTCATCCCCACCCACACACATTATTCAAGAGGTAACTGTATATACTTAAGGACCCTGGATTATTATTGCTAAGAAATTGTGGGAAACTGAGCTCTCCATTCTGGTATTTAATCAGTTAGTTTATTATTTTTTTTATCTAACTCTCTTAATATCAATATATACCAATCCCCTCAAGCTCTCCTCTGGAAAATATTAAGAACGATTAACCAGAATGGATTTTGCAAGAATCCTCCTCATACATTAGTTATCTCTTTTCTAAACAAAACAACCTACTTCCTTTAACCAGAGATATGGCTACTGAAATACTGATTGCTTAAGATGCAAAGCCTTGGTGTTTCAAGTCAGTGTAATCTGGAAGTTGGTATTCTTAACCAAAATAACGTAGGAGTGGAGAACTTAACCTGTACCCCTTCCATTGGTCTTTTTCATTTACTTTTTATTCCATTCATCATTTTGTGCTTCTTTCTTTGAACCTACTCATCTCTTTTAAATATGGTGATCAAAATTGGTAATTATATTCTAAAATGGTTGATCAATGTCAAGTGTATTCTTGCCCTTTTCATGTCATACTCCTGTTAATACATCTCTCAGTCATGTTCCCTTTTTAAAATAATAGCATTACAAATTGCAGGCTCATATTTATGGTTCACAATACTTCGGCCAATTCTGTTAGTACCCTTGGATGCAAATCACCAGGGCTTCCACATTTAGATACAGATCTCACTTATTTAAATTATCTTTCTCCAAGTCTTCTTTTCCCTTTCATTCTCCTAAAATATGCATTACCTATTTCCATTCATTTGCTCATGCAGAAAGGTTTTTTAAAAGACATTAAATGCCCCCAGGGCCTTTTGATGTCATCACCAAGTCTCTTCCCTAACTAATTAAAAGACAACAGTCTGCTTTAGTCTTTTCTTCTTCCTGATAGAGTAAAAAAAAAAAAAGAACGGTCTATTTCAACTTTGAAAGTAGCATTTCATTTCCTGCTTTAGTAATTCTGACCTGACTTCTATGAAACGTTCTATAGGTATTTGCCCTTGAAGTTTCAGCCATCTCTAGAATTTTTTCTATTTCTGAAGCTTACGTGATTCTTTGGTAAATCATGTATCTGGTATACATACCTGGTATATATATATATTTGGTAAAAAAAAATTTTCTGCCTTCCCAATCTTTTTAGACATGTATGTGAACCTGTTCTCCCTCTTGCCCTTGACAAAGTTCTGATAATGCAGTTTAAGAAATCCAATCTCATGTTTCAGTAATTAGTTGAAAAATAGATTAAAGGAAGACACCCAGGTGAACAGACAGTTACTTAAGAAAACACGTGTGTTTCTGGGATTATTTTAATACAGAGGGATATATGGTCAGTTTTATTTGAAATATTTTCTTCCTTTAAATCCTTAATACTTCCCTTTTCTAAAATATCCCAGAAAAAGATATTCCACATTATCTCCATCTACCCTATCCAAAATTTGCCCTTGTCACTCTTAATTCTGCTCTTAAAATAAAATTCTCTATTTGCCCTCCTGAGCCCATCCATTTCCTCCTATAATGTCCTCAGTAGAGTAGAAATGAAAACTGGAGTGTTACTATTCTTAATATAACCCCAAATTTTATTCAATACAGTTCTATGACCACTTTTCAGCACTTCTACTACCCATAAATGTATTGGACTAATGAGTCCAAACCACCTAGATAACTACAGTAGCCCCCAATTGTTGGCCTGTGTCCTCCTTGCCCCGCCTGTAGTCTATTCTCCATATTGCAGCAGAGTAATCTTTTGAAAATATAAATTACATCATGTTGATCCTTCTTAGTGTTCTTCTGTTGGCTTTCCTTCACACTGAAAATAAAATCCAAACTTTTTATTATGGCCTACAAGGACTTCTATCATCTGACCCCTGACCACACACCATCCTGCTCTTTTTTGCACTAGGGCCTTTGCGCATGCTGTCCCCTGCCTGGAACACTCTTCCCCTTCACATCACTATCTGCTTAAACATCAATCCTCATTACATTCATCTTAACCTTCTTTATTTTTCTTCATTCCAATGTCCACAACCTGGGATCGTATTTATTACACGTGTGCATTTGTTTAATATGTCTCCTTACCAGAAGGTTCTGTGAAGGCAAGGATTTTGTCTCTTTTATTCTCTACTGTATTTCCAGCAACTGAAATATTGCCTGGCATACAGCAAATACTCAAAAATACTTTTGGAATGGTTAAGTGATGAAATAATCCCTGATCTTTTTACCTAGTAATTTATCACATTCCTTCAGCAACACAAATTAAACACCATGATGAGAACAGATTGCTCGGAACTCATGTCTTTGCTCCTATCAGAAGTCCCATACAAAAGTACTTGATTTTATAATGATAATGCAACTTGGGAATGTCTGTTGTGAAACAGTATTCCGAGTCATTCATTACAAACTCACGGGGGAAAATAATCTCCAGATTATCCATAAAGGAAAATTTTGCTTTGCCCACTGCTCTTTGCAAAGGTCAAAAAGGACAGCATTGATCAAGGTTCGGGAGGGGTAAGAAATGCAGAAGAAATAGTCATTGTGGGTAGAATTATGAAATCTAGGAAAGCATGAGAAGCATGCTAAGTACTGAAAAGAAGGCTAGAGTAAGGATGCTACTGGGAGAATGTGTTCCTTCACTGTGTCCACTGCTACCTCTTCCAATGAAAAGCCCAAATTAGAATCACAATGTGAATCTCATTTGAGATTGGATCTGGTCTGAAATAAAAGCCTGAGGGAGAAAAAATTGTCTATGATATCAATAGATTGTTTTCATAAACATTCTTGTTTAAACCATTAAGTCAAAAATACTTTTTTCCAAGTGTTTCACCGCCATTAAAAATCATGTAATCTATTTAGCAATTTCTCATTCACACATTCCACTTTTCAGTTAAGAAATGGTCAACACCTGAAACAAATATAATATTGAATATCAACTGTATCTGAAAAATTTTTTTTAATTTTTATTAACTTTAGGTGATGAACACAATGCAATATTCATATGATGTATTATTGAATTGTACACTTGAAACCTACATCATTTTATTAGCCAATGTCACCTCAATAATTTTAATAAAAAATTTTTTTAAATAAATGATCCAACAAATATTTGTTGCACATTTACTATGTCCACGGTTCTGGAGAAATAGCACTCATGGCAGTGGGTGGAGGGATGACAAGACGGTTGAAAGATGTGGTCCCTAACCTCATACAGATTACAGACTATCGTATTAGTCATTTAAGCATCAAACACTACTGCTCTCTGGTGCTCTTTTAAAAAGAGAGGTGATTATGACCCAAGCATCCAGAAGCAGCCAAAGAATTTAAAGAGAAACAATGTGAACACTTATTTGACCATGGCTGCTGGAGAAGTGATGATTTTCCAAGTCTATTACAAAATAAACAGCTCCATTTAAATTAAATTCATCATTACTAAATATGCTTGTGTGTGAGAATGTGAGTTATTTCTTAATAAGATTTTAATGGCTGTAGGTTTTTCAAATAGTTCTAAAGGACAGTGCATTTTCTGATGACATCTCAATATTTAAGTTCAACTGCCTTTTCTCTGGTGTTAGCAAAGCTCTGAACTCCAAATAATTCAGGTTCTATTTTAGAGTTCATTGAAATTGGTCAGAGGATCAAGATAAGGTGAATGTGTGGTTATGCTTACAAACACTCACATGCCAGGAGAAGAGGAGGGAGGGGAGAGGAGGGAGGGGAGAGAAAACCTAAGCCTTCCCAATTTTCCACTGTGTAAACCGCTGCAGTGGAAATAGATGGATTTGTTCAACATTCAAATCAACCTCTGTCTACCATGCCTCCCCACACTGCAGAAGCATTGGAGAAACATTTTGGAGAAACAAATGGAGAAACATTTCCTTGACTCCTTTGAAGATGCGCTTGGACAAGACCCAAATTCAAACCTGAATTAAATTGGGGAAAAGATACTCATTTTGCTGGTGTAGATATAGCAGACAGATCACAGCTCCAGAGCCTATGTTGGAGCCAGCTTCTTGATTTGTAAATTTTTGCCCAAGGGGTATGTTTCTGAACCAACAGTGGAGGCAGTGGCTTCCTGACCCCAGATTCACAATTAAAGGAGCGTGAACCAACAGCAGGCCCAGTGGCCTCCTGATTCCCAACTTCCTGATTGTGCTGAAGTCACAGATCCTTTGCCAAGCCAGTTTGGGTTTTCCTTTTGGTAGCAGTCCCTGGAGGGCCAGCCAGGGCTTGCTCTTCCGATCCTTCCAACAATTTTATAAGCACGGCTGTGTTAAATCTGCTTAAAATAGCTGAAGTGGTTTCTTAAATCCAGCCAAACCCTGACTGATAGGTCCCGAACCGTAATTCTACCCAGGAGGTAACTCATCAGATTCTGCTTTTTCCATCTGTCTACAGAAAACATTCTCTGAGTCTTATCTAAACACTACTTTGTGTGGTATTTTAAGGTGTTTTTTTTTTCCCCACTACTTTAATGACTCTTTAAAAAGAACATAAAATTCCTTTTATGTTTCCTTATCCTCTCTCATCCTCCATAGTCAGCCTCCATTTCCTGGGTCATGGTAAGCTCCTTGAAGTAGATTTGTTAATGCAAGGGTCATAAAAACAAGACGTGCCTTGAAAATATTGTGAGTGGACTGGGTGGGGTAGGTTGAGTCAAGAAATTCCATTTTTGCTTTATTGAAAATAATTGTGTTAGAACTTTGCACCTGAGAAATATAAAAATCTAGGATTCCAAAGTTAAGTTTAAGACAGAGCACTAAAGATATAGTCAAGCCTTCCAAAACTGACTGAGAATGAGGCATTTAGTCCTTCGCAATTTTTAAATAAACCACCACCTTTCAGCATGTGGAGTAAAATCATAATAATAGTAATAACAATGATGATAAGAATAAATAGCTCCTAATTGTTGACAGCATATGCTGTGGAAGACTACATGCTAGATTAATGATTATTTCCAAAACTCACATCATCCCTGAGACATCATTGCCTTTCTACAGATGAAAAAACTGAGGCACAGAGAAAAGTAAATTGCCCAGAGTTTTAACTCTGTTTAACTCCAAGTACAATTATCCTTGGAGTACGTTCATTCAAACCATCATTTAGTAAATCTTTTTAAGTACCTCGAAGGGACCATGCTTCCCAGGGGACCACACCCTTCATGGGGTAACACAAAAGATTTAACAGTGAATAGGTCGGACACAGTGCTAAAGCTCACTCACTTCTTAGAAGACGGCCAGTCATGCCCGCTGCCATTGCCTGGGAAACCTGACACGACCAGCTCTCAAGGCATCAGCAACCACCTCTTTGGAAGAACACCTTGTTTTGTTTTTGTTTTCATTTTTGTTTTTCATACCTGAGTTTGCAACCCAGCACTGCCCCTTATTAGCTGTGTAACCCTGGGCAAGTTATTTGAAATCCCTGAGCCTCAGTTTCCTCAACCTTAAAGTGAACATAATAAAACTACCTACCTCATGGGGGTTATTATAAGGATTAATTGCAAACAGAGCACTTAGAATGGTGCTGGCAAGCAGCAGAAGCAGCTATACGCTCCGTAGGGTCCAAAAGGGCAGGATCGAGAGCGGGGTAGTCAGCGGCTCCCCGCTTTGTTCCCCACTTGCTGGGCAGGTAGCTCCCTAGAGAGCTCACCCGGAAGCGGAAGTGGAAGCAGAAGCAGGGGCTGCTGCGAAGGGAGCCTCAGCGCAGACTCGGACTTGTCAGTATCCGATCTCATGTTGAGATCCCGCAGAGCTTTCTCGTTCAGCCAGCAGGTAGAGGTACCTTCCAGCAGAGGTCTGATGCTCCCCAGAAGATTGGCCTCTCGGAGCCCGGCTCCAGCTGGAAGTCCAGGATGCCTGGGAAACGCTTGTGCAGAAAGATGCCCGGTTCCAGATCAAAGGGAAAGTGCAAGGTGGATGCTGCCACCTCATCCGACCCTCCTGTGGAAGTGGACCCAGACACCATCCTGAAGGCACTCTTCAAGTCCTCAGGAACCTCTGTGACGACACAGCCCACAGAATTCAAAATCAGACTTTGAGCCGGGGAGTGAGGCAGCCAGAAGCAGGGGCAGAGGACTGTGGCTCTGTTTCCCAAAGGAAACTCGTGACCTGTGGGCTGTCAGACTGGAGGCCCCTAAACGGGGAAGGGACCAGCCTTTCCGTGTTGCTTTCTACTCTGTGCTCTTCTGTACATTAACATTTTCTGTAGTTTGTTTCCTCTTCTTCTACCTTGTCACCAAAAAAAAAAAAAAAAAGTGTTGGTACATAACAGTCAATGTGTGTTAGTTACAGTTGTTATATCATTACTGCTATTATTACTATAGCATCACACATGAGAAGTACACTGAGTATTTAGTATTTAGTAGAGTATGAGAAAATCTCAGGGTATGGTTTTCTCAGAAAGAGAAGGCTACAGGAACTCATTCATTTTAAACTAACTTGGTTCAAAATTTAAAGACAAGAGTCAGTTCCTGGCTCTCAAATCCAAGGGCTACTATGGTTTGCTTTGATAGTACACACTGATTTCTGTCTCCCCAAATCAGAAGTACTTTGGTACATTCCATTGGTCTCTCAAAAAAAAAAAATTTTTTTTTTTGTAATAGACAGTGCTATGCCACACAAATCCCAATTTCAGGACTAAAGGATTTAGTCCCCCAACTGCTAGGCATGCCACCCTCCAACATCCCTCAGCTCTCAGCCCCCGGGAATTGTCCTCAGCTGGCTAAAGACAACCACCTCAACCAAAGAGTTACCTTCTCCCCAGTTCAACATGCTTTCAATGGCATGTTGATTCAGGGACATGAATCCAGCCTCCAAGGCCTAACTGGGGAAAGTTCCAAAGGTGTATTCCTGCTGCAGAACTCCTTGCGGGGTCATCCACTTCACAGCTCAGCTTCTCCTTCTGCCTGGCCCCTCCCCAGCACCTGGTAAGCCCAAGAGCATGCCCTAATAAACACCCTGTATGCTTATCTCTGATTTAGAGTCCCCTTCTCAGGAATCCCGCCTACAACATTCAATCTGTAGATTTAAACTCCAAGATTACTACATTTTAAAACAACTCTCTTCACAGATACCAACTTCTACTCAACACAGCAGGCACCTCCCCAGCTGTGCTTCCCCATCAGCAGTGTGGTCTTATTGGGTCCTATGCCTGGGCACTCTATCCCTTTTATATATGCTCTATCATTGTAAGATTTTCAAAGCAGTCTGTTTACAAAGCTAATGTAATAATTTTAGTACCATGACCTTGTTGGCTTCTTATCACTTTTGTTTTTCCCATTATTCATCCGTGTGCCTGAGATAGAACATGTTCCAATAAAGTTCCTTCCAAAACCTTCCTCTGGGCTCATTTAGGGATTGGGCTCATGAAGCCTGGATTCTACCTCACTTAGGGTGAGTCATCCCCCATAAGGCTCCTCAGCGCTTTGTGCAGATAGACTTCTGTCAGGCAGGCTGAACCCTGGCTACCAACACAGCTGATGCTCGCATGACTTTCCCTGTCCACAGGATTTACCATTAACCGCTTAATGTTTTCTGGTAGGAAGTGAGCATAAATAAATATTTGCCTTTTAAGCAGAAAATATCAAATTCAGCCCAGTTTATAGCTGTAATTTTTAAAAAGACTGAACAACTCTTGTTCCCTTTGAAACCAAAAGAATCATCTTAGCAGTAGAATTCACCCCCGTGAGTATGAATTCAGCCCATTTACTTTCTGGCCTGTGTACAATTTCCAGCTTCCCAATAAGGAGAGCATGACATAAATTTGCTTCGCAGCCCAGGGCAGGTATTTCGAACATGTCTCTCTCCTCCTTGAGCACAAACCTGGCCTTAGTTGTGTCTACTTCTTGTTCTCATCTCTGCCAGGGCACTTGAGGAGGATTAATCCTTGACACCAGGACGAATTTCCCTTGCACAGAAAGTCAGTGGAACTGCCACATAGAGAGAAGAAAAGCCAAACAAATTGGGTGGTGTGAGTTTTTGTGGACAAGGTTGATTTACATTTGAGCTATTATCATTGTCAATCACTTTCATGCTGTGCTGACAGCTATCCATGATGTCCCCACTAGAGTGAGCAGGCCCTTCTAGTTTCCATCCTGGATCTCAGCCGAGGAGAGCAGGCAGCACATGGAGGAGAGGATAAACTATGTGCCTGGGAACACCAGGCTCTCTCCCAGGAAGAAACATTACTTCTGAAGAAATCTTCCATCAGCTTTTTTTTTAATATTGGTCAAATTTTAATCCTAAGGAATTTTAGATACCTTAATGCTTTAAATACGTATATTAGCTAGAAAATGGTTCTCATAATTATAGTATATATACAATAAAAGGATCATTTTAGTTCAAGAAGAAAAAACTGACAAGAGGAAGAACTATCATGTGTTAATTTTTTATAACAAATGAAATGGCTATCTTAGTATTAATAATGATGATAGTCATAACTACTATTCACTGAGCACTATGTCCCAGGAATTGTGCTAAATTGTTTACATTATCTCACTTAATCCTAATGACTAAACTATAGTGAAGGAGTTATGCCTCAGTTTACAAGTAAGAAAATGAAGATTGTGGGGATTAAGTCCATTGCCTCAGGTTACACAGTTAGAAAGTAGTGAGAGAACTGATTCTAGTAAAGGACTGTCTGAGTCTGCCCTTAACCTGCTCATCGGCCATTAGTAGCTTTTCACACCTTCTTGACAAAAACCAGAATAAACATCCTGCGCTCTGCCATGCTTTCTCTTCCTGTTGGTAGCTACAATCTGTGCCAGCGCCTACCTGTCCTGAGACTCCACTAGCACTACAGGGCTCAATTCCCAAGGTTTTCCATCTGAAGATCCTTACCCTACCTGCCTGGCTTCTCGAAGGAGGGATCCCTATCTGGCCAAGCTCACAGTTCCCTTTCCTTGCATTCGAGACCACTTCAACTTGGGCACACTTCTCAGTTACTACAAGCATAACAATAGTTTTCAAAATAGCTCAATAAAAGTTTCTGAGCCAAGACTCATCTTAAATTGAAGACAAACTAACTCGAAGGCTTATGTGCATGTTTGTATCTTCTTAGATATACATTAAACACTGGAGTATTTGGATGGCATTTCTGAACAACTACAGGTATTTGCTTTTAATTAGAAAAAGAATGTCTGAGCACAGATCACCTTCACTCAGAAATGGCTGTTCCTTCCTGGTATCTTGTGGCCTCTGTAAGTACTCCTTTGGCATGCAGTTTGAAGCTACCTGGAGACTTGACTCATCAGCTTCTCATTGACAGCAGATTTGTTTTGCTAATCTCCCTGTAGGCCATTTTTACTTAGAAAGTGGTCAAACAATAATTGTTGAGTTGAATTTTACCTTTCTCTCATACAGAAACAAAGTCCAGAGAAAACTCATCCTCTAGAGTAACCAAGCCATCCTGATTTGCCAGAGACTGTCCTGGTTCAGAGACTGAAAGTCTCCTGTCCTGGGAACTCCCTCAGTTTGGGATAAATCTGAACAGTTGATCACCCTATGGTCCTCTCTGGCATATGTACACCTATAAAGGTCAGTCTTCCCCAACAGCCTGAGAGAATATTTCAATGAAAAAGCAAAGTTATAATACATATACATTTGAACTTTTCCAAAAAATATAAAATGGAATCTAACATGACAGCCGTAGAAACATAATTAGCTACAAGATAAACTTTAAAAGAAAACAATATTTTAGCCCTAAAGATATTTTTTTTCTATTTTCTAAAGAACCTCATAGTTACATCATAACTATTGAAAAATATAATGGAAGGGTTGAAATGATGGCGGGAAGAAGCCAGACCCATGTACTGTCATCCCTTAGAACACCACTGTAATGTGGACTAAACTGCACCTGTGTAATTTTACCAGCATACTGTGCACATGTTTAAAAAAAATCAATTTTTCTTAAGAGCCAAAGGGTTAAAGAGAGGTCGCAGGCACACTTGGAGAGCCTAAAAGCCAGATATTATTTTTGAGAGACTATAATAGCCTGGTGATCAGTTCAAGAAAATCACAGTCATTCAAGATGATGTCTTACATGTACTGCCTTCTCTGTAAAATGAATTTACCTTTTCATTATTATTTACTGAGTGAGCCAGTATTTCATTTGTATGGATTTTATCCAGCAACTACAGGAGGGGTTGGAAACACGGAAAATCTAATAAAAAGATGAAGCTGCTGTACAATATTTTGAGTCTGTATCCTGCCTTTCGAGGTCATGTTTCTGTCTTTTTTATGATGTTCATTTTAGAAAATGAAAAAAATGTATACATATAGAAATATGCCTTTTATGTATTCCAAATGACAGCAAATTTGACCTGACAAGTATGGAGACTTATCTACCAGGAATGACAGCAACAAAATAGTGGCAAAAATAAAATCACAACCTCACTTTAGGTTGGTCTCATTGGTTTATCATTTGAATATAAAATTTTGTCTGCCTGGTACAAGCATTTCAGTTCTACCATTTCAGGATGGGTGGTGGGAATGTAATACAGTTAGATTCGACATGTTATACCATTTCCCATGTGGAAAATTGAGTCTCCTCCTCTTGAAAGGGTCCTTCACGAAACTTCCAAACTTTCCATTTCTTGTCATTCATTGTTAAGGTCTGGGGGGTAGGAAGCTTCACAATTAAACATCTTGTTTATACTATTATCCTATTGTGCTGCCATCCAGGTCAGAGTTCATTAAAAAGTCTTTAAAAACTAAAATCTCTTATGCAATGATTTTCTAACCTGTACACCCCAAGGGGCTACAGAGTCACTACAAAGGATCTGTAACTCACTCTATTTTGGATTTTCCTAATTAATATACACAAAAATTAAGTTACCAAAAGCAACCCAAGTGTCTATCAACATGAATGGATAGGCAAAATGTGGTACATACACACTATGAAATATTATTCTGTCTTAAAAAGGAAGGAAATTCTGACACATGCTACAACATGGATGAACTATGAAGACATTATACTAAGTGAAATAAGCCAAAATATAAATACTCTATGATTCCACTTATATGAGATACTTAGAGCAGTCAGATTCATAAAGACAAAAAGTAGAGTGGTAGTCGCCAGAGGCTAAAGGGAGGAGAAATAAGGAGTTATTGTTTAATGAGTTATAGTTTCAGTTTTACAAGATGAAGAGTTGTGGAGATGGATGGTGGTGATGGTTGCACAACATTCTGAATATATTTAATACCACTGAACTGTACACTTAAAAATGGATAATGTTACATTTTTTGTTGCATGTATTTAAAAACTTTTAAAAAATACACATAGCTACTGTCATATAAGGGTTCTCCAATCTTTTAACACAAAAACAATGTCCTCATACTCAAAAGGTTGGAAACCACCAGTCTAGTGGTTAAAATACAGATGGGAAATATAGAACCTGTGTTTTTATCCTATCTCAAACACTAACTAGTTTTTGGAACTTAACCGAGTTGTTTTCTCTATGCCTCAGTCTCTACATCGGATAAATAAGGACAGGTGCAGGGAAGCTCATTGAGAAGTGTAAAAACACCCTCAAAGAAAATAATTATGACTTAATCAGCTTCCTGCCCCATTGCTAATAACTATGACCCTAGATATCAAATTAGCAATATTTATTTCTCGAATGAATACCAGTTCCACTTGGAACCCCAGATTCCAAGTGGACCCCAGATTCACTGATTAGGGTTATTTATTTCAATCCCATCTCTAGTTGTCAATACTTGACCATGCTGTGGTTCTCTAACTCCTCCACTGTTTTGTGAATAGTGAAAAGCTTACCTGTCAAACTATGTTGCTTACAACATCCCAGACCATGAGGTGGTATTCCCTTTTAATCAGTGAACCATCTGGACGTCTGTACCACCTAGATCCAGAGCCACAGAAGTAGCCCCAAACTTTATGGGTCCATCAGGAGAGAGTCAACAATTATTCAGTACTCTCAGCTTACTGCAGTAGAGGTAAACCCTGGGCCACATCACTGGGGTGGGGAGGTGGGACAGGTGTTGGCTTATTTTCCACATCGGCTACTACAAAATATCCAGGCTCATACACTCATTGCTGACTTCCCCTAATTTTCAGAACTCAGGCTAAATCCTAAATCTTAACTTGAGCTGATAATCAAAATGCAAGCTAAAGTCAACAGTAAAACCTATAGTACTGCTGAACAGTAGTGGTTTTTGAAACAACATAGCACCTGTCCACTTTCACTCAAAGATAAGCTTCAGAAATTCAATACTCAAACCTATTTGAAACTGCAACTCTTTGGCCCATCTTGATGAATATAAACTAACATAGTTGCTTGTATGAAATAATACTAAAAAGGAAAAATGGAAGATAAAATAATATTTTAAAACAAGATGATTGATTATAACTATGCAGAATGCTTATATGTACAGTAGTAAAAATAGATTATTTTTAATAATAAAAATGGTTTAATATTTATTATTTTGGGGAAAGTTGCTTAACTTTGGAAAGAAATTAAAATAGAAGAAAGAGATGTGCAGATAGATTCAATACAACGTAAATGAAACCATTTTTAAACAAGTAACCTGGGATGCCAGCCCATAAAATCTCCCTTAGAAACCTCTGGCATCCTCAATGTTAAATGTTCAGAATTAAGTGGTCATTTCATCATCTAAATCCAGCAAGTGCCATCCTAGTCTCACACTCCACCATCACCTTCATTTTTGTTGTTCCTCCTCTGCCCAGATCAGAAGCTGCAAGTTAGAGAAGCCCAACTGGAAATGGGTAAACCCCTCCCAAATGTTTGGGCTGTTGACAATATCTGTCAGAGCCGGAGGGACACGAAGCCAATCAGGAGAGAAGGATCTCTGCTGTATGTTAATGTTGACCTTCTTGGAACAACGTGCTCTCTTTAGCTTCTACACATGTCTAATCACTAGGGAGTTGTCTAGCTACACGAATTTTTCACATTTGTCAGCTAAATCAGTGCTCCAAATGCACAATGCGGCACTTAGAAACATTATGTGAATTTATTAAATTCTCTGGAGGACTTTGGGTCCATAAAGCAGTAAATTGATTACAGGGAACCGAGGCCATAATATTTTCATCAGCAACAAAAGCAGTCATGCTCCCATATTGCCCATGGCATGTGAAGAGAAACTGTTCCTCACTTCACTTAAGCTAGCAGGCTGAGACTCACATAGCAAAAGAGAAGAAAGCTCTGGGATGCGCCAACATAATCCATCATTTCAGTTTCTTTTAGAATGCCAGCTTTCTCTGTGCACCAGTCATAAGGAAACATGTGAGAAATATAAATGATCTTTCTACTCTGGATCTGCCTATGAATGCTTCCAAAATTAGCCCTTGAGATCATCTGCACACTGACTTTACCATGAAATTGCCTAGACATTGCTATCGGAATGAGGAGCATGATGGGTCGATGTCAATGACATAATTTTGAAACTAAACATCCTTATACGTGGTCTAGTGGCCATGCAACTGATAATCGATACCCCCTCCAAAGAGGGAAGGGGTGATCATTTCATCTTCTAGGATGCCTAATATGCCAGGAATTATTGTAGGTGCTTTCCTATATGTTAGCCTATTTAGGGATTACAACAACCATAAGAGCTAGGAATTGTAATCCCGTTTTTAAGTGAGAAAAGCAAGGCTTGCCCCAAATCACAGAGCTGATATGTAGTTCAGTTAGGGCCCAAACCAGGACCATGTGTTTCCAAAGATGTCTTTGTTCTGTAACCCCACTTCAAAACATTTGCTGTTTATTTCTTCTAAAAGTCTTGACCCTTACAGAAGGTAATTGGTCATCTTTCTGATGCTGCATGGGAAAACCTTCACCATCTTAAATCTTTCTGCATGATGAGGAGAGGATAAATCTGAGGGCAATCTTTTTAGTGTCTTGGCACCAAAAGTGTCATTTTAGAGTCTTCTCCCAGAATATGACTTTGACCATTTCACTCTATCTTTAAAACCTCTTCAGGCATCCTGGAAAAAGATAGGATTATAAAATTCAGGCATGATGAGTGATAATATTTTTTAAATCTAATACTAGATTTTAATAAACGTCTAAAATGACTAGTTTTTCCATCTGTGTTGAAGGGTGGTCATACAAGGGGCACAATCAGAGGGTCAGCAATCCTTACTCCTCTGTGGCCTCCAGACTAGACAAGGTTCATGTTAGGAAAGCAAGGACTTTACTACAGAGAGAACCACAAATCAGAGAGTATCTACTCCTCTCCTTGCACCAAATATGGCCTTTAGACCAAGACCCTTGGCTGTAATGAAGGAGTAGCAGAGTCTTCATAAGGCCTGAAAATAGCTGGGCCTAGAAAGAAAGGCTCTGTTTTATTCATTTGTGGATTCTCAGTTCTTGGCAGGTTGCCTGGTACATAGTAGACCCTCAATTAGTGTTTATTAAATTCAAATGAAATATTAAGACAGCTCAGCAGTTTGTCAAGTTATATGTATCAGATTATTAAGAGATACTTTGTGAGTCGTTTTTAAATGTAGTAATT
This sequence comes from Pteropus medius, assembly GCF_902729225.1. NCBI lineage: Eukaryota > Metazoa > Chordata > Mammalia > Chiroptera > Pteropodidae > Pteropus > Pteropus medius. Next base: position 30,014,920 of record NW_024351730.1, on the reverse strand, counting down.
TGCAAGCATAATTGCATTTCACATGTGGTAATTCACAAAGCTAAGTCCCGCACTTCCCAGTTCATCTTAAAACTGTATGTTCAAGCAACTCTTGATCTTGTAGCAAAAACTATTCATTATACGCAATTTTTTCCTGGCATATGTGCCCATCCAGAATAGTCTTTCAAAACAGGTCACACCAGGGCATATAATCAACTTGATATTAGCTATAATTTTTGTGTATTTCTTCTTCTCCATTGGCTGCAGTTGTATTAATTACAAAGACTGTATCTCCTTCTGACTTTTTTGCTTCTGGAAGAGGGGTGACTTATTTGTTTTCCCTATTGCTTGTCTGATGCTAAAAGAAATCTTATTAATCATTCAGAAACTAATCTAATTCATTTTGAGATTAATGTTGTGGACTCCATTTACAGTCCAAATCCAGAAAACCTCAATTGCTACATGAAACAGCACCACCTACTGGCATTATTCTCACATTACACCTTCACATTCTCAGCCCTGAAATCCTTTTAAAATTGCTGAACTCCCTTTGGGAAATTTTGACAATTAACCTCATAACAGAACCGATGAGAAAAACTCCAAAAAATTAAATTCTTATTCTATCCTATCTTCACCGAAATTATTCCCTGCTCACAATATTTGTTTTTTTAGAAAAGGAAAATATCTCTACATTTTTCTTGGACCATAAAATTGTAAAAGACAGAAGTTTCCTTCAAGTCTTTCATCGGTATCAGATTCAAACCAACCATTTTATGGCTTGGTGTTAAATGAGTTCAGTAGTACTATTCCACATATAGTAAATATTTCTTACAAAATACCAAAATTAGCTTTAATAATAATTGTATAGTTGGTTTTTTCACTGTGAACATTTATTTATTTATGATCAGAACATTTATTTAACAAATATTAACTAATCACCTCGGCTTAGGAATACCATAGTGAACAATATGTATCTTGTCCCTGCTCACATAAAGATTACAGCCTAGGAGAAAGAGTAGACAACCCGTATAATGCCATAAGTTTTATAACAGAGAAAATTGGGGGTTGTGGGACCCCAGAGCAAGGGCACCTAATGTAGTCAAGGGAGATTCAAGGACAACCTCACAGCTGGTACTGTTGGTGCCCCACCCATAGCCCCTCAAGTCACACTGGAAGTCACTTGCAACTTCAGTAGAGACTTAGTTCTAGTCACGCTGTTGGTTTATATATCAAATACCTGCATCTCCACAAAATGAGCCAACTAAAAGTGTCAGGAATTAGCAACCCCAAAGCAACCCTCAACCAGTGAGGGGTGGGAGTTGGTGTTTAAATATCCAAGCTTCTGTGCCCCGCAATAGATAACTCTGAAGTGTATTCCACTTAGGCTATCGAGAGGTCCCCAACAGAACATATGTAATTATTATGTTAATAGCACTGTTGGGATTTCAATAGGCTTGATAAATAAATCCATCTTTCCCACAAATGTGAGATGATTAAGAAATAAGACCAAAGAATAAGACTGGATATCACGTTGCTAACATTGGAGAATGTGGCTCATATCTTTAGACAAGTGGATTCCATTATACTCGATCTAAGAATTAAACTACAGTCTCATGCCCCCCTCCCGCTTCACCACAGCCTCCACAGTTGTGACTTCTGCGGTTTCAGTTACCAAGGGTCAATTTTGGTCTGAAAATGTTAAATGGAAAATTTCATAAACAAACAAGGACCACTGGAATGGGACAAGCCTCTGAGAGACAGGACCTGTCCTTGGTATATTTATGGCAAGGAGGAGCAGAGTAGAATGCAAGATTCCCGCAGACACCCTCATTTTCAAGAAAAAAAAAAGAGAGAGAGAGACTGAGCCATACAGTCAGTGATCAGCTTTCTGAATTACCACATATGAAATACAATTAGGCTTGCAAATTACTACATTTAAAAATAACTCACAGTCTACAGCCATGCCACCATGAACATGCCCCATCTCATCTGATCTTGGAAGCTGAGCAGAGTTAAGCCTGGTTAGTATTTGGATAGGAATCCACCTTGGAATACCAGGTGCTGTAGGTGTTAAAAAAAAAAAAAAGTGGATCAAAAGTAACTCACAAAGTAACTCTTATAATCTGATAAATATAACTTGCTAGTTCAGTGATTCCCCACACCACTCAATATAATAAATAAAATCAAAATCTTTTAATTTCCACACTTTCAGTGCCCTTTCTGAGTGATATTGACCCCCAATTAAGACCACAGTGATCAATTATATGAACAGATAATAATTATTAAATTAACAGTCGCTGAGACATTAATAAATGGATTTTAGCTATTTAGTGGGTCTGCTTATAAGAGGCATTTAAAAGCTTTGCTTTTTTCAGATTTTTCTTTTAACATTCTTTGTGCTCTTACTAGGTGCTAATACAATTACATATTTCTTTAACCTTCAATAATAACCTTTTGACTGTTATTATCCCCACTACTCAGATCAGGAAACTGAGACTTAGGTTAGAAAACTTACTGAAGGTCGGCTAATAAAAGTGGAGCCAAGATTCAAACTTTGGTCAATCTTAGGTCAAAATCCATGTCTTAAGCACTACCCTATCCTTACCTGGTGATCATTAAGCTGTGTGTCTTAAAATAAGTCATCCATAGAAAAGAACAAGAACCACATGTCACTCATATGTGGGATATAAATTAGAAAGAAACAAACGAACAAACAAAACAGACAAAAATTCACAGACAACAGTATGGTGAATATCGAGGGGGGAGGCGATGGGGGGAGTTGAAGAGGGTAAAGGAGGTCAAATATATAGTGAAGGAAGGAGATTTGACTTTGGGTGGTGAGCACACAATGCAGTATACAGATAATGTATTACAGAATTGTACACTTTAAACTTATATAATCTTATCAATCAAAGACACCCCAATAAATTTAATAAAATAAAAAAGCGAATGAAAAAATAATTCATTCAATTTACTTTGAATTAGAAATGCCAACAGGATAATGAGCTCTGAAACTAATTAATGAATAATATAAATTGATTCTGCTTCCATCTTTTTGGGCAAACCATTGCCAAGTATCTTCCAATCTGAAGTTAATCTTGGTAATATCTCTAAATCTTTGAGGTTCTATTTATCTCTATTCTCTATATCAATAAGATTCTCTTGTTTCAGCAGTTTTGATTATCCATAAACACCACTTGCTAGAAAATGCTACAAATAGAACACTATTTGTACTGCAATTGCAGCCTCTTAGCACTTAATATTGTAACTATTTTTCAGGTCTTTAAGTTCAGAGAAGTCGGTGACATATTCCTAGCACCTAAAATGATACCTGAAAAACATTAGGGGCTCGAATAAATGTTTACTTGAATAAATGAATGAAAATATTCAGGAAGCAAAGTATTTTGGCACTTTCAGAATTGCGTACATGGGGAAAGGGTATGGACGAGTAGCGGAATACAGTGGGTTGCAGCTGCTCTTCTAGTTTGCTCATTTGCTCAGCAAGCATCTCCACATATCCTGTCACTAAGGTACCACATTCATGTCACTCAGGTCCCTTCTCTGCCCCAGAACCACAAGGGATGATCACCAAATTCAAGCTGGCTGTTCATGGTGCCTCGTTCTCCTTATCACATGATTGGTATAAAGCTTATCATGTGACCCAAATCAGGCCAGTCCTTCCTTGAGACCTCTCTATTTATACCTGAGTCATAACGTAGAAACAATTTGAAATCTGGACTTTTGGCAACAATTTTCCTCGAAACAAGAGGGAATAAAACCAAACAGAAATAAGAAAGAGAGGGGGCAGATCCTGGTGACACTGCATCCTGGATCTAGCCGCCAAGGCCTTTGCTCCTACAGCAACTCCTTCAGTTCTGTGAGATATCCCCTTGTCTCGCTTAAGCTAGTTTGAAATGAGTTTCTGTCACCTGAAACTGAAAGAGACCCGATGAACATACCAGGGCTTTGCCATATGATCTCCCTTTATGACATTGTTTCTGCAGCGAAACGTTTTCAAGTCCAAACAGCCCAAAAGCCCTCGTAAAGTTTTTAAAGACAATTTTTCTGGCAAGTCAAAGATGAGTTGAATTAAATACATTCACGATGCTGACCACAAGATGGCACCTAAAGCATTCTTTCAAAGTGCCTCAACCCGGCACTCAGGATGATTACCAAATTCTAACGTATTATTTATGCTCCACATAGATCTTATTAGGCTGCAAAATCATTCCCTTTTAGATGATTCTGTATGCATTCTGATAGTTACAGTGTGCCTCACAGAGCATCTTGCTCTTAATGGTCTTCAGCAGGTAATCAAATCACCAAAATGTTAGACAAATGTAAAAAGGTGAAGTTAGGTCATTTCTTTCAGAACAACAACAGATCTACCTGCAATGTGTTCAGAAAATTTAGTCATATCAACAAGCTGTACAACAGCTGAGATCACCAAAACCATATCATGCCCTCATGAAATTAGCCTGATTATCTATTCTTTTTTCATGGCCAAACACAACTTTATATTATTTTTAAATTGTTTTCCCCATTGACAATTTAGAGTCACATGTTTAAGCCCTCTCTTGGCCATGGTGGATCACACTTTTAACCTCTCCCCAGTCTTTAAACCAGATTTAGTGTCTACCAGTTGGCCCAAGAAGCTTGCCGTCAGGTTTTACTTACAACCTACTACACATAAGGTCAACATAAAATATGCTACATCTTACAGATTCTATCTTTGAATTATGTTTTAATGTGAGTTTATAAAAATGGAAGGACAAAGCCTCTTGGATAAAATACAAGGTTTCTACCATCAGAATCTCTTTAAGGAGAAAAGTTCTTCTCTGTTACCCCCACCCCCTGCACAGCCCGCCTGCCTCCCCACCCACGCCCCGCATAGTAAAACACCATCATGTATTATATCCTGATCACAGCTTGTAATTTTCCTTTATTGCTCTTGGCACAATTTGTATTTATTCATTCCTATTTAACTATTTGCTTAATATTCTTCTCCCTGTATCTACAGTCACTATCCCCATGAGAGAATAACCATATCTCTTTTCTACCACTATGCACTTAGTACCTATAAGAATGACTAATACTCAAAAAATATTTATTGAGAAGAGATCGACTAAGCAGTTCTGGATCTATTTCTGTCCCAACAAGAGTTCTCCCTAAACTCTCTTGGCCATGGTGGATCACACTTTTAACCTCTCCCCAGTCAACCTGTCTTTCTTGCCTTTTCTCTCCTTATATGCATTGTTTCCTGGTGATCTCTATCAGATTTCTCACACTTTTATTAACTGTTTAACCTGGCTACAGCTTGTCACCTGGCTAAAAAGCTTTTTCTTCACAAATTAGCATATGTACAGGAGGATTTACATAGAATATGGGGACTGCCCACAACAGAGGGAATACTGAATGACCTATACTGCCACTGTACCTGTTACAGGTGTTTAGCTTTAAGAAACAAAAATTAACTTTGGTTAACTTAAGCTGGAAAGAAATGTATTAGAAGGACATGTGATAACTCATAGAATCAAAAGAAAAAGTGTAAAATCAGACTTCAAGGAGGAGACAGGGCAACTTTGAGAATCTAGGTAGCAAGAAATAAATAGATTCTCTTCAAGTTGCCTCAAAGTGAATCTGTTCAGTCCTTGTGAACACTTCACTCCAGATTTCAATTTCAGAAAGAGCATCTGACTGGCCTAGAGTGGATCACGTGACCAACCCTGGCCCAGTGATGGGGCACCTTGGTTGACAGGCCCACTGAGAACCCATTCATGGGGGATGCTTCAGTCACTCAAAAGAAAGGAAATAAACAATGTCCAAATGTCCCTTAGAGCCTCTAAGAACCAAGTATAGATTCTGTTGGGTCCTAAAGCATGCCATGTACTCTTTAGAAAATAGACGTTTAATAGAGTATTCTTCCAAAAGAGTTGACACAGTGATAGGCTTGAACCCTGCTTCTGGAAGTTTTACTTATTATTGGTCAAAATGTATATTTTGATGTCAGAAGAATGTCAGAAGGAAAATAAAGGAAAATGAGAATTAAAATGGCCATTATCCAAATATCCAAAGCCAGTTCCAGGCAAACTCTGAAGCAAGTCACTCTTCCTTCATTCATCATATCTTTACTAAGGGACTATGCTCTGCTTCTTTTCCTCTTTGTTTTTAATTGCTATTTCTTTCTAAAATTATTTCCCTTTCTGCCTCAACCTCAATACACATACACAGACACACACACACACACACACACACACACACCTCTAGTCACTGTCTATTCCTGCTTAATCTAGTAAAAGAGCTTCAGTCTAGAAATTTAAATCTCTTCTGTTTCATCTGTAACAGCTTAACTCATGTGGATCAATAGATATAAATGTAAAGGTGCTTAGTAAGTTGCTACATGCATAGAAAATAAGATAACATGTCTATTGGTAATAAAGTATTATTTGTGAACAGGTGCCCCCTTTTAGAGCACTTCTATCCCCAGTCTCCCTTTCTCAAGTCCAGGAGCCCTACGACTTACTGGTTCGGGTGCGGAGGGTTTTGATGATGGAACAAAGAACCTGATAACCCCAAATTCCAAGAAGTTACAGACTAAAAATAATTTAACATATTAAACTTTCCTCAGCTGTCGGAGACTATCCTTTTAACAGATTTCCTTGCCATAACTGAATCTTTGAAAGGGTCCAAAAATAGCACCCCTCTTCTCTCCCTGACTTCTGAACCAAGCCTGAAGTAAGATAAATAAGTCAACCAAAATACCAGCTTTGTTCATAAAGTCTGATTTGGAGGACGAGGCCTATCGTGAGAATCAAAAAGGCTTCCTATGCCTGAAGTCTTTGAGCTCAGAACCTCATCTGAGAGAAAGCTAAGCTGTGCAGTGAGCCAACTCATGCACTAAAGCCACTGCCCAGGGAAGGAAGGGCAGAGTCACCAATCCCCATTTTCAGGACTTTTAGTAGGTTAGTTCCCACCAATCCAAAATCACGTCTCTCATACCCTTGGCATCTTTATTTTCACTAATGATTAACTAAATTTAGTGTTTCCTTCAATTAAGAATATAAGCAATAAACCATGTAGTATAAGAAGTATCTTACTTAGTCAGCCAATCAATATCACAAGTATTTTTATGACACTTTACAGTTGCAAATATCATGAAGTATTATATGAACTCATCACTACTTTCAAATTACAGTAGCTATTAGACCTACTGAAGATGTAAATATATTACAAATATTTAAACAATTTTAATAACTGTATTTTGATATAACTGGTTTTCTTTATGATCTTACTTATTTTATTTTATGTCTTGAAAAATATTTTTCTGAGCTTTACCAGACTAACATATGATTACATGGCTCGATAAAAGGTAAGAGTCCCTTTTCTTAAGGGAAGTCAGTATAAGCTTTTAAGTCAAATGACATGATCATATTATTCTTTCACAAGGAAAATTTGGGAAACCTTTCTAGAATGATCTAAGATTGGGAGAAATTAACGTGTCAAAGTCCTTTACAAACTGGCTTTTGTGCCCCTGCCCTGCATCTTGTCCTGCCTTTCTCCCACATCGTAACCTTCTGGACATCTGGTCTTCTCACTATATCCCATACCATTTCATGCTCTTTACTTCTCTAGGATTCTGAACACGTTGTTCCCTCTGCTCTGAATGGCTGCCAGCCTCTTTTCTACATCATGAGTACCTACACATTCTTCATACCCAGTTTACATCTTCCTCTCTGTGGAGCTGTCATCAGCCGTATTCCCAACACGTAGCACCTTGGACATAATCTAGCACAACACATACCACATGGCATCCCTAGCAATCACATCCGTCCCCCAGACTAAGCCGTAACATCTGTTGTCCTAGCATCTGCAGGAATGCAGTCTGCCAGCCCTTCTTAATCTGTCTCCTCTTATACTGGTTTTGTTCCTTTCTCGATTAATCCTATCTTTCTTCACGTCGAAAAAATCCTATCTTTCTTCACATCAGTTTCCACTGCGTGCGGAAGTGTCTCATGGCTCCCCTCTTCCCTTTGGCCACCATGCCCATGCAGGTCCTCCTGGGTCTTCCTCATCCTCACTCCAAAGCCTCTACAAGTTCGTAGTTGTCTCCCAGTTGATTCCAGGCCGCTGTCGGTAACTGTTCTATACAACTTGATGAGCCCGAGAGATTTTGTCTACACATGCCACACCACAATTCTGCTCTTCTTCAGCTGCACCATATTAGCAAGAGGATTGAAACAGAAGCCTTTTCATGGCTTACTGCCTTCAGACTTTACCTGTGAAATAAGGGGGCAGGTGCTCTCTGTCCTGACATCCTCCAAAACTTACTGAAAGTATCTCTCCTTTCTTATCCTCCACCCCATTCCTACGTGGTTCCATGTAGGAGTCCCGGTTCAGGCACTCATCACATCAAAACCGCAGTCATGTTCCCTCTGAATTTTGGTTTCCCACCAGTCTCTTAGCTTTTAATACCGTAAGACAGGGAACTGCTCCTCCTGTGCATCCTTCTCCAGACTGCAGTTAGATTAGAAACTCAATGCTTAAGGACTCCTCCCCTCTCTCAGAATTCTGACTCTTCTGATAGGAATCCCGGTTTTCGGTATAATCTCTTTTTCTTAATCAATTCAGAAACTCAACTTTTACATTTTTCAGGGCCAAAGCAATGAATGCTGCTATAGGCAGAAGCTAAGGGGCAACAAGAAAATTGCAGGGAAAAAAAAAGCATTTGCAATTTTATCTTGACTCACTAGTCTGTGTGTTACATGAAGACTTGGAAATGGACAATGAAGACATTTGGACCTTGTATTCTACACTCAAATAATCAGTTTAGAAAACAAGGTCCAAATGTCTAGTCTAGGGAACTAAATCTAGTGTCACTGAAGGTCAGAGCTGGAAAGACCTGGAGAATTCATCTTCGTCTAATTCCCTCACTACAAAGATGAGGCAGTGAAGCTTTGGAATGGGAGAAATGGGGGAATTAAATGACTCACCCAAGGACATGGAAATCAACTCTCTTTACTTTTGGCTCCCATGTATTCAGTGTCTGCTCTATGCCACGGCTACTTCATAGTCATTGTCTCATTTACTCCCCAGCACCCCCTGAGAACAGATATGATTAGGCTCACTTTGCAAAAGAGTAACTAAGGATGACAGAAGTGAATTTACTTCCCAATGTCAGAGAGCTACTAAAAGAGGGCAGGTTTTCAATTCCACGATATTTAATGCCAGAGCCCAGGCTTCTAACCTGGGCCTACTGTGTGTCAGACACCTTGCTGAGGGCTGAGAATACAAGGAAAATAAGATACAATACTGAGTTGCTGGATCTGCTAACACTACAAGTTACTGTTAGTCTGCTGCTGTAGCCTGCAGTGACGTTTCTATCAGATTAGGAATAAGGATTTCTCCTTTGAAATCTACTCAATAGCAGCAACTCACTCACAGGCAATGTCGCTTAGGGCAAACTTCAACTCTGCTATCTACTTATCAGTTGAGAATCCTGGGGTGGCCTCTGTTCTCTATCTGAAAAAGTACAAAGTGCCTATTCTGGTTAGCTCACAAGACTATTGTGAATTTCAAAGATCATAGACATGAAAGCCCTCAGCAAAAGGTCAAAAATTATTGTAAAAATCCATCTGAGTCACATTGCATATTCTCCCACAAAGGTTTTCAAACCTTTTTATAAATATTTATAATTGGTTTATGAAAATTTAAGAAAGTAAGGCACAATAGAAATCTACAGTGGGAGGGGAAGGAGAGGAAGAGAAAGAAACCACGGATGAATACAATAGCACCGGTCATGTTCTGGCCTTAAGTCGATCAGTGGTCCCATGAGTGCTTCGTTTATTCTTTTTTGTGTGTTAAATATTGAATGATAAGTGTTTGCATTTTTTGACAAAGAAAGTAAGGCATTACTGCGGGGCGGGAGGAAGCTGTAAAGCAAGAGGTTGGAAATATGTAGAATTTCTTCAGGGGAATGTTTTGTGTTTAGAGTTCTTTTATGGAAGGAACTCAAGGCTATACAAGATTTTATGAGTGCGGGGAATAAAAGTAACGTTTCTAACCTACTGATTTCTTTAAACTCAGATCCCAGGTTTTAGACTTAAAACAGTTTCGTGCCCACTTTCCCCCTTCAAATAGTAGGAGATCATTTTCTCTTCCAAGAAAGAACTCTCATCTACTCTAGAGAGATAACACATTTGTCATAACTATAAAGGTATTTGGAAGAACAACTGGGCTTTACACAGACCATCTGGAGAAGACAAATGTTTCATGTAAGCATGTGGGAAATTTCACTGACAACATATGTAGCTATATAAATTGTCTTCAGGATTGCCAAAAGGAGAAAATTCCATTACACATGTGGAAGGTATTTCGACAATCACCTCAAAATAAACACACATCAATCTCTTAACTTAACTAAAACATATGTAAGGTGTAGCTATGTTTCTTTTCAATGTAGTGACAACCTAATATACAGCCTCTGCAGAGAGATGCATTGGGTTCAACTCCACAGGGACAACCTTAAAATCACTGCGTTCATCTGCTCATGTTTAAAGGAATACATCTGCCTGCACCCTCCCTTGCTTTGCACACCTTCCACTCCTGTGAATGCAAGACATGATATTATGGAAGAGTACTAGACAGGAAGAAAAAAGTCTAGTCCTATATCAGTCACTAATTTACAGAGTGACCTCAAACAAGTCTTGTCATCACTCTGATTTAGTTTTATCTCCTCTACAATTAAGAAATAATTCTTTCCCTATTTACATATTACATATTTATGAAGATACTATTAACACTTCATGTTAGGATAACATTTTACAATTCAATAAGTTTTCAGTTTGTTCCATTCAGTCACAACAACTTTATCCCATTTTATAGGTAAGAAAATTGATATTGTATTAGCGGGAAAGTAGTGCTACAGTAAATTAACCCCAAAAAGTCAGTGGCTCAACACAATAATAATTCCCAATAATAATACAGGACTTCCTGATCACTGAGTAGCTTTACTGCATGGCTCCAACAGGTCCCAGGACCTTAGAGTCCTTTGCCTTTAGCTGGCACACAGGCAAAGAAAGAGTGAAGAAAACACAACCACTTCTTAGCAATCTCATCCTGGCAGTAACCCAAACGACTTCCATTCACATCTCATTAGTGAGAACTAGTTAATAGCTCCACCTGGATGCAAGGGGGCACTGGGAAATACAACTCTGGCTGGCCAGCCATTTCTCAGTAATAATGTTATTCTGTGGAAGAGGACATATGACTTTATGGTGAACAGTTAATCATCTCTGCCATGACAGCCTACACAACTAATACATAAGTGTATTAGCTATCTAGTTCTGTATAATACACTACCACAAACTCTTAAAACAACACACATTTGTTTTCTCACAGTTACTCTGGGTCAAGGCTCTGGGTGTGAGTTAGTCGGTCTCTGCTTCAGAGTCTCCCAAGGCCATGGTCTAAGTGTCAGCTGGGCCGAAGTTTCATCTGAAGTTTCAACTAGAGAAGAACCCACTTTCCCACTCACATGAGTCTTGGCAGCATTTGATCCCTTGCAGCTGGAGGATTCATGACAGTTTCCTTCTTCAAAGCCAGCAATAAAGATGGAAAGATTCTAGAGGCAGTGAGCTAGCAAGACAGAGTGGCATGCAATGGAATGTAATCTTGGGAGTGATATCTCATCACTTTTGCTATATCCCACTGGTCAGAAGTAAATCACAGGTCTACATACACTCAAGAAGAGATTACATGAATTCCAGGAGAGGAATTGGGGGGCCACATTAAGGTTTGTCCATCGCAATGAGAAACTCAAACCTAGATTTTCTGACTATAAATCCAGTGTTCCTTTTACTTAATCATTTGTTTTTCTATGGACTCCATAGTTCTTATCTATATTATAGTGATAATATTTACATATAACATACCAGTTGTTATGAGTGACAAATGAAATAGTGCACTCTATGAGCTGTAAAGTACAATGTGAATTTAATGGGCTATTATTATTATTATTTTATCTCCTTACTTGTAATGTTTCTTTACTCTTTTTGCCCATCTAAATCCTACTCTTCTGTCAAGGACCATCTCAATGCTACCTCCTCCAAGAAGCATACATATATATCAGTTGGGATTAGTTTCAGTTTCAAGTAATAGGAAAACAAAGTGATAGCTCAAGTAACAATGATGGTAGAGCTGATAAGATAGAGCCACAATGTCACTGGGACCCAGACTACTTCTAGACCTCTGGTCTGCCTTGCCTAGAGTGTGATCCTTGTCCTCAAGGTCTAAGATGGCTACTGGAGCTCCAGCCATCATGTCCCCAAACCAAGCAGCTAGAAGGAACAAATATTTTCATAGCTGCTTCCCAGAAGTCTCATGCAACACTTGGACTCACGTCCTTTTGACAAGACCCTAGTCCAACAGCTATACCTGGTTGCAACAGGACCTGGGAGATATACATTTCAGCCAGGTATGAGGATATCTTAAAAGTGGGGTTCTGTAACTAAGAAGAAGGAAGAGAATGAATTTGGGGATAATAAATAGTCTCCGCTATGGGATGTTTTGGAAACATTAGGTATACACACCTACATAGACAAAGGGGGTAAATAGGAATTTTAGTAGTTTGTAACCAAGGTGTGGAGAGCCTAGAACTCCAGGTTAAGGAGTTGAACTTCATTTGATATCTAATAAGAAAATGTAACATGATGAAAGGGATGTTTTAAGAAGCTCGATCTAATGATGGCTTCAGACTTGGAGAATTTTAGTTCTGAAACTTGTAATCTAGCAAAAGATTTAAAAGATACAAATACTGTTTGAATGGTGATGACGGAGATGAAGAAAATAAGTGATGTTTACTGGAAGTCTCCAGTTGCATGTAAGAAGCCAAACACTAGGGGATAAGCAGAAAACCACAGTCTTCCTCATGCCTATTTGAAATCGGGATTCTTGAAATGGCAACCACCATTACTGGTCAGCTACAAATCTGCCAACATGGCAGGGACCACATGCAGCCCCTCCATGAGGAGCACCAGCAGCCAGCCTCAGAGGCCGGGACTTGAAAGTCTGACTCAACAGTCAGGGCCCCCGCCACCTCAAGAGGCTGGGAACATCTAGCCCAAGAAAAAAGAGAGATCTGCAGGAGATCTTAGCTCCTGTCCTGAGGCCACACCCACAGACAACCTGAGGTTGCCCGAGGTGGACAGCCAGACAGGAGAGACCCAACATGGAAAAATAACATTTGTTCCTGCTTAATCAAGAGGTTGTCAGAAAAGATTCTGTTTCAGCAATCATTGAATGGATAAATTAATTAATTAATTAATTAATTAATTAACAAATGTTCCTAAAGTTCTTATTCAGAAAGTTGGGCTGTAGAACAGATGATTAATCTACAAAGCATTTTGAACTGTTCCCCGAAGACCCACTTTCTTAATTTCATCTAAAAATATGACATGATGATAGCAGAACTTATTAAGAGTAGAATTTATTAAGACAGAAAGAAGCTTAAACCCCATGGCCAGGGTTTAATAAAAGGACAATTTCCTATTATTAAAAAAAAAAAAATCTGCTAATATGACATTATTACTTTCTTCGTAGAAGATGAAGTTGAACTTTTGGCCTCAGACTTTAGCTTATGTCTATGAATTTTTTTTTCTAATAATGTAAGCAATTATTTGATGAGACCACTTTAGAAAGAAATGAGATCAGCACTAGGAAATAAATGTTTCTTGCTGTGAAGCAAATCTCATAAGAATTCACATATCCATTTAGAAATGCTTTCAAAAAATGAACACTTAAAAAAATTCTGATTTGGTCATCACTTCAGGGATTACTATGCCTTTGTTAGCTGAACGACTTGTGCTGCCAATACACATGATCCTGATCCAAAGCTACTTCAACAACGTGTTAAAAATAGCAAACCAGAAATGAACTGAGCACCGGCAACCAGAGCCAGAAGAGTGCTCAAGGAGTTGCACTATAAATAGAAGAAGATTGAGAGAAAACAAGGTCAAAGAAACAACCAAAATGCTTTTCTTTAATACAGACTTAGATTCCCAGTGCACAGCGAGTAAATGGGTTACTTCTCACATTATTTTATTTAAAGTAGCTGTGGTTTACACATTCTGAAATTCTGAGAGTTGTTTTTCTGAAAAGTACCATTCTCTCCTAACAATAAGAGTTTATTTACAGAAGAAACCACACTGCTACTTGCCTTATCCTGCTCCCCCAAAAGTGGGAATATGGCATTGTGGAACCCCTAATTCTAAATATTCATAAACCCCTTTGAGAGACTGTTAAAGCCTCCCTTTTATGTTCACCCTACAGAGTGGTGTGTTGTCTGCCAAAATTTACCACTCTGCAGCTTTAGACAAATTTGTGTGTTTGGTGTTGGGGACTTCCCTCAAACCATGCCAGGTAGAATCAGCTATAGATCAACAATAAGAGATATTCAGAGCCTCAAATGCTTTTTTCTCCACCTCATTCCAAAATGAGGCATGGCGACTTCTGAAGTCTCCCTCCAGTTGCCACAAGTTTGCATCGACTCTGCTCTGCCTCAGACTGCCTGGCTGTCTGCCCTGTCACCAACCACAGATTTGGTGCACTGCAGCTGCTGAAAGAATCTACATCTCCACAGTCTCCGTTGCCTGGGACAACACCCTGCACTGGTTTCTCTACCTCAGAGAGGAGCTCGTACCAGGCAGGAAGCTTCTAGAAGCTCCTGGGCATGAAGGATCAGGCCTAGAGGGGTGAGGGGCATCACACAAGGAAGTGGCCCAATCTGAGCAGGGTAAGAAAGGCATTCATGGAAGGGGATGGTCCAGCATGAGCTAATAGAGACTGAGTGAGAAGAGGAAGCATCCATGTGAGGGAGGGGTGACAAAGGCAATGAGAGATTGGTTACAAATAAATATCAGAGATAAGCAGATTCCTCACTGCCTGAAAAAAGTATAGAAATGGAGAAAACTAAAATGAACTCTGTGGTACTGGATTGAGAATGGAGGTGTTGGAGAGAACTCATGGTTTTTAAGATAGGTAAACTTAGGTAGATGCCGATGATTGAGGATAGATAGATACACAGATAAGATGCAGAGATACATAGATAGATGAGAGTTGGGCAGGCAAAAATCAATATAGATGTAAATGTGGGAGGGATGTATGTGTGGGTGGGTGGCCAGGTACATACATATATTCCTTATCTCTGTCCATTGGGAAGGTCTTGGAGCAGTAACACTGCAGGAATAATACACAAACCTAGCATTCGGATCTTGGCTTCAAAAATACTATCCTCCACTGAAAGAAACCAGGGGCTCTCTGAAGAAATAATTAATTTTAGGGCTGGGACAGGGAAAGTAAAAAGATAAATCTAGAAAACCCTATGCCTGTAAGCAAGGACCTAAAACGATGGGAATATCTTAAAAGGACATAGAAGCCAGCCAGAAGGGGTTCCCACAGACCAAATCTGAGAGAAATTTATCATCAAAATAAATAGTAATGGTAGTGGATTTTCATTCATTAAATGAAGCAGGAAACATGCATCTACAATATTATAGATGATAGATAGATAGATAGATAGATAGATAGATAGATAGATAGATAGATAGATGATAGAAAGTTTGATGAGCAATGGTATACTTACATAGTTTCAAAGCATCTCTCGCCAAATGATTCATTAATTAACAAAGGAGAAAATAGTAAGTTTACAGTAGAAAAGCCTGGTAGACACCATTTATCATGAGCTGAATTGTGTTCCTTCAAAATTTGTATGTTGAAGTCCTGACCCCCAATACCTCAGAATGTGACTGTGTTTGGAGGTGGAGCCTTTAAGAGGTGATTAATATGACCGGTGTTCTCCTAAGAAGAGGAGATTAGAACACAGAAAACAAGAGTGACGATAATGTGAGGTCACAGAGGGAAGATGGCCATCTGTAAGCCAAGAAACCAACACTGCCGAACATTTATCTTAGACTTCTAGGCCTCAGTGCTGTGAGAGAATAAATTTCTGTGGTTTAAGTGACCCAATCTGTAGTATTTTGTTGTCACAACCATAATACAGCAATTAATACACCATCTTAAATACCTAAAGTGAAGATCCTCAGTAATGGGACAAGTCAAAAGAAGTGCCACCTGACAGGGTGCAATGAAAAGAGCACAACATGTCACTTCCTATTCCTGCCAAAAATGCTTAACCTGGATCTAATCATGAAAAAACATCATACCCTTCCAAATCAAAGGGCATGCTAAAAAATAACTGACCTGTAATTTTCAAAATTGTCAAGGTCATGAAAGTCAAAAAAGGATTAAGGAATGATAACAAATGTACTCATTCATTTGGCAAATACTTATCAAGCTTACGGTGTAATGGGCAACACATAAAACAAACAAATATACAACGTTTGGAAATAAATGTTAATTGGAAAAAAAGCAGGGTAAGTAAATAGGGAGTGACAGGGCTGCTATATTAGGTAAGATGGCAGGGAAATCTTCAAAGGAGGAGATACTTGAGCAGACAAATCTTCAAGGGAGGGGAAGGAAGCCTCACAAATATCTAAAAGAAGATCATTCTAAACTTAAGTAACAAGTATCAAGATCCTGAGGCAAGAACATTCTTGTTGGTTTCAAAAAAAGGACAGAAAGGCCAGAGTAGTGGTGGTTGAGTGAGAGGAAGAATAATAGAAATCAAGCTAAGGGGGTGACCAGTGGCCAGGTCATAGCAATGCCTTGGAGGTCAAGATAAGGGTTTTGGATTTTATTTCTAGTAAGTACGATGGGAAGCCACTGGAGATTTATTATTATTATTATTATTATTATTATTATTACTATTATTAAATTTATTAGGGATAACATTAGTTAATAAAATTAGATAGGTTTCAAGTGCACAATTCTATAATACATTATCTATATATTGCCTTGTGTGCTCACCACCCAAAGTCAAGTCTCCTTATGTTTAACTCCCTTTACCCTCTTCAACCTATCCCAGCCCCCTTCTTCAATATTTTGGAAGAGCTTGAGAAGGATAGGTATTGAATCTTCTTTGACTGTTTGGTAGAATTTGCTAATGAAGTCATCTATCCTGGACTTTGACTTTGGAAGAGTTTTTAATGATTATTTTAATTTCCTTACTGTTGATGGGTCTATTTAGGTTTTGTAGTTCTTCGTGATTCAGTCTAGGAAGGTTATATACTTCTAAGAATTTGTCCGTTTCTTCTAGGTTATTGAATTTAGTGGCATATAGTCTTCCATGGTATTCTTGTATGATCCTTCGTATTTCTGTGATGTCTGGAGTAACTTCTCCTCTTTCATTTCTGATTTTGTTTGAGTCTTTTCTCTTTTTTCCTTAGTGAGTCTAGCCAGAGGTTTGTCAGTTTTATTATTCTTTTCAAAGAACCAGCTCTTTGTTGCATTAATTTTTTCTATTGTCTCTTTTTCTCTCTAATTTAATTCAGTTCTAATTTTTATTATTTCCTTCCTTCTGCTGGTTTGGGGCTTCATCTGTTCTTTTTTTCCCAGTTTTTAAGATGTAATGTTAGGTTCTTTATTTGGGATTTTCCTTGTTTCTTGAGATAGGCCTGTAATAATACACATTTCCCTCTTTTTATTGCTTTTTCTGCATCCCAAAATTTCTGATATGTCTTATTATCGTTTTCATTTGTCTCTATGTATCTTTTGACCTCTCCTTTTATTTCTTCATTGACCCAGTCATTCTTTAGTAGTGCACTGTTTAATTTCCACATATTTGTGGTTTTTCCACTTTCTTTTTGCAGTTGATCTCCAATTTCAAAGTATTGTGGTCAGAGAATATGCTTGGTATGATTCCAATCTTCTTAAATTTGTTGAGGCTTGTTTTGTGTCTCAACATATGGTCTATCCTTCAAAATGTTCTATGTTCTATATGCACTAAAGAATGTATAATCTGGTATTCTGGGATGAAAGTCTCTGTAAATATAGATTACGTCCGTTTGGTTTAATGTACTGATACAGGACATCACTTGTAAAATTCTTAATCCTTTAGCTGGAAATGAAATGGGACATCGCTTGCAGAGTTCTTAATCTTTTTAGTAAACCTAGTTAAGTTTTCTTCTCTCCTTTCTTTAGGAAAAAGGCCCTCTCCTTCAAATCCGGAAGCTGGTGACTCATCCTCTGGCTATTGATAAGGGTCATCAGCCCATTGTTAGCAGAAATGGTGCTAGGCCAGACAGGGCCCTTAGAGTCTGAGAGGGGATGGGGACTTTAGGCCAAAGGTCTTTTTTACTCTTTAAGAAATATATTAACCAAGCATGTTTCCCTTTACTCTCTTAATAGGCAAATCGATAATAAAAATTAATAGATACATAATTTGAATAACAAGTTCGTATCTTCTTTTCCTTGTCTAGGGACTGAAGTGGAAACCCAAGACCCTGTCCTAACTAAGGCAGAAAGGGAAAGAGCCCATGAAACCCCAATAGGCAAGGACTACGACCTTTCTCAGCAGGAAGCAGATACAGAAAAAGAGACCTCCTGTTCCTCAACATCCATACTAATAATAAGGGGGTTTATGGCTCTTAGAAAAGAGTTAGGCAAGAAAGTTAGGGGGTTTATGGGTCTGCCTGCAAAGATGTCATCCTATTCTAGAAGGGGTCCGCCCTGATCCGCCCACAATTAAGTAAGCCAGAAGGCATTTTTAAAACTCATACGAAGAGGCAAGTAAGCAGAGGATTAGGTACCAGTTTTAGCCAGTCACTCGCAGTGGAGCAATAAAGACTCCAACGACCTTCGACTCACCTGAGCCTCATTATACCATCATTATAATATGATACATATGCCCAGAAGTTCATTAATACCATTATAACAGACTGAATTCTGGGAACGAACATGCGCAGAAAGTAAATGATGAATCACTGAATCCTGCCAATCTTAGTTGTCAATCAAGGAAGCCCCTCTAAGAAAAGTAACCACTCACAGCAAGTAGGGATAAAACCCCCAAAGGCTTTGTTATCAGGCCTTTTGAGCCACACTTCTCTTGCTCAGACTTGCTTCCACTTCTGGAAGTGTACTTTCCCTTCTAAAAACACTTCTTTCTGCTATATTTCAGTGTCTTGCTCAATTCTTTGTTCAAGACATCAAGAATCTAGACAACACGCCAGGAGAGGATCCCCACTCCCCAGTAACAGTGTCATTTAAGGCCAATATTTCACTATTGATTTTCTGTTTTGATCATTTATCCATAGCTGTCAATGGGGTATTTAGATCTCCTCTTATAATTGTTTTTGTCAGTTTCTCCCTTTAGTTCTGTTAGCAGTTGCTTTATACATTTTGGTGCTCCCTGATGGGGTGCACATTTATTGATAAGCGTTATGTCTTCTTGATGTATCACCACTGGAGAGTTTTGAAGGTAAAAGTGACATGATTCTATTATGATTTTAAAAAGTCACATGAGCTGCTATGTACCAAATAGACCATTTTGGAAACAAGAATGGAGACAAGAAGTCAGTTGGAAGATTCTTACTGCAGCCAACGTGAGAGATGATTATGGCTTGGGCTCAGGTAGTAATGGCGGAGAAAGAGTAAATGGCTCCAAAAATAAGAACAGGGAACACTGGTAACATTTTAGAAGCAAACAGTTCTGCAATAAAAAATTAAAAATTAAAAAAAAAACCCGAACAGGAGATGGTTATTTTTTCTTTGGGCTAGGGGAGAGGGGACTAGGTGCAGGTATGAAAAATCCATTCACTTGCATTTTCCTTAATTTCACCAGAGAGCACTTACTCATCCTCTACAGCTTGCTGAAATGTCCTCTCTTCCACACACCCTTCTATCCCCCAGCATTGATCACTTATCCAGACTTCCACAGCACTTTGCTCCTGAGTATGCTCACTTCCTCATGTGGTTAGTGGTGTTTGTCTCCACTTCCGGATTCTAAGCTCCTGCACTGCAAATTCCTGTCTTGAAAGCCTGAATCATCACACGTATTTCATAAAGTATGTGTTGAGTGGGGAGACAATATCACTATTTGATAGAAGCATTTTTCCAAAGAGAAGTATTAAACCATGGATTTATTGGGTGAGGCTATGGTATCTCATTCAACACTCCATTGGTTAATCAAATTACTATAGAATCTACTGGATAGGACAGGGCTTCAAAATCATCCCTCTGCTCCATCCTGAACAAAATTCTGGCTGTTCAAGAACAATTTCAGAACTTGTTTTACAAACAACCAGCAATGAAAATTCTTTCCAGTTAGGAAATCTGGAACTCTTGCACTTATGCCAGATTTAGCAACAACCAGACGTCAGGGCTGCCTGTATCAAAAGGTGCTTGCTATAATAAACAGGCCTAACCAAGGTCAAACCTTCAGTCGACTCAGCAATAAGCATTGTCAGGTTGTGCATTCCATAGAGATTAGGCTCCCTCCCTTTTTCCAATCACAGAGCTTGATTCCATTGACATTTCACTCTAGCTGTAGGAATATACTTTTCCATATACTCTTCCTAAAGAATGCTTAGGTATTTACTACCCCAGGCTTTCTGAAAAATATTAAAGGCCACTCCGAATCCCTTGTGATGGTTCTGTCCAAATATGTTTCTTAATTTTCTTTTTTCTACCTGCTTCAGAGGCTTTCCATAAGCCTGGCCTGCTACTTTGTCTTTGTCATTGTTATGCCCCAGACCCAGAACAGTAATGGACACATAACAGGCACCAAATATATGTGTTTCGCTTTATAAAGCTAGAGAAACAGTAATTTAAAAACTTTCCCAACTTAACCTGTGATTTCCAATTGATTTTTTATAATTGACAAGGATGTTTCTGTCTTAATTAAGGGATACAATTTTCAAAGCTTCTCAAAAAATTAAATTCACTAATTTTTTAAAGAAACGTATCATATTTCACCTTGAGAGAAGACCGACTCTTCGTTCCTGCTCTTCCAGGCATCTCACTCCCTAATTATAGTTAATGCTCAAAGGGATTCAAAATACTTTAGTTCATCAAGATAAACTATACATATTCTATATCAAAGCTATTCTTGGCATGTTTTCCAGACATAGAACCAACAGGCCAACAAATAGCCAGAATTGTTATATGCCTCCTACATCAGGGAGTATCCATCACAGGGATTTATGACCCTGTGAAGCACCATCAAAGACCTTAATGAGACCTTAGCCCAGGCTGCAACATGGGCAGTTGCACATTGGCCACTCACCCACAGTGAGGAGACTATCACCGAACTTATAGTTGTTTCCAGCTGTCCTCGTGCTGTTAAGTTATTGTATTCTCCACGGATGTTAAGCATTTCAT